>NC_052339.1:3600000-4200000 GCF_016432855.1 Salvelinus namaycush | reverse complement strand
TCTCTCTCTCTCTCTCTCTCTTTCTCTTTCTCTTTCTCTTTCTCTCTTTCTCTTTCTCTCTTTCTCTTTCTCTCTGTTGGTGTGTGAGCTGCCATGGTGTAAATGAAGGCCCAGTCATTGCTGAAAGCTGTGTGGGTATGCTGGGAAAGCGTGCGATGGCAGATGCTCTAGTATAATTGAAAGCTAGCTGTCTGAACTGCTGCTGGAGGAACTTCACCTTTTAAGTGGAGCTTTACCGACAGGAGTGTCTCACACACACACACACAGCCCAGTGTAGCCGTCGGCAGGGTAGTCATGGTGATATCGAGTGACTCCCCTCCCGAGCCGTCTGTGGGGAAAAGGTGAGACCGTGGTCAATGAGAAGAAATGAAACAGGAACAGTGAATATAGATCTCTCTCCATCTCTCTGGAATAAACAGACATGAGATGACGTAAGCTTCCTGGTTTGAGGAGGACACGCCCAGTGCAGGTGGGGAGGGGCTCTGTTCGGCGTGAAGGCTTGGGAGGGTCGAAACGATTCAGGAGAGGGTCATGACAGTGCATGTCGTGGCGGGGTGTTGTGTCATGGTTAAATCTGCGGGTTTCACGTGTTCGGTCTGTCTGACTGTCTGCCTACATCTAATTCTCACATCCTCAGAGTGTGTGTGTGTGTGTGTGAATGAGAGAGACGTAGACAAAAAGAGAAGGAAAGTGAGAAAACGAAAGAAAGAAACGGAAAAGCGTCACTGTGTCAGTAAACAAAATACCACACAGCCTCCGTCTTGTGATCCTGTTTGTTTACAGGGCATTGTTGTTGCTCCATTACCTTCATTGGGATGCGGTCATCGTCGGCGGTGCCAGTGTATCTCCCCGTCCTACTGCATCCATGATTTCAGGCTTTATTTATGCTGGGTAATATACTGCATGTTGTTGTTGGCTGTCTCTCTCCTTTTAAGTCACAATGAGCAGGCACACACACACACACACACACCCTGCATCTAAAACAGAGCAGAGGAGAGCGAGGCCTTGGAGCTGACCTGAAGCGCTCGAGACACATTCAGGAAGCTGACTTAAACCATTACGCTGTGGTGGAGTTGTGGGGCCACGAATCTCACTTATTATCAGAGGGGGGAACAAACAAGCCATCAAATGGACAAACATACTCCGGAGAGGTGTGGTGGGACGGTCGAAAGATGACAGAAAGAGGAGGAGGAACAGGGGAGGAAGAGGAAGGCCGGGAGGACACAGGACAGTGATGTGGACGAGGATGTCATTGGTGGGAGTTCTTGTCGGATCAAAGAAGAACTGAAAGACTCACCACTCCCTCTAAGCCGGACAGGACTAAAACTGTGACAACACAAGTCAACCTGTCCTATGCCTGACCAAGCAGAGTCCCACTACAGACAGACAGACCAACACAAGCAAGTCTGTCTGCTCGCCTTGTCCCAAATGTCACTGCAGTTTCAGCCTCACTGCACACAGACACTCAGAGGAGTCTTAGTGGCCTGCTGCGACTCCCACTGCTAGGTTCCGAGTGTTTTGTGTCACCGCTGAAGTCGTCACAGCCTCTGCCTCTCTACACGCACACACAGTTCAGCCCAGTACTTCAGAGGCACAAGCTGTGGCAGGGTGATCATTTCAGCTGTACCACCGGTGTTTGTCCCAGAGCTGTGGATCTTAGCTGCTAATTGAAGGAAGTCGATTGTTCCCGTGAGAGGACCTAAAATGTCAATGAAAGACCTCCTGGAGAAAACAGATGGCCCTATGGGATACATGTCTGCCAACAAATGGCCCTCTGCAATGGGGTGTGGTTTATGAAGAGTTGACACTACACAGGCGAACACACCGACGGATCATACACACACACATACACTACAGTACACAACACACGGCTGACAGAATGGGTTCAGGGATGTGTTGAAATGAATTGGGGCAGTGTTGTAGGTTCTCTGCTCTGCTGTTTCCTCCTGTTTCATATCATTGCTCTCCTCTGCTGATGAGGCTGAGGTTAGTTTCTCTCAGTGTGAGCCGAGGTACCTCCCAGCACAGTCCGTAGCTAACCTCTGACCTCTAACATCTGTGTCTGTCTCCCCTGTAGAAAGCAGTGTTCACGACGGAAGCAATGACAACGATGGCAGCGTCTGTGGCAGTGACTCAACCTTCTACAGGCAGAGTGAAGGTACACCACCTCATATAGAACCCAACCAATGATTAATGGTCATACTAGCTATATCTGTTTCATCATACTAGCTTATTGCATATAGCCACAGCATGACACAGCAGTACTGCTGCATGGTCCTCTTGTTCCAGAGGTCTGTGACCCTCCCAGTCGGCCACTGAATCACAGTAATCACGGCAGCACTCCACCACAGCCCTGACATGAGTCACCACAGCAGCACTCCACCACAGCCCTGACATGAGTCACCACAGCAGCACTCCACCACAGCCTTGACATGAGTCACCACAGCAGCACTCCACCACAGCCCTGACATGAGTCACCACAGCAGCACTCCACCACAGCCTTGACATGAGTCACCACAGCAGCACTCCACCACAGCCCTGACATGAGTCACCACAGCAGCACTCCACCACAGCCCTGACATGAGTCACCACAGCAGCACTCCACCACAGCCTTGACATGAGTCACCACAGCAGCACTCCACCACAGCCCTGACATGAGTCACCACAGCAGCACTCCACCACAGCCCTGACATGAGTCACCACAGCAGCACTCCACCACAGCCCTGACATGAGTCACCACAGCAGCACTCCACCACAGCCCTGACATGAGTCACCACAGCCCTGACATGAGTCACCACAGCCCTGACATGAGTCACCACAGCCCTGACATGAGTCACCACAGCAGCACTCCACCACAGCCTTGACATGAGTCACCACAGCAGCACAGCCCTGACATGAGTCACCACAGCACCACTCCACCACAGCCCTGACATGAGTCAACACAGCACCACTCCACCACAGCCCTGACATGAGTCAACACAGCACCACTCCACCACAGCCCTGACATGAGTCAACACAGCACCACTCCACCACAGCCCTGACATGAGTCACCACAGCAGCACTCCACCACAGCCCTGACATGAGTCACCACAGCAGCACTCCACCACAGCCCTGACATGAGTCACCACAGCAGCACTCCACCACAGCCCTGACATGAGTCACCACAGCAGCACTCCACCACAGCCCTGACATGAGTCACCACAGCAGCACTCCACCACAGCCCTGACATGAGTCAACACAGCACCACTCCACCACAGCCCTGACATGAGTCAACACAGCAGCACTCCACCACAGCCCTGACATGAGTCACCACAGCAGCACTCCACCACAGCCCTGACATGAGTCAACACAGCAGCACTCCACCACAGCCCTGACATGAGTCAACACAGCAGCACAGCCCTGACATGAGTCACCACAGCACCACTCCACCACAGCCCTGACATGAGTCACCACAGCAGCACTCCACCACAGCCTTGACATGAGTCACCACAGCAGCACTCCACCACAGCCCTGACATGAGTCACCACAGCAGCACAGCCCTGACATGAGTCACCACAGCCCTGACATGAGTCACCACAGCAGCACTCCACCACAGCCCTGACATGAGTCACCACAGCAGCACTCCACCACAGCCCTGACATGAGTCACCACAGCAGCACAGCCCTGACATGAGTCACCACAGCACCACTCCACCACAGCCCTGACATGAGTCAACACAGCACCACTCCACCACAGCCCTGACATGAGTCAACACAGCACCACTCCACCACAGCCCTGACATGAGTCACCACAGCAGCACTCCACCACAGCCCTGACATGAGTCACCACAGCAGCACTCCACCACAGCCCTGACATGAGTCACCACAGCAGCACTCCACCACAGCCCTGACATGAGTCACCACAGCAGCACTCCACCACAGCCCTGACATGAGTCACCACAGCAGCACTCCACCACAGCCCTGACATGAGTCACCACAGCAGCACAGCCCTGACATGAGTCACCACAGCACCACTCCACCACAGCCCTGACATGAGTCAACACAGCACCACTCCACCACAGCCCTGACATGAGTCAACACAGCACCACTCCACCACAGCCCTGACATGAGTCACCACAGCAGCACTCCACCACAGCCCTGACATGAGTCACCACAGCAGCACTCCACCACAGCCCTGACATGAGTCACCACAGCAGCACTCCACCACAGCCCTGACATGAGTCACCACAGCAGCACTCCACCACAGCCCTGACATGAGTCAACACAGCAGCACTCCACCACAGCCCTGACATGAGTCACCACAGCCCTGACATGAGTCAACACAGCAGCACTCCACCACAGCCCTGACATGAGTCACCACAGCCCTGACATGAGTCAACACAGCAGCACTCCACCACAGCCCTGACATGAGTCACCACAGCAGCACTCCACCACAGCCTTGACATGAGTCACCACAGCAGCACTCCACCACAGCCCTGACATGAGTCACCACAGCAGCACAGCCCTGACATGAGTCACCACAGCCCTGACATGAGTCACCACAGCAGCACTCCACCACAGCCCTGACATGAGTCACCACAGCAGCACTCCACCACAGCCCTGACATGAGTCACCACAGCAGCACTCCACCACAGCCCTGACATGAGTCACCACAGCAAATAGACAAGACCACCGTGTGTTTATCTGCCCCTCTAAAACAGACTCCCAAACACAAATGCGCTCACGTACAGAGAGAGAGCGAGAGACTCGCGCACACACTCAGACAGCACTAATTGCATTTTCTCTGCAACGGTAATGTTTTGTTTGTCTAGTATACTGTATCTCTAATTAAATCTGCCATTTAGCTAATGACCTCTCCTGAGAGGGCTGTAAGTAAACGTGTTGGTGCGTGTGTTGGCAGGGCACAGCATGGCAGAGACCCTCACGGTTGCCCTGCGCGTTGCTGAGGAGGCCATAGAGGAAGCCATCGCCAACGCAGAGGAATTCAGTGACAGCTTGGTGAGACAACACTCCTTCTCTTCCTCCCTTCTTTCTCTCCCGATACATCCATCCCTCTCTCTTTCTCTTTCTATCCCTCTCTCCCTGTCTCTTTTGGTTTGGAGCCATTGGGATGAGGTTTGGTTTTAGTGCTTGTAGAAAAGCTTGTTTGACGGTAATTCTGACCGGGCTTTGACGTCTCTGTGTTGCAGGAGAAGCAGAATGAGGCTCGCTACCTACGGGACCACAAAGAAGAGCTTATAGAGGAACTGGCCACAACCATCGTACAAAAAGTACATTTTATGTTTGGGTGTGACGTTTTTGGTGACATCACATCACATTAGCATTGCCCTCTTTCATTCTGTATCTGTCTCTCTCCTTCTCTCTCCTTCTCTCTCCTTCCCTCTCCTCCCTCTCCTTCTCTCTCCCCCCTCTCCTTCTCTCTCCCAGATCATCCAGAGGAGGAAGCATTCCGAGATGCAGACAGAGTATGATTTTGTGTGGCCCCAGAGACTGAGCCAGGGCCAGCCTCAGGGCAGTGAGCTGTCCTCCCCCAGCCAGCACCCTCACAGCACCCTGGCCCAGGCCAACCAGGCCCACCTCAAGAGCTCCTACTCCCTCTGGGTCAGTCTGGGTGGAAGCCCTCACTACACGAGGCTACGCTACATTCCGTAACGCTACCCTACGCTACCGTGCACTACATTACGCTACACACTTTGCTTCTTTGCATTACACTACGCTACCCTGCACTATATTACAATACGTTACACTACACTGCACTACATTACAATACAGTACACTTTACTACACTACATTACACTAAGCTATGTTACACTGTACTATACTGAACCGCAACACACTACACTACAGTATTCTACAGTACACTAGGCTGCACTACACTACCCTACGCTACGTTACACTACCGTACGCTACCGTACGCTACCCTACACTATACTACCCCACACTTCACTGCAATACACTACACTATAGTACGCTACATTACACTACACTTCACTACGTTACACTACCCTACGCAATGCACATCACTACACAAGGCTATACTACTCCACAATAAGCTCCACTATACTACACTGCAGTAAGCTCCACTATAATATACTATACTACACTACACTAAGCTCCACTATAATATACTATACTACAATGCAGTAAGCTCCACTATAATATACTATACTACAGTAAGCTCCACTATAATATACTATACTACACTACACTAAGCTCCACTATAATATACTATACTACACTGCAGTAAGCTCCACTATAATATACTATACTACACTACACCAAGATCCACTATAATATACTATACTACACTACACCAAGATCCACTATAATATACTATACTACACTGCAGTAAGCTCCACTATAATATACTATACTACACTACACTAAGCTCCACTATAATATACTATACTACACTGCAGTAAGCTCCACTATACTACACTAAGCTCCACTATAATATACTATACTACACTACACTAAGCTCCACTATAATATACTATACCACACTACACTAAGCTCCACTATAATATACTATACTACACTGCAGTACACTCCACTATAATATACTATACTACACTGCAGTAAGCTCCACTATAATATACTATACCACACTACACTAAGCTCCACTATAATATACTATACTACACTGCAGTACGCTCCACTATAATATACTATACTACACTGCAGTAAGCTCCAATATAATATACTATACTACACTACACTAAGCTCCACTATAATAGAATATACTACACTGCAGTAAGCTCCACTATAATATACTACACTGCAGTAAGCGCCACTATGATATACTATACTACACTAAGCTCCACTTTAATATACTATACTATACTACACTGCAGTAAGCTCCACTTTAATATACTATACTACACTGCAGTAAGCTCCACTATAATATACTATACTACACTGCAGTAAGCTCCACTATAATATACTATACTACAGTACGCTCCACTATAATATACTATACTACACTACAGTAAGCTCCACTATAATATACTATACTACACTGCAGTAAGCTCCACTATAATATACTATACTACACTAAGCTCCACTTTAATATACGATACTACACTACAGTAAGCTCCACTATAATATAATATACTATACTATACTACACTAAGCTCCACTTTAATATAATATACTACACTGCAGTAAGCTCCACTATAATATACTATACTACACTACACTAAGCTCCCCTATAATATACTACACTGCAGTAAGCTCCACTATAATATACTATACTACTCTGCAGTAAGCTCCACTATAATATACTATACTACACTGCAGTAAGCTCCACTATAATATACTATACTACACTAAGCTCCACTTTAATATATGATACTACACTACAGTAAGCTCCACTATAATATAATATACTATACTATACTACACTAAGCTCCACTTTAATATAATATACTACACTGCAGTAAGCTCCACTATAATATACTATACTACACTACACTAAGCTCCCCTATAATATACTACACTGCAGTAAGCTCCACTATAATATACTATACTACTCTGCAGTAAGCTCCACTATAATATACTATACTACACTGCAGTAAGCTCCACTATAATATACTATACTACACTAAGCTCCACTATAATATACTATACTACACTACACTAAGCTCCACTATAATATCCTATACTACACTGCAGTAAGCTCCACTATAATATACTATACTACACTACAATAAGCTCCACTATAATATACTACAATACAGTAAGCTCCACTATAATATACTATACTACACTACACTTTTTCCTGACCATTTGACCTGACCCAGGAAAAACTGGGCCCTAAATATAGTCTGTAGCTAGGGCCTGGTCAGGGCACATGGACAGGAAAAACTCCTGTCCCTAGTGATGAGATATGAGGACAGACAGGGTTGAGGGCTGGCTGCTAACATAAATGAAAGGCCAACATAAAGTGTTGTTGCGCCACCACGAGCCAGAACAGCTGCAATGCGCCTTGGCATAGATTCTACAAGTGTCTGGAACTCTATTGGAGGGATAAGGACACCATTCTTCCACGAGAAATTCCATCATAAGTTCAATCGTGTTCAATTGTGTTGAGATCTGGTGACGGAGACAGCCATGGTATATGGTTTACATGGTGTTCATGCTCATCAAACCATTCAGTGACCACTCGTGCCCTGTGGATGGGGCATTGTCATCCTATGGGGGCATGACCTAAAGAATGATGGGATATTAAGTGCTTAATTAACTCAGGAACCACAGCTGTGTGGAAGCACCTGCTTTTAATATACTTTGCGTCCCTCATTTACTTAAGTGTTTCCATTATATTGGCAGATTTTTTTGCATTTCTTTTCCACTGAGGGTTGTCACCGGTTTGTACCTGTGAGCTGTACAGTAACTTACCTGGGAAACCTCTACACACACACACACCCACACGCCTGGCAGAATTTCAAAGGGGTAGTCAGAGGGGAGCTTGCTGAGATTTGTCATCGTCCCGTGGGTGTAAGGCAGGCGCAGCAGTGTGGAATCAAAGCCACGTTCCCCGTCTGTTACATTCACACATGATCAAAGCGCTGCGGAATACACAGGGATTCTCCTCAACTCCCTGGTCCACAGAGAGATGGGCTCCCTTTATCAACGCTCTCTGTACACACACACACACACACACCACACACACAAAAGTGTGCGCAGACAAACACACAGGCACACACATACGGTCATGCGCGCACACACACCACACACACACACACAGGCTATGAATGAGCTCTGAGGGAGTGTGTGTGTGTCAGTGAACAGAGATGAGTCCCTCCTCCCCTGTTCTTGTCCGTATTGTAGTTCTCTGACGCCCCCTGCTGACTCTTTATAGGAATCACATCCATGTGACTGGCGCATTGTCCCAAATGGAAGGGCTCTGGGTCAGAATGAGTGCACTATGTAGAATAGGGTGCCATTTGGTTGGGAGCCTGGTGTACCAGGCTCCCGGAGGAACACAAACTCGAGTTGCCATTTCCTTTGAATATCTTCTGAGATTCTAACCAAACAAACGAGTTCCCGTTCAGTTGGATCAGTCAATAACAGCACCTAGTCACTGTTATCCACGTAGCCACCCAAACAAGCAAATCTTTTCCACCTAATCCTCAAATGTTGTTTGTCTGGAACGGAAGCATGGGAAAATTGCTGACCCGAAGAAAATTCTGCGGCTGTGCCAGTTCCATTTCAAGCTGTCCTTGGCTGGTAGACCCAGCGTTCTGTGTTACCTTGTCAGCACTCGTAGTTTTTGAAGTGCGTAGCCTGTCATTAACGTGTGTTTTGTATTTTGTGTGTTTGTGCGCGTGTGTACAGAGGTCGCGGTCGGCATTCTCCCTGACCAGTGATGACTCCCCAGAGAAGGTCACTGAGGCACTAATGGGGGCGGGGGCAGGGGGCGGGGCACAGGACTACGCCTCTCTGAAGAAGGAGACGGCCAGGGCCTCCTCACTGCCCAGCTGGAAGAGTGTGGACCGCCTGGACAACTCGAGTAAGACACACGCTGAAACACGCCTCCTTCATACAGTCTCACACACACACACACACACATTAGAGACAGAGGCACGTCTAGGGCAATCCTCCTGATAGTCAGACACATAACACTCTGCACTCAACCCAGAGACATGTCCATACTGTTACACGCGAAGACATGTCAGTCATTTCTCGTCTCTTATTTGTACAGTCAACGACAGTATGTTACATGCAAACAGGACAATTCCAATACCGTTAAGCTCACGGGAAGAATGCTGTGGTTTGTCACACATGTAAAGTTTTTATACGTTTGTCTGTGCTTGTATGTTCAGGTGCGTCTTCGGTGTTGCAGAGCCCCGACGGGAACTGGATTGCACTGCAGAGCTCGCAGCACTCCCGTCCCAGCCTACTGGCCAAGAGAAAGTCGCTGGTGTTCAGCGTCCTGGAGAAAGAGTCTGGCGTGGTCTCGGCCTATGACGAGATGGGCTCTGATTCCGATCAGGAGAACGACGAGGGGGGCTGGGGGGCCGCGCTCCGCCAATTCCGGCGGAAACTCTCAGACGAGACGTACTACACAGACTCCCAACACGACCCGGAGTGGACGTACACCCCTGTCCACCTCCCGGTCACCTCGCCCTCCTCGGGCCAGTACACCAACACTGAGACCATCAACTCTGACTCAGAGTCCTCGTCGGTACCCTCCGCCCGCCCCCGCAAACCCCTCCATAACGTGATGGGGAAAAAAGGCCCTAACTCGGACCCGCATCTTCATCCCCAGCAGGCTCAGTACCACCATCATCATCATCATCAACACCAGAACTTCCCCTCGTACCCGCTCCACCCGGAGGCGCTGGATGTGAACTTTAACCCCAAGGTGACTGGGGATAGTAGCGAGGCAGAGGACAGCATGAAGAGCGACCAGGTCAAGAGGTCGCGGAGACGCAGGAAGAGCAAGAGGGAAGCGGCGGGGAACCAGGCCCACACACAGACACACACACAGCCCCTCTACGCACAATCTGTACAGGTGGGAGAACGACACACATAAAGCCTTGAGGACGGTTTAACTTGCAATGATTGTGATATGTGGTTGTCTCCCCTTAGTTGAACGCACTGACAGTAAGTCACTCTGCTGACAGTGTCTGCTAAATCAGGGTTTCCCAAACTCGGTCCTGGGGCCCCCGCTAAGGTCCATGTTTTTTGCCCTAGTACTACACAGCTGATTCAAATTATCAAAGTTGGTTACAAAACGTGCCCAGGAAAACCCTGTGCTAAATTACTCAAACTTACTCAAATGTGACGATATGGCGCGTGTAGCAGCTACACCAATCTTGTTCTCGTTTCTCATTTACGGTAGTCGATTAAGCTACAGAGATTTTAGATTTGTAATCATCTTTTCTCCACCACGTTCTAGTTGTTATAAATGTCTGAAAAAATGTGTAAAGTCATTGGTCAACCCTCGTAAGACTATTGAGAAACATTACCACAACGCTATGTGGCACTACAACACTATCATAAAGAAAGAAATACGTGTTAAGGTCTCTCTTACTCTCTTTATTCTCTCTCTTTCTCTCTCTCTCTTCCGCGCTCTCGCTCTGTCTCTGTCACTCTCTTTCTCTCTCCATCCTTAGGAGAACAGTTTCCTGCTGAACGGCCTGTTGAAGAGGGGCATGAGTGAGGAGATGACCCCTGATGTGGTGCCCATCCCCAAAGCCTCCTCTGAGGCCATGACCCCCGAGGACCAGGACACTGTGGGCCCTAACTCTGCGGCCCGTAACCCCGTGACCCCTGACCCCCTGTCCACCAGCAGCACTGGGCCCGGCTCCGGAGACACACTGGAGCAGAAGCTCCACTCCAAACTGAGCCAGCTGGTTGGACGAGCCAACAGCAAAGAAGTAGTGAGCTCATCCGAGGACGAGCCAATCAAAAGTCCTGGAGGGAGAGACCGAGAAAGTGACAGACCGGAAGAGAAGCTGAGGCAGAATGAGAGAGAAGGAGATCGGCCGAGACAGAGTGAGAGACCGAGAGACAGACCGAGCAGTAAAAGTCAGGATGGGGCGGAGAGAGAGACAATCGAGTCAGTGAAAGGGCCGGAACTGAAAAAGAGAGAGAGACTAACGGAAAGGCCGACATTAAGAGAGGAGGAGAGAGTGAAGGAGAGGAGGTTGGGGAGAGGAGGAAAGAGTTTGGAAGAGAAAGTAGATGACAAAGAAGAGAAGATTGTGGAGAAGAACAGGCAAAGTAAGAGACCACAGAGAAAAGAGGTGGACAGAAAGACCGAGAAAAAGGGGGAACAAGTGGAAGACCAAAATGAAAAGTCCGGATCCACGCCCATCTCGCTTGCTATTACCCCATCTGTCCAGGAGGGGGTGCTGTGTGACGGACAGGTGAGCAGAGAGAGGCGGAACAGGAACTCATGGTTTCATATTTCACTTTAACCATAGAGTTGGATAGAGGGCCGAATCTAGAGATATGTATACCAGGATAGGGATACTTGGCCCAAAGCCTGTTTTACCATGGGTTAAGATAGATGAGCTCTCTAGTACATCTATGGCTTTACCCTACCATCAATGTCCTGTTTTTCCTCCCCTAAACACGGCAGGGGGCTACCCTTAGTTATCTTTCAATCTGATCTTAGACTGTCTCTGTATCGTACTCCGACGTCTCATTTCTCTCATTCACTCATTTGTTTCCCCTGCCTTTCTTCTGTCTGTACCTTCTGCTCATCCCTACCCTCTTTCTCCCTCCTCGCCTACCTCTTCTCAACTCTTCTCATCTATATTTTGCTGTGCCATCCGTGTCCCACCTCTCTCCTTCTGTCTCTCCGTCCGTCCGTCCACGCGTGTCTGTCTGTCAGGGGGGGCAGAATTGGCTGGAACTACAGCAGAGGCTAGAGTTGCTCTCCTCTCTCTTACAGCAGGTGAGATCTACTGTCTCTATAACACAGGCCCCGGTCAGGACATCACACACATGGGCACACGTATGGGCACGCACGCACACAGACACACGCACACATACATAGACCTTCTATGCAACATGAGTCATGACTAACAGTCCCAAACTCAACATTCACATGACACAACACCAGAACTATCAAGTTACTGTGATGGACGTAGACAGCACACACACAGCCACGCACGCGTGCACCTATCTGATGAATCCTCTTTTTTACAATGCTTACTCACACACACTGTCACAAGTAAGGCATCATCAAGTGAGACATGGTTGTTTTGTCAGGGACCATAATGGTATTAGTCACTCTCTCTCTCTCTCTGCTCTACTTCAGTTGCTTGTGTCCCAAATAGCACCCTATTCCTTATGTAAGTGCGCTAAATGTAGGGTACAGGGTGCCATTTGTGACGCCGTTTTGCTCTTATCTAGATGTGGCTTATTTTAGGGACTTCTGGACACTTCTAAATGTTATTTAAAGCCACGAAGGATAGATGGGGAGTGAAAGAGGGAGTGAAATAACTGATGGTGCTGGATTCAATTTAGACCTACAAAGCCGATTGCATTAGCTAATATACGTGTTTCCTTTCTAGTGCTTTTCTCTCTTATTCTTCCTTCAATACATTTTAGACATTTGTAAAGGGCTGAGGCTGGGGTATGAATGGCAGTTACATAAGGTGTGAAACCACCAGTGGTGTAAAGTACTTAAGTATAAATACTTTGAAGTACTAATAAGTATTTTTGGTATCTGTACTTTACCGTTGATATTTTTACTTTTACTTTTTACTTTTACTCCACTACATTTGTGAAGAAAATATTGACATTTTACTCCATACATTTTACCTGGCATTCAAAATGTACGAGTTACATTTCGAAAGGCTCAGGCAGGACAGCAATATGGTCCAATTCACGCACCTATCAATATAACGTGTTGTCATTCCTACTGCCTCTGATCTGGCGCTCACTGAACACAAATGCTGCGTTTGTAAATGATGTCTGAGTCTTGGAGTGTGCCCCTGTCTGTCTGTAAATGTACAAAAACAAGGAAATAGTTTTGTCTATTTTGTTTAATATAAGGAATTTGATGTATAGCATTTACTTTCATTTATTATTTTTACTCAAGTATGACAATTTAGTACTTTTCCCACCACTGTACTTAAGTATATTTAAAACCAGACACTTTTAGACCTTTACTCAAGTAGTATTTTACTGGGTGACTTTCACTTTTACTTGAGTCATTTTCTATTAAGGTATCTTTACTTTTACTCAAGTATGACAATTGAGTACTTTTTCCACCACTGGAAACCACAGCTCTCCATTTGAGGTAGAGTATGTCAAGAGATAAATATGGATGGATTTATATTCCATGGTATCCCACACACTACAAAAAGGCTTCTCTGGAATGGGGTGCTAATCTGGGTAAAGTCATGTCCATTTGTATTCCTAAAGATTAAAAGTGACAGCATCTTCTTCCACAAATGACCGCAACGAGAACGTTTTGAAATCATGTTGCTCTTGTTTATATATATTTTTAAAGTTTGTATAAATAAGAGCACCATGAATTTATAACTTTGCTATTGCGGCCATTTGTGGAAGTTACTGTCACCTTTCCTCTTTTGGAATAACAAGGACACTGTGAAGTCTATCTGCACAACTCTCCACTTGTTTGAGATATGACTAAGTGTCAAAAGTATAGATCTGCGGCATGTTCATAAAGCCCCAGTGGAACACGTGGGGGATGTGTGAAACTTACTCCTCAGCTGTAAGTTTCCAGCTTGCGTCGCTTCATTAACTTGCTCTTGAGGCGGCGCGGTCGACCGAGACGCTTGCAGGAGCACGATCACGTGCGTTTGTGAGGCAGCGGTCACGAGTTCGCGCCAGGTATGGGCCCAATTTGGCAGGAAATGTTACTCGCTGACAAGCAAGCAGCGTTGACGTCCTTTGCCCAAGCACACGCTGCGTGGTACCTCAGGAATGCGAGTGTGGAAGGACTTTCTAAAGTGCTTTCTAAACACAAATGTCGTAGTAGGAAATGGAACCGTGTGTTGGAGCCGTGTGGTAACGATGTGTCTTTGTAATGGGGGGGGTGGCCAAGACTCTCACTCCGGCTCCCGTTCTCCATCGACCTACTCAGTCGGCACCGTAACTCTTTGCTCTCTAAGTGACCGCCGAGTGTTCAGAAGGAGCCGTCTCTCATCTCGTCTCATGTCCGACTCAAGTGCCACCCACTAACACCCCCTAACACCCACACTGTACCTTTCCTTTCAAAGCCCATGCACGTCGCTAGCCGGCTAACGCGTCTTGGAGAGAGAGAAAGCGGGTGGATCAATGCACTCATTAGTCCCACAGATCAAAGCTTCAAGCCAATGATTAACTCAATATTGAATTACAGCTGTCTCTCTCCTTCTCTCTCTTCCCTCTCTCCTTGTCATCTTCTCAGATGTACTGTTCTTGTTTGTCCTGTACAGTTGGAGTGTGGTTTGTTATGTCGTGTAGGTTCAAGCCGAGACTGCACTTTCATTTGCCTCATGTTAGGTCCACTGTCACCCTTGCGTGACCTCTATAACTTAAACCTATTAAATAGCGGAACCTACTAAATAGAAAAGGTCAACGGCTCTCCTCGTCTTCCACCCGAAACCTCAGACTCTTCTTCCTCACACTGTTTTTCCTCCCACCTGATCGCTCCGTGCAGGTCGAGCGTGAGTCGTGATGTGTGTCTGTGTGTGTGTTGATTGGAGGTGTAAAAGCTGTGTGTGTGTGTGTGTGTGTGTGTGTCATTGACTGACTTCGTCTGTCATTGTCATTGAGGACCATGCTGTAAACATCTGTCGGACCCTCCTCTTCACTGTTTCATATATGTTTTTTACTCACTAATGGTAGTCATCTTTGTGCTTATGACTCGTATCTCTGTGTGTGTTGTGTGTCTGTTTTGTGTGTGTGTGTGTGTGTGTGTGTGTGTGTGTGTGTGTGTGTGTGTGTGTGTGTGTGTGTGTGTGTGTGTGTGTGTGTGTGTGTGTGTGTGTGTGTGTGTTGAACAGAAGTACTCGGCCGCATCTCTGTGCAGTATCACCACAGAGGTCCTGAAGGTGCTCAACGCTACCGAGGGGCTGATTGGTGAGGCGGGGGGCGATAGCGTCACTCCCTCAGAGTGCGTGAGCGCGTCTGAATCCTTCTCCAGCAGCTTAGAGACCAGGGAGCTGGACCAGAAACTCACCAAGATGGAGGAAAACGTAAGAACCACAGCCTACAGTTGTCAGAAGTCAGAAGTTTACATACACCTTAGCCAAATACATTTAAACTCAGTTTTTCACAATTCCTGACATTTAATCCTAGTAAAATGATTTATTTCAGCTTTTATATCTTTCATCACATTCCCAGTGGGTCAGACGTTTACATACACTCAATTAGTATTTGGTAGCATTTCCTTTAAATTGTTGAAGAAAGGTCAAACTTTTCGGGTAGCCTTCCACAAGCTTCCCGCAATAAGTTGGGTGAATTTTGGCCCATTTCACCTGACAGAGCTAGTGTAACTGAGTCAGGTTTGTAGGCCTCCTTGCTCGCACACACTTTTTCAGTTCTGCCCACAAATGTTCTATAGGATTGAGGTCAGGGCTTTGTGATGGCCACTCCAACACCTTGACTTTGTTGTCCTTAAGCCATTTTTCCACAACTTTGGAAGTATGCTTGGGGTCATTGTCCATTTGGAAGACCCATTTGCGACCAAGCTTTAACTTCCTGACTGATGTCTTGAGATGTTGCTTCAATATATCCACATCATTTTCCTGCCTCATGATGCCATCTATTTTGTGAAGTGCACCAGTCCCTCCTGCAGCAAAGCACCCCCACAACATGATGCTGCCACCCCAGTGCTTCACGGTTGGGATGGTGTTCTTCGGCTTGCAAGCCTCCCCCTTTTTCCTCCAAACATAACGATGGTCATTATGTCCAAACAGTTCTATTTTTGTTTCATCAGACCAGAGGACATTTCTCTAAAAAGTACAATCTTTGTCCCCATGTGCAGTTGCAAACCGTAGTCTGGCTATTTTATAGCAGTTTTGGAGTGGCTTCTTCCTTGCTGAGTGGCCAAATACGTTCATCTCTAGGAGACAGAACGCGTCTCCTTCCTAAGCGGTATGATGGCTGCATGGTGTTTATACTTGCATACTGTTGTTTGTACAGATGAACGTGGTACCTTCAGGCGTTTGGAAATTGCTCCCAAGGATGAACTAGACTTGTGGAAGTCTACAATTTTTTTTCTGAGGTAATGTCAAGCAAAGACGCACTGAGTTTGAAGGTAGGCCTTGAAATACATCCACAGGTACACCTCCAATTGACACAAATGATGTCAATTAGCCTATCAGAAGCTTCTAAAGCCATGACATCATTTTCTGGAATTTTTCAAGCTGTTTAAAGGCACAGTCAATTGAGTTTATGTAAACTTCTGACCCACTGGAATTATGATACAGTGAATTATAAGTGAAATAATCTGTCTGTAAACAATTGTTGGAAAAATTACTTGTGTCATGCACAAAGTATATGTCCTTACCGACTTGCCAAAACTATAGTTTGTTAACAAGACATTTGTGGAGTTGTTGAAAAACGAGTTTTAATGACTCCAACCTAAGTGTATGTAAACTTCCGACTTCAACTGTACATACATCTGAATGTTGGTGGTTGTCACTATCTGGCCACTCTAGAAAGGACCAAAGTGCAACGCTTTCTAAACCCGAAACATAATCCTTACTCTAACCTCAACCATGACCCTAGATCAAAAGAATACATAACCTATGTGTACTTGCCCATCTGAAGTCACTATCTGATACACTTTTCTCCATCTTAGCATGACCATATAGTGACTACAACCTGTATTATTTAATGTAGAGGCTAAACAAGAGGATAGAGCCCTGTGGGATCCCAACATTGTTATGCTCAGCACCTGTGCCCACAGCTCTCCTGTAACATGTGACTTGTCCCTGCAGGTATACCTGGCTGCGGGGGCGGTGTACGGCCTGGAGGGGGCACTGGGGGACCTGGAGGAGGTAGCCCGGGACATCAGCAGTGACACCTCAGACAGAGAGCTGGCCTTCCTGGAGGACCAGGTGGCCACTGCCGCCACCCAGGTGCAGCAGTCTGAGCTTCAGGTAGGGGGTCCATTCATATCCAAACGCCCAGTTGTTTCCTTGACTGTGTTCCATGCTGATTACATTGCAGATGAATGTCAGATTTCACAGCACTTGTGTAGGTGTGACATATGAGCCAATCACATCTTCTTTTGTCATATACAGTATACAGTATGTTTAAGGTATTTTCTGAATTTATTGAGCAACAAGAGAGAGTGGATGACAGTGCTGAAAGATAATTTGTGTTAAAGGGAAGTTGGTTGGCATGTGTCCTGGACGCTGCGTCTTAGACCACTAGATCACCCTAGGCTACCAACCAGATGTTATGATAGAGCAATTTGATGCCCAACTGTGCAGTCGATGACGTGGCACGTCTGCAGTGTGGTCGGCCTGGAACGCGACCAAGGTCTGATGGTCGTGTTAGAATGCAGGCTTAAACGTTGGAGACTGGAGAGAGTGTGAAGGATATGTAATTGTATTCCGCTGGTGTCTTCTAAATTGTCCTTCAGTAGCAAAGTGAATTGAAGGGATCTGCTAGCCTGAGCCTTGATCTACACTACATGTGCAGAAAATATAGTTTCACTTCAGGTCTGATATCCTTTTTCTGAATAGTTTTTCATCTGCTCCCTCCAGATATCAGACATCGAGGTGAGGATATTATCTTTAAAAACAGCTGGACTGAACGTCACCGCCTGCAATCGTTTCTCCAAGTTCCCCAAGCCAAAACCTGAGGTAGTATTTTTTTCCACCTTACAATTATTACACACATACACAGCCTCATGGCCACTGTGCTCATATACTGTTTCTCTGCAGCCTCAAACCCTCGACACGTCACGTCAACAGAGGAGAAAGCTACCTGCCCCTCCAGCCAAAGGTGACGGACTTGTTGAAATGCTCACAAAGAAAACCTGGTTTGCTTCTGAACAATTTGTTTAGTTCTATTTAATCTATTGAAGCCTCCATTTCCATTTCCTACTTTTGTTTAATTAAGTGTATAGGGTTGACTCCCCTTGTTGATTGAAAAAGTACCAGGGCGCAAAATGACCCAAAAGTTGTCACTTCATAAAATCTCAAATCTTTCAGACTGTGTAATGTCACACTGTCTCAAGGCGCAAGTTTTGCCTTTCAACAGTCGTAAAACACACACACACACCCTCTTAATGCGTTCATGTGTGTTTTACATCGATCTTGGCTCACATCACTGTGGCAACACAATGTTGTCCTCTCCGCAGAGTAACGCACCCTTTTTAGTGTGTGGATGTTGGATTGGGGGGGGAACTTGTATTCACACTTGGAAAGCAAACATCACACATCTGGATCGAAAGGAAAGGATTGAATGGACGCCAGACTAAATGCACCAGCTAGAGAGAGAAGAAAGAGAAAGGTTCCATTAGGAAAGAGAGACGGAGCACAGAGAATAAGAGACGAATCGGACTGCTGCGTCATCAACCAATGGGACACAGTCCTTTTCATGTTAATAATTATTTCATTAATTATTAATGGTGGTTTTTCTTTCTGTTTTGGAGCCATCAAGCAGCCTCACCGTGTCAGTGATTAACTCTGTTTTTAGCTTTCGTCTCAAAGAAAAGCACAAGGCAACAGAGGCAAGATCAAAGAAGAAGTCTCATAGTCGTATAGTGTTGATTTCAGAAAGAGATCGACGGAGCGTCTTTTAAAGAGACCGTCGTTAGATTAGAGCTGATGGAAGTATTCTCTCAGGAAGGGATGCATGTTTTACTGTTTCTCTCTCTGTCTGGGGGAACTTCTGAATTTCATGCCCAATTCTGATTAAATAAGACCAAATAGTGTAACAAAAACTTAAAGGACACCGGCTCTTTCCTTTCCATAGACTGATCAGGTGAAAAGCTACGATCCCTTATTGATGTCACTTGCTAAATCCACTTCATTCAGTGTAGATGAAGGGGAGGACACAAGTTAGTTTAAGAAGGAGACAATTATCTTGAGACAATTGAGACATGGATTGTGTATGTGTGCCATTCCGAGGGTGACTGGGCAAGGCAAAATATTTAGGTGTCTTTGAACAGGGTATGGTAGTAGATGCCAGGCGCACTGGTTTGTGTCAAGAACTGCAATGCTGCTGGGTTTTTCACACTCAACAGTTTCCCAGGTGTATCAAGAATGGTCCACCACCCAAAGGACATCCAGCCAACTTGACACCACTGTGGGAAGCATTGGAGTCAACATGGGCCAGCATCTGTGTGGAACGCTTTCGACACCTTGTAGAGTCCATGCCCCGACGAATTAAGGCTGTTCTGAGGGCAAAAGAGGGAGGGGGGGTGCAATATTAGCACGGTGTTCTTAATGTTTGGCGCACTCAGTGTATATGCAATGTAAACTACATTTACGTTTTACTATGTAATAGCTTCATTTGTCATTTTGACTGTTGAATACTTTCCTTACCTGAAATGCTCAAGTATATGTCTATATGTATTTCCTGGTCTTCTTCCAGATAGGGAGTCTGAGCAACATGTGAGAGCACTTCAGCCGTAGTGACATACAGACAGCACAAGAAGTCCCTCAAGGGCACCTGTGGACCCCCGCGGGGCCTCTCCAATCCAGTGCCTTGATCCAGCGTCCGCTTCGGGCTACGCAGGGACTAACACCTGCCCTGTGCACCCCACCCAGCGCTCTCCTCAGCCAGGCACTTCCCCATCCTGTCACCCCCTAAAAACGACCCCATGCCCTGCCTCCCCAGGCCAGGATTGACCCAACTCCTGTCCCATCCTACTCCATCTGCCCCCCCCCGGGCCTCACTCACTGTAACCACCACACCACGACACCCACAACGTGGTGGGTTGATAGATGGCGTGTCTCTGCCTTAATATCAGCATAAGAACACTCCTCACCGAGACAACTCACTGTCTTACTGTCACTTCAGAGTCATTGTAGTATAGAAAATAGAAAATCTCTGTCGGTCTTTTTTTTTCTAACTGTTTGCAAGAGTGTCGTCGGTGTTTGAACTAATGTACAAAGAAGATGTGAAACAAACACGTGAAATAGTTCTGTGGTACGTGTCCCTATAGAGGGTAAACCATGTTTTATACTACTGTTTTACTTTCTCTCACCGATGAAATGTCATGATGAATTGTAGAGCAGACCTGTTCAATGTTGGCATTTAATTATTATTTCTGTGTAAAGACTCAAAAGTAATAATTCCCCTGAAACTAGCAAATAACAACCCTCATTCACTAAGATATGGTCTGATGTTTTTCAAATTTTAGAAAAGAAGACTGCTTGAAAAAAGATCTGGTGTCCTCTCCTGTTCCTTAATTAAGAATTGTCATTAAGGTAACAAGTGAACACACCTCAACCGTTTGAAGGAGGTGATTTTGTGATTACCTAATTACTCTTGTGCTTAGTTACCATATTTGGAGAAGGTTTAGTTATATTGCTAGTAATGTAATGAAACATTTCCGTTTAATTGCATTTACAAATAATGAAGCATTTATCACACAAATAGGCTACCTATCTGTAAGTCATTTATGAACCCAAAGAAGCCGTGAATTGATTAACTGAACACGTGTTTCTTACCAAATAAAAACACCTGTCTATGAAATTGTCACCATTCTAAGCCATTAGTTGTTGTTATTGTTATATTTCAATTATTTCAGCCTTGTGGCCTTTATTTGACATAGATCCTGATTTGTCACCTGTGCTGTATGGCTCCAGTAATGAATTGTACATTGCGTTAAGTATCTTGTAAAGATTTATACACAATGAAGTCTAATAGGCCGTATGCCATGAAAACCATGATTTTATTACAAGCAATTGAATTTTTTTAACTTTTCAAGATTCTTATTCTCACTAAAACAAAGTGAGCGGAAAATGGTGTACGCTTTCTCCCCCCTCTGAAAGCTTTAATCATCAGTTATGTCTGAAAGCGTGTCATGTTTCCGTTTTCAAAGTGCTTGACATGTATGGCTGCATTAATTGTCAAAAAAAAAAAACGTGTGATTTTCATGATTAAAACGGGAGATGCTGTAAATAGTAGTTGATGCAGTGCGTGACATCGCTCCAAAGAGTCCTGAGTGCTCGGCCTGTTTTTGTTATCAAGCGTCTCATTGTAGGAGTACTGATCTAGGATCAGATCTTCCCTGTCCATGTAACTGTATTCATTGTGATCTACAAATACAGGCCTGGCTCTTTATATTGAGAAAGTCAGAAAGTATTAATATAGAGGATATGAAATACCAGGTTGCGTAGGGTTCTGTTCGTGTCTACTGCTCGGTTTTGACAGGTAAAATAGTATGATGTTTGCTATGGTCCATGGTGTTATGTGCAGCTTTTTTCAGGCCACACATAACACCATGGACCAGAACTAGTATAAAGTGTCATCTAGTTGTCCTTTGATAACAGGTTATTCCCATACCTCTGGACTGCTGGGACTTCTGTTGTTTTTTTTAGATGGTATTTGATTCTATTAGGTTCTATTTGAACACTGTCCACTGGTGAGTCCATCTATTCATCCTATGATCGCATTTTGCAGGTTTTGCAGATCGTTCCTGTATGTTGTCGTTGTTCCTGGAGGTGTGTTGTGTATAAACGCATGTTAAATAGATGTACAAAATTATCATGAGAAGCACAGCCACGGGGATCATCATTATCAATGTCCTGTATTTTTATATTGTAAAAAAATAAAGTGATCTCACCTCAGAATTTGTTTATATATATATGTAAAAAAAAAAATGGATATGACATATAAGGTATAATTGCCCAATCATAAACTTGATCCTTCTGTGTTGTCTGTGGGAGATCTCGCTGCCATCATGACTGAATGACTGCAGTGAAGTTCACTATGCACAGCTTTGATGGACTATTCACTCATGTGCAATCGTTTGTTGCAATCCATATCATGTGTTGGGGGAAAATATTAAGAAGCAAAAAATGTATTCTCTATGTGCCAAATTGCTCTGAATGAGAAAAAGTGTAATACTTAAATGAATAAAAGTTTGCATACCTGAATGATCTCTGGAGTTTCATGTCATTTCTAACCTTTGGGAATTAATAACGTGTTACTTATCTTATGTTACAAATAAAATCCCTTTATCAGCAATATTCATACCTATTTACCTCATGGTAACAAAACAAAAAATACGAACTCGCTAATTCGCAGAAAGATTCATATCGGAATTTGAGCATCTTTACATTTCTCTTGATTTACGTCCTGCTTTTCATGAAACAATAATCGGTAACAGCACCAATCTACCAAAAACATAGTTAGAGACATCTTCATTTATTAATCAATATAGATTGCATTTCTCAGTATGTACAGAATACAACTTATTTTTTGGTTCAGCCAGTTTAGAGGTCCCTTCGAGTAAAACATAGGCTTGAGAGAGAACCTTGAGAAGAAGAAAGACAGGAAGGAAGAAAGAAAATGAGAAAGAGACCGAGAAAGGGGGACAATCCTTGATTAAATACAGAAAAGACACAGACACAGACGGTGGGTGGCGAGCATGTTGTCACGGTAACCAGTTGGCGTCCTCCCCTCCCAGTGTCTTCCCGAGGCTCTCCTGGTTCCTGATGGTGTTGAGGAGAAGCTCCAGGGTGTTTATCACATATTCAGGGTGTCTGAGCCCACCGCTGCCCCCTCCTCTGCTCTGCCTCTTCCCAAAGCGCCCGATGGGCCTCACCCCACGCCCCACGTACCACAATGGATCTATCTCTGGACCTGACAAAGAAAAGACGCGGGATGAGTGGAAGCAATATATATATATATATATATTCAAACCTTAACTTGATGCTTCCACTCATCCCGCACATATATACAGTATATATACACACACAGTATATACAAGCATGTCCTCGCAATCACAGACAGACAGAAACACACACACTCAAACTCTCTGACAAGCACACACAAATGCCTGTACACAAAGTAGCCTACATAGTTGTACCGTTATGCCTAAACAGTATGTCACATTTGATAGTCAGACCTAATAACTCGTCATGTTGCTGTTCCATAACTAGTAGTAATGTTGTAAAGGACACAATGTTTTGGTATTGGTATGAGCACTAATGTGATATGAACAATAACGTGATATGAACAATAACGTGATATGAACAATAACCCGGTATGAGCAATAACGTGATATGAACAATAATGTGATATGAACAATAACCCGGTATGAGCAATAACGTGATATGAACAATAATGTGATATGAACAATAACCCGGTATGAGCAATAACGTGATATGAACCATAACCCGGTATGAACAATAACGTGATATGAACAATAACGCGGTATGAGCAATAATGTGGTATGAACAATAACGTGATATGAACAATAACCCGGTATGAACAATAACGTGATATGAACAATAATGTGGTATGAACAATAATGTGGTATGAACAATAACCCGGTATGAACAATAATGTGGTATGAACAATAATGTGGTATGAACAATAACGTGATATGAACAATAATGTGGTATGAACAATAACCCGGTATGAACAATAACCCGGTATGAACAATAACCCTGTATGAACAATAACGCGATTTGAACAATAACGTGGTATGAACAATAACCCGGTATGAGCAATAACCCGGTATGAACAATAACGTGGTATGAACAATAACGTGATTTGAACAATAACGTGATATGAACAATAACGTGGTATGAACAATAATGTGGTATGAACAATAATGTGGTATGAACAATAATGTGGTATGAACAATAACGTGGTATGAACAATAATGTGGTATGAACAATAATGTGGTGTGAACAATAAAGTGATTTGAACAATAACGTGATATGAACAATAATGTGATATGAACAATAACCCGGTATGAACAATAATGTGGTGTGAACAATAACCTGGTATGAACAATAACGTGATATGAACAATAAAGTGGTATGAACAATAACATGTATAAACAATAAGGTGGTATGATCAATAACCTGGTATGAACAATACTATTTTGGCTACAAACAATAACCTGGTATGAACAATAATGTGGTGTGAACAATAAAGTGGTATGAACAATAACATGTATAAACAATAAGGTGGTATGATCAATAACCTGGTATGAACAATACTATTTTGGCTACAAACAATAACCTGGTATGAACAATACCATTTAGGCTATGAACAATAACCTGAAAGTAGATGTCACCTTTTCATCATGCAGTGGAGGTCCATTTACTGGATTTTAGGGTTTATAAGACAGTTACACTGTGGTTATTTAATTTATAAACCCCATATCAATAATGATAAAAACCTTAGATAATATTATGATATAACAAAATGTATTTTTTAGAATCATTGTAGATCATATCACGTTATCAGTGTGATATGTGTTACCCATTCAAAATTTGTTTATTATGATTGTATTTGTTTATTAACACATTTTACCACACCCTTTATAAACCATTTGTAATAGGTTAGAAATCTGAAATATGATTTATATTAATTAACATACAAAAACATAATTTTATGAAATAAAATGTGCAATCCATGTGTAATATCCATATAGTCACCAATGTCACCTTTCAAGATTAAAAGCTTATAGGAGACAGATCATTTATTTTTATTCGAAAATAAAACGAGTGTCAACTTACTTCTATTGTCGACATTGTGGACGATATGAAAGTCGTGCTCCACTGTGGTACTGTGTACACAGGTGACCGTCGTGGAGAGCAGCAGCAGCAGCACCGTGAGCGCAGCCGTCAGCCAGCGGGTCCCCAGGACGCACTCTCTCACCGTCACCGGGCACGCCACTCTAGTCTCAGGAATCATTCTAGATGGACAGCAAGGCACTGCACGTGGACCGTTTTGTTATAAAACGACATAAAGGTAAAGATAAATGGTTGAACTCGACTTTAGACTTGTATCAATGTCATCTCGTCCTAACTTTTCAAATAGCCGGTTTCACGCGTAATTGCGCACGATTGCGTAATCTTAGAAAAGACAGATATGTCTACCAATGAATTATCTACTCTGACACAAGGTTACCTAATAACTGAATAAATAATTTATCATCCTAAATACGTGTTTACCTTTTATATATAAAAGTCTAGCGGTTTGTGGACGACACACAACTAGCTTAAACTTACTGTAAACTTGTGTAGCTTTGTAGAGGTTTTTGTCGGTGGAGGGTTTCCTCGTGTGAGGTTCTTCATTGGCGGGAAGGGTGTGAGCGGGAGTTTATATATTCCCGGACTGCCCATATTAGATGATGAATCAAGAACGTCACATATGATACTCCGGTGGATAAAGTCACCCCACCACTTCCTCCTCGTCCACTCCTTCTTGCCTCTTCTTTCCTTTAAGAATAAAAAAGTAATTTAATTGGAGTTTTCCTCGGTCATGGCACGCCGCGGTGCACTCCATCAAGTAGTCAATGACATGTGGACAACATTAACTTAGTAGACGGCCCGCTTTGGGGACCTTCACTTCAAGTACAAGACAGTGGCCCAGAGTTGTGGAGGCGGGTATGCGTCAATCATCTTGATTAGTATCGACAAGTCCTTTCGTTGTCATAGCACCAACCAGATAGTGGAAAACTGATCAATGAGTATCATTTTCAATAAATAAACTTGTGTATGTCAAATAAAATTCACTCATATTGTAATTCATTATAGGTAACTGAAATCTGGAGCACTGGACAGTTGCTTCAATGTAACATGGTAAATGGTTATATCCTATCATAGGCCTACATTCTATGGTGATGTGCATGATTCACACATGTACATTAACACATTGATCAATGCAAAACGTGAGTTGTATTCGCGCATGTGACAAAGAACATTTGATTTGAATACCACTTTATTGAACACTCACGTTTTGCACTACCTTACAGTGAAATGCTTACTTACAAGCCCTTAACCAACAATGCAGTTTTAAGAAAATCCCCCAAAAAGTAAGAGATAAGAATAAATAAGAGCAGCAGTAAATAACAATAGCTGGGCTGTATACAGGAGGTACCGGTACAGAGTCAATGTACCAATGTGCAGGGGGCACCGGTGTAGAGGTAATTGAGGTAATTATGTACATGTAAGTGGAGTTATTAAAATGGCTGTGCATAGTAATAACAGAGAGTAGCAGCAGCGTATGGGGGGGGGGGGGGGGTGCAAATAGTCTGGGTAGCCATGTGATTATCTGTTCGGGAGTCTTATGGCTTGGGGGTAGAAGCTGTTTAGAAGCCTCTTGGACCTAGACTTGGCGCTCCGGTACCGCTTTGCCGTGCGGTAGCAGAAAGAACAGTCTATGACTAGGGTGGCTGGAGTCTTTGACAATTTTTAGGGCCTTCCTCTGACACCGCCTGGTATAGAGGTCCTGGATGGCAGGAAGCTTGGCCCTGGTGATGTACTGGGCCATTCACACTACCCTCTGTAGTGCCTTGCGGTTGGAGGCCGAACAGTTTCCATACCAGGCAGTGATGCAACCCATCAGGATGCTCTCGATGGTGCAGCTGTAAAACCTTTTGAGGATCTGAGGACCCATGCCAAATCTTTTCAGTCTCTTGGGGGGAATAGGTTTGGTCGTGTCCCTCTTCACGACTGTCTTGGTGTGCTTGGACCATGTTAGTTTGTTGGTGATGTGGTTGCCAAGGAACTTGAATCTCTCAACCTGCTCCACTACAGCCCCGTTGATGAGAATGGGGGCGTGCCCGGTCCTCCTTTTCCTGTAGTCCACAATCATCTCCTTTGTCTTGATCACGTTGAGGGAGAGGTTGTTGTCCTTGCACCACACGGTCAGGTCTCTGACCTACTCCCTATATGCTGTCTCGGTGATCAGTCGGTGATCAGGCTTACTACTATTGTGTCATCAGCAAACTTAATGATGGTGTTGGAGTCGTACCAGGCCGTGCAGTCATGAGTGAACAGGGAGTACAGGAGGGGACTGAGCACGCACCCCTGAGGGGGCCCAGTGTTGAGGATCCGCGTGGCGGATGTGTTGTTACCTACCCTTACCACCTGGGGGCGGCCCGTCAGGAAGTCCAGGATCCAGTTGCGGAGGGAGGTGTTTAGTCCCAAGGTCCTTAGCTTAGTGCTGAGCTTTGAGGGCACGATGGTGTTGAATGCTGAGCTGCCGTCAATGAATAGCATTCTCACATAGGTGTTCCTTTTGTCCAGATGGGAAAGGGTAGTGTGGAGTAGAATAGAGATTGCATCATCTGTGGATCTGTTGGTGCGGTATGCAAATTGGAGTGGGTCTAGGATTTCTGGGATAATGGTGTTGACGTGAGCCATGACCAGCCTTTCAAGGCATTTCATGGTTACAGATGGGAGTGCTACGGGTCGGTAGTAATTTAGTGTTCTTGGGCACAGGGACAATGGTGGTCTGCTTGAAACATGTTGGTATTACAGATTCAGACAGGGAGAGGTTGAACATGTCAGTGAAGACATTTGGCAGTTGGTCAGCGCATGCTCTGAGTACACGTCCTGGTAATCCATCTGGCCCAGCGGCCTTGTGAATGTTGACCTGTTTAAAAGGTCTTACTCACATCGGCTGCGGAGAGTGTGATCACACAGTCGTCCAGAACAGCTGATCCGCTCATGCGTGTTTCAGTGTTACTTGCCTCGAAGTGAGCATAGAAGTAGTTTAGTTTGTATGCGAGGTTCGTGCCACTGGGCAGCTCTCAGCTGTGCTTCCCTTTGTAGTCTGTAATAGTTTGCAAGCCCTGCCTCATCCGACAGGCATCGGAGCCGGTGTAGTACGATTCGATCTTAGTCCTGTATTGAAGCTTTGCCTGTTTGATGGTTCCTCAGAGGGCATAGCGGGATTTCTTGTAAGCTTCCGGGTTAGAGTCCCGCTCCTTGAAAGCAGCAGCTCTACCCTTTAGCTCAGTGCGAATGTTGACTGCAATCCATGGCTTCTGGTTCGGGTATATATGTACGGTCACTGTGGGGACGACGTCCTCGATGCACTTATTGATAAAGCTTGTCACTGATGTGGTGTACTCCTCAATGCCATCGGAAGAATCCTGGAACATATTCCAGTCTGTGCTAGCAAAACTGTCCTGTAGTTTAGCATCTGCTTCATCTGACCACTTTTTTATAGACCGAGTCACTGGTGCTTCCTGCTTTAATTTTTGCTTGTAAGCAGGAATCAGGAGGAAAGAGTTATGGTCAGATTTGCCAAATGGAAGGCGAGGGAGAGCTTTGTACTCGTCTCTGTGTGTGGAGTAAAGGTGGTCTAGAATTTTTTTTCCCTCTGGTTGCACATTTAACATGCTGATAGATATTAGGTAAAACTGATTTAAGTTTCCCTGCATTAAAGTCCCCGGCCACTAGGAGCACCGCCTCTGGATGAACGTTTTTCTGTATGTTTATGGCGGAATACAGCTGATTGAGTGCGGTTTTAGTGCCAGCCTCGGTCTGTGGTTGTATCTAGACAGCTACGAAAATACAGATGAAAACTCTCTAGGTAGATAGTGTGGTCTACAGCTTATCATGAGATACTCTACCTCAGGTGAGCAAAACCTTGAGACTTCCTTAGATATTGTGCACCAGCTGTTGTTTATAAATATGCATAGGCCCCGTGTCTTACCAGAGGCTGCTGTTCTATTCACTGTTCTATCCAGTGTATAACCCACCAGCTGTATGTTATTAATGTCGTCGTTCAGCCACGACTCGGTGAAACATAAGATATTACAGTTTTTAATGTCCCGTTGGTAGGATATACGTGCTTTCAGTTCGTCACATTTATTTTCCAGCGAATCACGGGGATCTGGGCCTTGTCGGGCGTCCGTAGTATATCCCTCGCGTCCGACTCATTGAAGAAGAACTCCTCGTCCAATTTGAGATCCAGAAGCTCTTTTCGGTCATAAAAGACGGTTGCAGCAACATTATGTACCAAACAAGTTACGAACAACTCGAAAAAACAAACAAAATAGCATGGTTGGTTAAGAGCCGATAAGACGGCAGCCCTACCCTCCGGCGCCATCTTCACCTCTCTATTGAGTGTGGTGTCAATGAGTTTGCAAAGGTCCGAACATAGTGTTCTAACATGATGACATAATGTGGTGACAAAAGCACAGCTAGGTGAGAGAGATGAGTCACAGGTGGCAGTCCGGTTGAGGAGGAGATGTTCAGAGTAAAACTGAAATGTCAAAAATGTGATGGTAGTTTTGGCCTCAGGCCCATGACTACAGTAGGTCCAGTGAGAGGATATGTCTAAATAAAGATTAGATACAAAAGAGACACACCTGGTCACCCCTTGATTTAATATTATTGGTGTGGTTTGTAAGAAAAAATCTGTCCCCACAAAAAAATGTTTTTTTTTACATGTCAGAATTCATAAGCACATAATTGAGACAGTGGCATTATCTATAATTCTAAGCTCTTAATTCAAAGCTCTTGTTGGATATTGTAGTACTTCATTGGCCTGTTTAGTATGGGTGATGCACTATTCACTTTGGGGGAAGGCAGTTTGGTTCTCCTCCATAGATTAGGACAGCCATTATTGCCCTGTTGAAGGGGATCAGATGCTATGATGTAAGTAAGAGTTCACCCAACAAGAGAGGATTGCTGTGATAATGACCAAATTACTACCGGAGGATGTGTAATCATGGCTCAGGTGTGGCTCAACGCTTGAAGATGCACATTGCGTATTATTGATTTCTGACGAGGAGCTCTCATTTGCAACAGAACAAATATAAGCATCCACCAGATGCTCAACCACTATCAGATTTTGCCCGAGGTTTGAGCAACTGTGCAGTCATGTCCAAAATGTATTTGAACTGCTGTTAATAATTCATTTTTTTTTGCCTCCCAAAATATGAGGCCACCATTTTACAAAAATAATAAGACTTAACTATTATGTCAGATACGAAGAGCAGCTGAATATGTTTTCATACGGTAAATCCACACAAATAGCTAAAAAGAACATATGCACATATAATGAGAACACCTCTTGTGCCCCAATGATTATGTTGTGCCCCTTTAGCGTAAAAACATTAGATCAGATGGATATTGAGTCTGATCCCTGATCGTCCAGAACCATTGGACTTCTCCTCTCCCAATCTGGGCTAAAGACGTCGTAGGTCTTTCTCAACGTTTGGTGAAATCCTCAAAATCTTGCCTCGGCAAGTTTTACCACCCACTAATTTCACACGAATTAAGTCAGAACGTCACATAGCAGTCTCATTAACCTATGCTGTGTGTCTGACAACGCTATAGGAGAGGCTACAGCTGTGGACGGATAGTGAAAATGGAAACCTATTCCCTTTATAGTGCACTACCGTTGACCAGACCCCTTAGGGACCCATTAGTGTCATGTCAACAAGTATGAGATGAACATAAACATGCTACTGGCTCCCTCCATCTACATTTCTGTATGTGCGGTGAGACAGAGGAGGAGAGACATACAAATCCACGTTAACACTCATCCTGTCATTTTCAAGATCAGCGATCAGAACGTCCACTCCCAAGAAATCATCGGAGGAATCTGAAGCCGTTGTTGAATTGCACTATTATGGTGTGAGGCAGGCTGTCCTAATATGGACACCGTACATTTCTTAGTTGACTGAGGAAATCTCGCTTGCAGGATGATTAACAGTGTTGACCGTTTGTGCCATGGTGTTTTTGATAATGAGACTGGTCATAAATCGTGGCCTACACAGAGAGTGGGCAGGGGTCCACCATTGATCTTCTCTGGTTTCCCCAGTCTAGAATGGCAGCTTTCCTCCAGTCAGTTCATTTACCAATTATCTGCTGCTAACTGAAGTAGGTGTTGTTTGTTTAGTGGGGGTGCTGGTGGGTCAGATTGAACAGGATATTAAAAGCTATGGAAACACTACTAGAGTGTATGGTCTGGTGTGATTGAAAGTCATGTTGCTAAGGCCGGGATTCAATCCGATCAACGATAGATCTGCGTAACAGTGCACTTGACATTTAAAGGTAATTCGATTTTTTGCTGACATTTGCAGCAGTTACAGTTAAATCGGTCTACGAAATGCAGGAAAATCGCATTTAAAATGTTAATAACCTAAAAGTGCGGTTTGAATCGAATCCTGGCCTAGGTCCTCCTGGGATGGTGGCCCAGGAGGATGGTGGGATAGGACATGCAGGGTGGGAATTAAGAGGTACAATGCTCCCGTGTTCGCGGAGTTCACATTCCCGGTAAATTCTTTATATGTCAGCTCACTCAGAAAGTACCTTTCAATGGTGTGTTTTCGACAAAGCGCGAATCGGATTGAATCCCGGCCTAAACACACACAAATAGCTGAGAGATTACAGGAGTGCACATTTGTGTGTCTTCTCTGTAGGTTAAGTCAGGAAGATGGCAAACATACAGTTTGTTGACGTATGAAAACTATTACAAATATAAAGACGGATAAAACACCGCAACACCATGTAGTATTATTGATATCCTTAAGAAATAAATATAGATAGCAGCATCGATAAACTGCAGCGTCAGTGTGCAGGTATCGATCTTTAATTCATGAGTTTATTCTTTGTACCCAGTACCTGCAAGTTATTGGATGTGCGAACACTACGTTAGAAACTAGTATTAATAATCGCGACTTGTTCTGAGTTGATATGTTTTTTTCACTGTTTCAAAGCTTGCTTACTGCAATTTTAACGATTTAACATGACTCAGACATAATGCATTTTTAGGGCAACATGCTATTTTGGGGTGGGCAACCCTGCACCCCCCCTAGAGCTGGTGTTGATATTATTATCCTTCTGAATTTGACCAAGTTGTTCCAGGAACCTAATGTTTCATGGGCACAATGTAATAAATGTAGGGGCCAACTAATCTAGAACAGCTCAAAAAAAGATAAATGGAAGAATATTTTTTTGAAATGACAAAACAGTGGGTAGTGTAATTAGTTTGCTTGACGGATGAAAATACTGTTCTATTTATTGTCTAAGCGAATTAAGAGCACGTCAAACTGTTTTAAATCAAAGCTTTATTAGTCCTAAATAAATAAAACATCTTCATAGTACTCCAGTGACTCAATTCATCTGATCACTCTTCATAATATTCTGTAGTATATGCAAATTGCCATCATACAAACTGAGGCAGCAGACTTTGTGAAAATGAATATTTGTGTCATTCTCAAAACTTTTGGCCACGACTGTATGTAATGTATTTTCAACACTGGTCAAGGTCCAGCCAATCAGAATGAGTTTTTCCCTACAAAAGGTCTTTATTACAGACAGAAATACTCCTCAGTTTCATCAGCTGCCCGGTTGGTGGGTCTCACACGATCCCGCAGGTGAAGAAGCTGGACGTGGATGTCCTGGGATGGCGTGGTTACACGTAGTCTGCCTATGTGAGGCCGGTTGGAAGTACTGCCAAATTCTCTAAAACGACATTGGAGGTGGCTTATGGTAGAGAAAGGAACATTCAATTCTCTGACCACAGCTCTGGTGGACATTCTTGCAGTCAGACTGAAAAGAAAGCTCTGCTGTTGGGAAAGCTTTATGTAGTGCCTAACTGTTTAAAGAATACATTCATTGCCTTATAACGGTGACAAACGGTACTCACAATGTTGTATTGTGTTGTGTAATGGCTTTGTTGGCATGCATCAAAACTTTGTAAAAGTTTTTACCCCACCACGATGTAATTTTCACAGGTAAATACGTGATCCAGTGGCCTAATGGATAAGGCATCAGCCTCCGGAGCTGGGGATTGTGGGTTCAAGTCCCACCTGGGTCTATTGAAAGCAGCTGTGCATTAGATCAAAGAACAGATGGGAATTGGTACTTTCTAAGATCTGCTTGCATGAATTTGTTAGCTTTAATTACTAAATTCCAAATTCCCTGATGCAAAGAGTGAATTCCAAATGAATGAGGCATTAGTCAATAGTAGGAGAAAAAAAAGTGACAAGATATGTGACAATCGTTACCCCTTTTCCAGATCATGACTAGACTGCAGCCCTGTACTTCTCAAAAACAGTCTTCTATTTATTGTCTAAGCAAATTTAGAGCACGTCAAACTGTTGTAAATCAAAGCTTTATTAGTCATAAATAAATAAAAACATCTTCATAATATTCCAATGACTCCAATAGATCTAGAGAATCAGTGCTGTGTGCGAGTCAGGACTCCTTTTTCTGTAAAATGTACTGTGACAAACATGATTGTGAAACTACACGTTATAATAAATGTTGATTTGAATGTTGATTCATATTTGTATGATGATAACAGTAGAACAGGTTTGTCTACTTGGAGCCTGCTGCTAGTGGCTGTTTTCTTTTAGCTGTTAGTACATTGTTGTTGTTCTTGAGGCTGGCCAGTGAGGCAGCGTAGTCCACTAGTTTTCCAACACTCCACTTGGAACAGAAGAACATGGGCAGGCTGGAGTCTTTGCCCTCTTTGGGAAGGAAGACATTGAAATAGGTCCTCTCTGTCTGGAAAACAAAATTAATAAGATGTAGACTTATATTTAAAATATAATAAAAATCAAAACCCCCCAAAAGACCCTGATTCTTTAAACTAGGGGAGTTCATGTCTCCCCCCCTCATTCTGAAATTACATTTTTGTCCCCCCTAGTTTTATCATTGGAAATTGATGCAAAACGAGGCTACGCTGTGCTTTAGGACCATGTGGACGCCTCCAAGCGGTCGGGTAGGCTGTTTGGAGTGTTTAACCAACTGAGGAAAAAAAAATAATGATAGCTATGTCCCCCCCACTTCGAATAACAAAGTTGCACCCCTGCTTTATACTGTATATAATGTATATTTAACACAATTGTCTGGAAAGCCTCAGAGTAGAATGGCATACAGTAATAGTAGCTGCTGTTGTTAACAGCAAAGGAAAAAACAGCATGAGGCATTATCTTGTTGGGTCATTACATTTTATATCACAACCCCAATTTATGAACAACTCCATCACAGTTCATGTCTACACCCTCAGACATACTTGATGTTCCCCATATGGCACCCTATTACTATATAGTTCACAACTTTTGAACAGAGACCTTTTTGCACTGGTCAAGGTCCAGCCAATCAGAATGAGTTTTTCCCTACAAAAGGTCTTTATTACAGACAGAAATACTCCTCAGTTTCATCAGCTGCCCGGTTGGTGGGTCTCACACGATCCCGCAGGTGAAGAAGCTGGACGTGGATGTCCTGGGATGGCGTGGTTACACGTAGTCTGCCTATGTGAGGCCGGTTGGAAGTACTGCCAAATTCTCTAAAACGACATTGGAGGTGGCTTATGGTAGAGAAAGGAACATTCAATTCTCTGACCACAGCTCTGGTGGACATTCTTGCAGTCAGACTGAAAAGAAAGCTCTGCTGTTGGGAAAGCTTTATGTAGTGCCTAACTGTTTAAAGAATACATTCATTGCCTTATAACGGTGACAAACGGTACTCACAATGTTGTATTGTGTTGTGTAATGGCTTTGTTGGCATGCATCAAAACTTTGTAAAAGTTTTTACCCCACCACGATGTAATTTTCACAGGTAAATACGTGATCCAGTGGCCTAATGGATAAGGCATCAGCCTCCGGAGCTGGGGATTGTGGGTTCAAGTCCCACCTGGGTCTATTGAAAGCAGCTGTGCATTAGATCAAAGAACAGATGGGAATTGGTACTTTCTAAGATCTGCTTGCATGAATTTGTTAGCTTTAATTACTAAATTCCAAATTCCCTGATGCAAAGAGTGAATTCCAAATGAATGAGGCATTAGTCAATAGTAGGAGAAAAAAAAGTGACAAGATATGTGACAATCGTTACCCCTTTTCCAGATCATGACTAGACTGCAGCCCTGTACTTCTCAAAAACAGTCTTCTATTTATTGTCTAAGCAAATTTAGAGCACGTCAAACTGTTGTAAATCAAAGCTTTATTAGTCATAAATAAATAAAAACATCTTCATAATATTCCAATGACTCCAATAGATCTAGAGAATCAGTGCTGTGTGCGAGTCAGGACTCCTTTTTCTGTAAAATGTACTGTGACAAACATGATTGTGAAACTACACGTTATAATAAATGTTGATTTGAATGTTGATTCATATTTGTATGATGATAACAGTAGAACAGGTTTGTCTACTTGGAGCCTGCTGCTAGTGGCTGTTTTCTTTTAGCTGTTAGTACATTGTTGTTGTTCTTGAGGCTGGCCAGTGAGGCAGCGTAGTCCACTAGTTTTCCAACACTCCATTTGGAACAGAAGAACATGGGCAGGCTGGAGTCTTTGCCCTCTTTGGGAAGGAAGACATTGAAATAGGTCCTCTCTGTCTGGAAAACAAAATTAATAAGATGTAGACTTGTATATCAAATATAATCAAATGCAAAACCCCCAAAAAGACACTGATTATTTAAACCAGGGGAGTTCATGTCTCCCCCCTTCATTCTGAAATTACATTTTTGTCCCCCCTAGTTTTATTATTGGAATGAATGTGATACAAAACGAGGCTACGGTGTGCTTTAGGACCATGCGGATGCCTCCAAGAGGTCGGGTAGGCTGTTTGGAGTGTTTATCCAACTGGGGAAAAAATGGAATAATAATAGTTATGTCCCCCCCACTTCGAAAAACAAAGTTGCACCCCTGCTTTATACTGTACAGTCATGGCCAAACGTTTTGAGAATGACACAAATATAAATTTTCACAAAGTTTGCTGCTTTAGTGTCTTTAGATATTTTTGTCAGATGTTACTATGGAATACTGAAGTATAAATACAAGCATTTCATAAGTGTCAAAGGCTTTTATTGACAATTACATGAAGTTGATGCAAAGAGTCAATATTTGCAGTGTTGACACTTCTTTTTCAAGACCTCTGCAATCCGCCCTGACATGCTGTCAATTAACTTCTGGGCCACATCCTGACTGATGGCAGCCCATTCTTGCATAATCAATGCTTGGAGATTGTCAGAATTTGTGGGGTTTTGTTTGTCCACCCGCCCCTTGAGGATTGACCACAAGTTCTCAATGGGATTAAGGTCTGGGGAGTTTCCTGGCCATGGACCATCGATGTTTTGTTCTCCGAGCCACTTACTTATCACTTTTGCCTTATGACAAGGTGCTCCATCATGCTGGAAAAGGCATTGTTCGTCACCAAACTGTTCCTGGATGGTTGGGAGAAGTTGCTCTCGGAGCATGTGTTGGTACCATTCTTTATTCATGGCTGTGTTCTTAGGCAAAATTGTGAGTGAGCCCACTCCCTTGGCTGAGAAGCAACCCCACACATGAATGGTCTCAGGATGCTCTACTGTTGGCATGACACAGGACTGATGGTAGCGCTCACCTTGTCTTCTCCGGACAAGCTTTTTGCCGGATGCCCCAAACAATCGGAAAGGGGATTCATCAGAGAAAATGACTTTACCCCAGTCCTCAGCAGTCCAGTCCCTGTACCTTTTGCAGAATATCAGTCTGTCCCTGATGTTTTTCCTGGATAGAAGTGGCTTCTTTGCTGCCCTTCTTGACACCAGGCCATCCTCCAAAGTCTTTGCCTCACTGTGCGTGCAGATGCACTCACACCTGCCTGCTGCCATTCCTAAGCAAGCTCTGTACTGGTGCTGCCCCGATCCCGGAGCTGAATCAACTTTAGGAGACGTCCTGGCACTTGCTGGACTTTCTTGGGCGCCCTGAAGCCTTCTTCACAACAATTGAATCGCTCTCCTTGAAGTTCTTGATGATCCAATAAATGGTTGATTTAGGTGCAATCTTACTGGCAGCAATATCCTTGCCTGTGAAGCCCTTTTTGTGCAAAGCAATGATGACGGCACGTGTTTCCTTGCAGGCAACCATAGTTGACAGAGGATGAACAATGATTCCAAGCACCACCCTCCTTTTGAAGCTTCCAGTCTGTTATTCGAACTCAATCAGCATGACAGAGTGATCTCCAGCCTTGTCCTCATCAACACTCACACCTGTGTTAATGAGAGAATCACTGACATGATGTCAGCTGTTCCTTCTGTGGTAGGGCTGAAATGCAGTGGAAATGTTTTTTGGGGGATTCAGTTCATTTGCATGGCAAAGAGGGACTTTGCAATTAATTGCAATTCATGTGATCACTCTTCATAACATTCTGTAGTATATGCAAATTGCCATCATACAAACTGAGGCAGCAGACTTTGTGAAAATTTATATTTGTGTCATTCTCAAAACTTTTGGCCACAACTGTATATAATGTATTTTCAACACTGGTCAAGGTCCAGCCAATCAGAATTAGTTTTTCCCTACAAAAGGTCTTTATTACAGACAGAAATACTCCTCAGTTTCATCAGCTGCCCGGTTGGTGTGTCTCACACGATCCCGCAGGTGAAGAAGCTGGACGTGGATGTCCTGGGATGGCGTGGTTACACGTAGTCTGCCTATGTGAGGCCGGTTGGAAGTACTGCCAAATTCTCTAAAACGACATTGGAGGTGGCTTATGGTAGAGAAAGGAACATTCAATTCTCTGACCACAGCTCTGGTGGACATTCTTGCAGTCAGACTGAAAAGAAAGCTCTGCTGTTGGGAAAGCTTTATGTAGTGCCTAACTGTTTAAAGAATACATTCATTGCCTTATAACGGTGACAAACGGTACTCACAATGTTGTATTGTGTTGTGTAATGGCTTTGTTGGCATGCATCAAAACTTTGTAAAAGTTTTTACCCCACCACGATGTAATTTTGCCTGGTAAATACGTGATCCAGTGGCCTAATGGATAAGGCATCAGCCTCCGGAGCTGGGGATTGTGGGTTCAAGTCCCACCTGGGTCTATTGAAAACAGCTGTGCATTAGATCAAAGAACCGATGGGAATTGGTACTTTCTAAGATCTGCTTGCATGAATTTGTTAGCTTTAATTACTAAATTCCAAATTCCCTGATGCAAAGAGTGAATTCCAAATGAATGAGGCATTAGTCAATAGTAGGAGAAAAAAAAGTGACAAGATATGTGACAATCGTTACCCCTCTTCCAGATCATGACTAGACTGCAGCCCTGTACTTCTCAAAAACAGTCTTCTATTTATTGTCTAAGCAAATTTAGAGCACGTCAAACTGTTGTAAATCAAAGCTTTATTAGTCATAAATAAATAAAAACATCTTCATAATATTCCAATGACTCCAATAGATCTAGAGAATCAGTGCTGTGTGCGAGTCAGGGCTCCTTTTTCTGTAAAATGTACTGTGACAAACATGATTGTGAAACTACACGTTATAATAAGTATTGATTTGAATGTTGATTCATATTTGTGTGATGATAACAGTAGAATTGGTTTGTCTACTTGGAGCCTGCTGCTAGTGGCTGTTTTCTTTTAGCTGTTAGTACATTGTTGTTGTTCTTGAGGCTGGCCAGTGAGGCAGCGTAGTCCACTAGTTTTCCAACACTCCACTTGGAACAGAAGAACATGGGCAGGCTGGAGTCTTTGCCCTCTTTGGGAAGGAAGACATTGAAATAGGTCCTCTCTGTCTGGAAAACAAAATTAATAAGATGTAGACTTATATTTAAAATATAATAAAAATCAAAACCCCCCAAAAGACCCTGATTCTTTAAACTAGGGGAGTTCATGTCTCCCCCCCTCATTCTGAAATTACATTTTTGTCCCCCCTAGTTTTATCATTGGAAATTGATGCAAAACGAGGCTACGCTGTGCTTTAGGACCATGTGGACGCCTCCAAGCGGTCGGGTAGGCTGTTTGGAGTGTTTAACCAACTGAGGAAAAAAAAATAATGATAGCTATGTCCCCCCCACTTCGAATAACAAAGTTGCACCCCTGCTTTATACTGTATATAATGTATATTTAACACAATTGTCTGGAAAGCCTCAGAGTAGAATGGCATACAGTAATAGTAGCTGCTGTTGTTAACAGCAAAGGAAAAAACAGCATGAGGCATTATCTTGTTGGGTCATTACATTTTATATCACAACCCCAATTTATGAACAACTCCATCACAGTTCATGTCTACACCCTCAGACATACTTGATGTTCCCCATATGGCACCCTATTACTATATAGTTCACAACTTTTGAACAGAGACTTTTTTGCACTGGTCAAGGTCCAGCCAATCAGAATGAGTTTTTCCCTACAAAAGGTCTTTATTACAGACAGAAATACTCCTCAGTTTCATCAGCTGCCCGGTTGGTGTGTCTCACACGATCCCGCAGGTGAAGAAGCTGGACGTGGATGTCCTGGGATGGCGTGGTTACACGTAGTCTGCGTATGTGAGGCCGGTTGGAAGTACTGCCAAATTCTCTAAAACGACATTGGAGGTGGCTTATGGTAGAGAAAGGAACATTCAATTCTCTGACCACAGCTCTGGTGGACATTCTTGCAGTCAGACTGAAAAGAAAGCTCTGCTGTTGGGAAAGCTTTATGTAGTGCCTAACTGTTTAAAGAATACATTCATTGCCTTATAACGGTGACAAACGGTACTCACAATGTTGTATTGTGTTGTGTAATTGCTTTGTTGGCATGCATCAAAACTTTGTAAAAGTTTTTACCCCACCACGATGTAATTTTCACAGGTAAATACGTGATCCAGTGGCCTAATGGATAAGGCATCAGCCTCCGGAGCTGGGGATTGTGGGTTCAAGTCCCACCTGGGTCTATTGAAAGCAGCTGTGCATTAGATCAAAGAACAGATGGGAATTGGTACTTTCTAAGATCTGCTTGCATGAATTTGTTAGCTTTAATTACTAAATTCCAAATTCCCTGATGCAAAGAGTAAATTCCAAATGAATGAGGCATTAGTCAATAGTAGGAGAAAAAAAAGTGACAAGATGTGTGACAATTGTTACCCCTCTTCCAGATCATGACTAGACTGCAGCCCTGTACTTCACAAAAACAGTCTTCTATTTATTGTATAAGCAAATTTAGAGCACGTCAAACTGTTGTAAATCAAAGCTTTATTAGTCATAAATAAATAAAAACATCTTCATAATATTCCAATGACTCCAATAGATCTAGAGAATCAGTGCTGTGTGCGAGTCAGGACTCCTTTTTCTGTAAAATGTACTGTGACAAACATGATTGTGAAACTACACGTTATAATAAATGTTGATTTGAATGTTGATTCATATTTGTATGATGATAACAGTAGAACAGGTTTGTCTACTTGGAGCCTGCTGCTAGTGGCTGTTTTCTTTTAGCTGTTAGTACATTGTTGTTGTTCTTGAGGCTGGCCAGTGAGGCAGCGTAGTCCACTAGTTTTCCAACACTCCATTTGGAACAGAAGAACATGGGCAGGCTGGAGTCTTTGCCCTCTTTGGGAAGGAAGACATTGAAATAGGTCCTCTCTGTCTGGAAAACAAAATTAATAAGATGTAGACTTGTATATCAAATATAATCAAATGCAAAACCCCCAAAAAGACACTGATTATTTAAACCAGGGGAGTTCATGTCTCCCCCCTTCATTCTGAAATTACATTTTTGTCCCCCCTAGTTTTATTATTGGAATGAATGTGATACAAAACGAGGCTACGGTGTGCTTTAGGACCATGCGGATGCCTCCAAGAGGTCGGGTAGGCTGTTTGGAGTGTTTATCCAACTGGGGAAAAAATGGAATAATAATAGTTATGTCCCCCCCACTTCGAAAAACAAAGTTGCACCCCTGCTTTATACTGTACAGTCATGGCCAAACGTTTTGAGAATGACACAAATATAAATTTTCACAAAGTTTGCTGCTTTAGTGTCTTTAGATATTTTTGTCAGATGTTACTATGGAATACTGAAGTATAAATACAAGCATTTCATAAGTGTCAAAGGCTTTTATTGACAATTACATGAAGTTGATGCAAAGAGTCAATATTTGCAGTGTTGACACTTCTTTTTCAAGACCTCTGCAATCCGCCCTGACATGCTGTCAATTAACTTCTGGGCCACATCCTGACTGATGGCAGCCCATTCTTGCATAATCAATGCTTGGAGATTGTCAGAATTTGTGGGGTTTTGTTTGTCCACCCGCCCCTTGAGGATTGACCACAAGTTCTCAATGGGATTAAGGTCTGGGGAGTTTCCTGGCCATGGACCATCGATGTTTTGTTCTCCGAGCCACTTACTTATCACTTTTGCCTTATGACAAGGTGCTCCATCATGCTGGAAAAGGCATTGTTCGTCACCAAACTGTTCCTGGATGGTTGGGAGAAGTTGCTCTCGGAGCATGTGTTGGTACCATTCTTTATTCATGGCTGTGTTCTTAGGCAAAATTGTGAGTGAGCCCACTCCCTTGGCTGAGAACCAACCCCACACATGAATGGTCTCAGGATGCTCTACTGTTGGCATGACACAGGACTGATGGTAGCGCTCACCTTGTCTTCTCCGGACAAGCTTTTTGCCGGATGCCCCAAACAATCGGAAAGGGGATTCATCAGAGAAAATGACTTTACCCCAGTCCTCAGCAGTCCAGTCCCTGTACCTTTTGCAGAATATCAGTCTGTCCCTGATGTTTTTCCTGGATAGAAGTGGCTTCTTTGCTGCCCTTCTTGACACCAGGCCATCCTCCAAAGTCTTTGCCTCACTGTGCGTGCAGATGCACTCACACCTGCCTGCTGCCATTCCTAAGCAAGCTCTGTACTGGTGCTGCCCCGATCCCGGAGCTGAATCAACTTTAGGAGACGTCCTGGCACTTGCTGGACTTTCTTGGGCGCCCTGAAGCCTTCTTCACAACAATTGAATCGCTCTCCTTGAAGTTCTTGATGATCCAATAAATGGTTGATTTAGGTGCAATCTTACTGGCAGCAATATCCTTGCCTGTGAAGCCCTTTTTGTGCAAAGCAATGATGACGGCACGTGTTTCCTTGCAGGCAACCATAGTTGACAGAGGATGAACAATGATTCCAAGCACCACCCTCCTTTTGAAGCTTCCAGTCTGTTATTCGAACTCAATCAGCATGACAGAGTGATCTCCAGCCTTGTCCTCATCAACACTCACACCTGTGTTAATGAGAGAATCACTGACATGATGTCAGCTGTTCCTTCTGTGGTAGGGCTGAAATGCAGTGGAAATGTTTTTTGGGGGATTCAGTTCATTTGCATGGCAAAGAGGGACTTTGCAATTAATTGCAATTCATGTGATCACTCTTCATAACATTCTGTAGTATATGCAAATTGCCATCATACAAACTGAGGCAGCAGACTTTGTGAAAATTTATATTTGTGTCATTCTCAAAACTTTTGGCCACAACTGTATATAATGTATTTTCAACACTGGTCAAGGTCCAGCCAATCAGAATTAGTTTTTCCCTACAAAAGGTCTTTATTACAGACAGAAATACTCCTCAGTTTCATCAGCTGCCCGGTTGGTGTGTCTCACACGATCCCGCAGGTGAAGAAGCTGGACGTGGATGTCCTGGGATGGCGTGGTTACACGTAGTCTGCCTATGTGAGGCCGGTTGGAAGTACTGCCAAATTCTCTAAAACGACATTGGAGGTGGCTTATGGTAGAGAAAGGAACATTCAATTCTCTGACCACAGCTCTGGTGGACATTCTTGCAGTCAGACTGAAAAGAAAGCTCTGCTGTTGGGAAAGCTTTATGTAGTGCCTAACTGTTTAAAGAATACATTCATTGCACTTATAACGGTGACAAACGGTACTCACAATGTTGTATTGTGTTGTGTAATGGCTTTGCTTGGCATGCATCAAAACTTTGTAAAATGTTTTTACCCCACCACGATGTAATTTTTCTATAGTGAAATACGTGATCCAGTGGCCTAATGGATAAGGCATCAGCCTCCGGAGCTGGGGATTGTGGGTTCAAGTCCCACCTGGGTCTATTGAAAGCAGCTGTGCATTAGATCAATGGAACCTATGTGTAATTGGTACTTTCTAAGATCTGCTTGCATGAATTTGTTAGCTTTAATCACTGTCAGTACTAAATTCCAAATTCCCTGATGCAAAGAGTGAATTCCAAATGAATGAGGCATTAGTCAATAGTAGGAGAAAAAAAAGTGACAAGATATGTGACAATCGTTACCCCTCTTCCAGATCATGACTAGACTGCAGCCCTGTACTTCACAAAAACAGTCTTCTATTTATTGTCTAAGCAAATTTAGAGCACGTCAAACTGTTGTAAATCAAAGCTTTATTAGTCATAAATAAATAAAAACATCTTCATAATATTCCAATGACTCCAATAGATCTAGAGAATCAGTGCTGTGTGCGAGTCAGGGCTCCTTTTTCTGTAAAATGTACTGTGACAAACATGATTGTGAAACTACACGTTATAATAAGTATTGATTTGAATGTTGATTCATATTTGTGTGATGATAACAGTAGAATTGGTTTGTCTACTTGGAGCCTGCTGCTAGTGGCTGTTTTCTTTTAGCTGTTAGTACATTGTTGTTGTTCTTGAGGCTGGCCAGTGAGGCAGCGTAGTCCACTAGTTTTCCAACACTCCACTTGGAACAGAAGAACATGGGCAGGCTGGAGTCTTTGCCCTCTTTGGGAAGGAAGACATTGAAATAGGTCCTCTCTGTCTGGAAAACAAAATTAATAAGATGTAGACTTATATTTAAAATATAATAAAAATCAAAACCCCCCAAAAGACCCTGATTCTTTAAACTAGGGGAGTTCATGTCTCCCCCCCTCATTCTGAAATTACATTTTTGTCCCCCCTAGTTTTATCATTGGAAATTGATGCAAAACGAGGCTACGCTGTGCTTTAGGACCATGTGGACGCCTCCAAGCGGTCGGGTAGGCTGTTTGGAGTGTTTAACCAACTGAGGAAAAAAAAATAATGATAGCTATGTCCCCCCCACTTCGAATAACAAAGTTGCACCCCTGCTTTATACTGTATATAATGTATATTTAACACAATTGTCTGGAAAGCCTCAGAGTAGAATGGCATACAGTAATAGTAGCTGCTGTTGTTAACAGCAAAGGAAAAAACAGCATGAGGCATTATCTTGTTGGGTCATTACATTTTATATCACAACCCCAATTTATGAACAACTCCATCACAGTTCATGTCTACACCCTCAGACATACTTGATGTTCCCCATATGGCACCCTATTACTATATAGTTCACAACTTTTGAACAGAGACCTTTTTGCACTGGTCAAGGTCCAGCCAATCAGAATGAGTTTTTCCCTACAAAAGGTCTTTATTACAGACAGAAATACTCCTCAGTTTCATCAGCTGCCCGGTTGGTGTGTCTCACACGATCCCGCAGGTGAAGAAGCTGGACGTGGATGTCCTGGGATGGCGTGGTTACACGTAGTCTGCCTATGTGAGGCCGGTTGGAAGTACTGCCAAATTCTCTAAAACGACATTGGAGGTGGCTTATGGTAGAGAAAGGAACATTCAATTCTCTGACCACAGCTCTGGTGGACATTCTTGCAGTCAGACTGAAAAGAAAGCTCTGCTGTTGGGAAAGCTTTATGTAGTGCCTAACTGTTTAAAGAATACATTCATTGCCTTATAACGGTGACAAACGGTACTCACAATGTTGTATTGTGTTGTGTAATTGCTTTGTTGGCATGCATCAAAACTTTGTAAAAGTTTTTACCCCACCACGATGTAATTTTCACAGGTAAATACGTGATCCAGTGGCCTAATGGATAAGGCATCAGCCTCCGGAGCTGGGGATTGTGGGTTCAAGTCCCACCTGGGTCTATTGAAAGCAGCTGTGCATTAGATCAACGGACATATGTGTATTGGTTCTTTCTAAGATCTGCTTGCATGAATTTGTTAGCTTTAATTTCCAAATTCCCTGATGCAAAGAGTGAATTCCAAATGAATGAGGCATTAGTCAATAGTAGGAGAAAAAAAAGTGACAAGATATGTGACAATCGTTACCCCTCTTCCAGATCATGACTAGACTGCAGCCCTGTACTTCACAAAAACAGTCTTCTATTTATTGTATAAGCAAATTTAGAGCACGTCAAACTGTTGTAAATCAAAGCTTTATTAGTCATAAATAAATAAAAACATCTTCATAATATTCCAATGACTCCGAATAGATCTAGAGAATCAGTGCTGTGTGCGAGTCAGGACTCCTTTTTCTGTAAAATGTACTGTGACAAACATGATTGTGAAACTACACATTATAATAAATGTTGATTTGAATGTTGATTCATATTTGTATGATGATAACAGTAGAATAGGTTTGTCTACTTGGATCCTGCTGCTAGTGGCTGTTTTCTTTTAGCTGTTAGTACATTGTTGTTGTTCTTGAGGCTGGCCAGTGAGGCAGCGTAGTCCACTAGTTTTCCAACACTCCACTTTGGAACAGAAGAACATGGGCAGGCTGGAGTCTTTGCCCTCTTTGGGAAGGAAGACATTGAAATAGGTCCTCTCTGTCTGGAAAACAAAATTAATAAGATGTAGACTTGTATATCAAATATAATCAAATGCAAAACCCCCAAAAAGACACTGATTATTTAAACCAGGGGAGTTCATGTCTCCCCCCTTCATTCTGAAATTACATTTTTGTCCCCCCTAGTTTTATTATTGGAATGAATGTGATACAAAACGAGGCTACGGTGTGCTTTAGGACCATGCGGATGCCTCCAAGAGGTCGGGTAGGCTGTTTGGAGTGTTTAGTCCAACTGGTGAAAAAATGGAATAATAATAGTTATGTCCCCCCCACTTCGAAAAACAAAGTTGCACCCCTGCTTTATACTGTACAGTCATGGCCAAACGTTTTGAGAATGACACAAATATAAATTTTCACAAAGTTTGCTGCTTTAGTGTCTTTAGATATTTTTGTCAGATGTTACTATGGAATACTGAAGTATAAATACAAGCATTTCATAAGTGTCAAAGGCTTTTATTGACAATTACATGAAGTTGATGCAAAGAGTCAATATTTGCAGTGTTGACACTTCTTTTTCAAGACCTCTGCAATCCGCCCTGACATGCTGTCAATTAACTTCTGGGCCACATCCTGACTGATGGCAGCACATTCTTGCATAATCAATGCTTGGAGATTGTCAGAATTTGTGGGGTTTTGTTTGTCCACCCGCCCCTTGAGGATTGACCACAAGTTCTCAATGGGATTAAGGTCTGGGGAGTTTCCTGGCCATGGACCATCGATGTTTTGTTCTCCGAGCCACTTACTTATCACTTTTGCCTTATGACAAGGTGCTCCATCATGCTGGAAAAGGCATTGTTCGTCACCAAACTGTTCCTGGATGGTTGGGAGAAGTTGCTCTCGGAGCATGTGTTGGTACCATTCTTTATTCATGGCTGTGTTCTTAGGCAAAATTGTGAGTGAGCCCACTCCCTTGGCTGAGAACCAACCCCACACATGAATGGTCTCAGGATGCTCTACTGTTGGCATGACACAGGACTGATGGTAGCGCTCACCTTGTCTTCTCCGGACAAGCTTTTTGCCGGATGCCCCAAACAATCGGAAAGGGGATTCATCAGAGAAAATGACTTTACCCCAGTCCTCAGCAGTCCAGTCCCTGTACCTTTTGCAGAATATCAGTCTGTCCCTGATGTTTTTCCTGGATAGAAGTGGCTTCTTTGCTGCCCTTCTTGACACCAGGCCATCCTCCAAAGTCTTTGCCTCACTGTGCGTGCAGATGCACTCACACCTGCCTGCTGCCATTCCTGAGCAAGCTCTGTACTGGTGCTGCCCCGATCCCGCAGCTGAATCAACTTTAGGAGACGTCCTGGCACTTGCTGGACTTTCTTGGGCGCCCTGAAGCCTTCTTCACAACAATTGAATCGCTCTCCTTGAAGTTCTTGATGATCCAATAAATGGTTGATTTAGGTGCAATCTTACTGGCAGCAATATCCTTGCCTGTGAAGCCCTTTTTGTGCAAAGCAATGATGACGGCACGTGTTTCCTTGCAGGCAACCATAGTTGACAGAGGATGAACAATGATTCCAAGCACCACCCTCCTTTTGAAGCTTCCAGTCTGTTATTCGAACTCAATCAGCATGACAGAGTGATCTCCAGCCTTGTCCTCATCAACACTCACACCTGTGTTAATGAGAGAATCACTGACATGATGTCAGCTGTTCCTTCTGTGGTAGGGCTGAAATGCAGTGGAAATGTTTTTTGGGGGATTCAGTTCATTTGCATGGCAAAGAGGGACTTTGCAATTAATTGCAATTCATGTGATCACTCTTCATAACATTCTGTAGTATATGCAAATTGCCATCATACAAACTGAGGCAGCAGACTTTGTGAAAATTTATATTTGTGTCATTCTCAAAACTTTTGGCCACAACTGTATATAATGTATTTTCAACACTGGTCAAGGTCCAGCCAATCAGAATTAGTTTTTCCCTACAAAAGGTCTTTATTACAGACAGAAATACTCCTCAGTTTCATCAGCTGCCCGGTTGGTGGGTCTCACACGATCCCGCAGGTGAAGAAGCTGGACGTGGAGGTCCTGGGATGGCGTGGTTACACGTAGTCTGCCTATGTGAGGCCGGTTGGAAGTACTGCCAAATTCTCTAAAACGACATTGGAGGTGGCTTATGGTAGAGAAAGGAACATTCAATTTTCTGGCCACAGCTCTGGTGGACATTCTTGCAGTCAGACTGAAAAGAAAGCTCTACTGTTGGGAAAGCTTTATGTAGGGCCTAACTGTTTAAAGAATACATTCATTGCACAATAACTGTGACAAACGGTACCCACAATGTTGTATTGTGTTGTGTAATGGCTTTGCTGGCATGCATCAAAACTTTGTAAAAATGTTTGCCCCACAAAGATGTATTTTTCTATAGTGAGAAAGTGATCCAGTGGCCTAATGGATAAGGCATCAGCCTCCGGAGTGGGGGATTATGGGTTCAAGTCCCACCTGGGTCTATTGAAAGCAGCTGGCATTAGATCAATGGACATATGTGTATTGGTTCTTTCTAAGATCTGCTTGCATGAATTTGTTAGCTTTAATCACTGTCAGTACTAAATTCCCAATTCCCTGATGCAAATAGTGAATGAATGAGGCATTAGTCAATAGTAGGAGAAAAGAAAGTGACAATTATAATCCCTCTTCCAGATCATGACTGGACTGCAGCCCTGTACTTCACAAAGCTATCTTCTATTTATTGTCTAAGCAAATTTAGAGCACGTCAAACTGTTGTAAATCAAAGCTTTATTAGTCATAAATAAATAAAAGCATCTTCATAATATTCCAATGACTCCAATAGATCTAGAGAATCAGTGCTGTGTGCGAGTCAGGACTCCTTTTTCTGTAAAATGTACTGTGACAAACATGATTGTGAAACTACACATTATAATAAATGTTGATTTGAATGTTGATTCATATTTGTATGATGATAACAGTAGAATAGGTTTGTCTACTTGGATCCTGCTGCTAGTGGCTGTTTTCTTTTAGCTGTTAGTACATTGTTGTTGTTCTTGAGGCTGGCCAGTGAGGCAGCGTAGTCCACTAGTTTTCCAACACTCCACTTGGAACAGAAGAACATGGCAGGCTGGAGTCTTTGCCCTCTTTGGGAAGGAAGACATTGAAATAGGTCCTCTCTGTCTGGAAAACAAAATTAATAAGATGTAGACTTGTATATCAAATATAATCAAATGCAAAACACCCAAAAAGACACTGATTATTTAAACCAGGGGAGTTCATGTCTCCCCCCTTCATTCTGAAATGACATTTTTGTCCCCCCTAGTTTTATTATTGGAATGAATGTGATACAAAACGAGGCTACGGTGTGCTTTAGGACCATGCGGATGCCTCCAAGAGGTCGGGTAGGCTGTTTGGAGTGTTTGTCCAACTGGTGAAAAAAATGGAATAATAATAGTTATGTCCCCCCCACTTCGAAAAACAAAGTTGCACCCCTGCTTTTGTCCTCATCAACACTCACACCTGTGTTAATGAGAGAATCACTGACATGATGTCAGCTGTTCCTTCTGTGGTAGGGCTGAAATGCAGTGGAAATGTTTTTTGGGGGATTCAGTTCATTTGCATGGCAAAGAGGGACTTTGCAATTAATTGCAATTCATGTGATCACTCTTCATAACATTCTGTAGTATATGCAAATTGCCATCATACAAACTGAGGCAGCAGACTTTGTGAAAATTTATATTTGTGTCATTCTCAAAACTTTTGGCCACAACTGTATATAATGTATTTTCAACACTGGTCAAGGTCCAGCCAATCAGAATTAGTTTTTCCCTACAAAAGGTCTTTATTACAGACAGAAATACTCCTCAGTTTCATCAGCTGCCCGGTTGGTGGGTCTCACACGATCCGGCAGGTGAAGAAGCTGGACGTGGAGGTTCTGGGATGGCGTGGTTACACGTAGTCTGCCTATGTGAGGCCGGTTGGAAGTACTGCCAAATTCTCTAAAACGACATTGGAGGTGGCTTATGGTAGAGAAAGGAACATTCAATTTTCTGGCCACAGCTCTGGTGGACATTCTTGCAGTCAGACTGAAAAGAAAGCTCTACTGTTGGGAAAGCTTTATGTAGGGCCTAACTGTTTAAAGAATACATTCATTGCACAATAACTGTGACAAACGGTACCCACAATGTTGTATTGTGTTGTGTAATGGCTTTGCTGGCATGCATCAAAACTTTGTAAAAATGTTTGCCCCACAAAGATGTATTTTTCTATAGTGAGAAAGTGATCCAGTGGCCTAATGGATAAGGCATCAGCCTCCGGAGCTGGGGATTGTGGGTTCAAGTCCCACCTGGGTCTATTGAAAGCAGCTGTGCATTAGATCAATGGACATATGTGTATTGGTTCTTTCTAAGATCTGCTTGCATGAATTTGTTAGCTTTAATCACTGTCAGTACTAAATTCCCAATTCCCTGATGCAAATAGTGAATGAATGAGGCATTAGTCAATAGTAGGAGAAAAAAAAGTGACAATTATAATCCCTCTTCCAGATCATGACTGGACTGCAGCCCTGTACTTCACAAAGCTATCTTCTATTTATTGTCTAAGCAAATTTAGAGCACGTCAAACTGTTGTAAATCAAAGCTTTATTAGTCATAAATAAATAAACGCATCTTCATAATATTCCAATGACTCCAATAGATCTAGAGAATCAGTGCTGTGTGCGAGTCAGGACTCCTTTTTCTGTAAAATGTACTGTGACAAACATGATTGTGAAACTACACATTATAATAAATGTTGATTTGAATGTTGATTCATATTTGTATGATGATAACAGTAGAATAGGTTTGTCTACTTGGATCCTGCTGCTAGTGGCTGTTTTCTTTTAGCTGTTAGTACACTGTTGTTGTTCTTGAGGCTGGCCAGTGAGGCAGCGTAGTCCACTAGTTTTCCAACACTCCACTTGGAACAGAAGAACATGGGCAGGCTGGAGTCTTTGCCCTCTTTGGGAAGGAAGACATTGAAATAGGTCCTCTCTGTCTGGAAAACAAAATTAATAAGATGTAGACTTGTATATCAAATATAATCAAATGCAAAACCCCCAAAAAGACACTGATTATTTAAACCAGGGGAGTTCATGTCTCCCCCCTTCATTCTGAAATGACATTTTTGTCCCCCCTAGTTTTATTATTGGAATGAATGTGATACAAAACGAGGCTACGGTGTGCTTTAGGACCATGCGGATGCCTCCAAGAGGTCGGGTAGGCTGTTTGGAGTGTTTGTCCAACTGGTGAAAAAAATGGAATAATAATAGTTATGTCCCCCCCACTTCGAAAAACAAAGTTGCACCCCTGCTTTATACTGTACAGTCATGGCCAAACGTTTTGAGAATGACACAAATATAAATTTTCACAAAGTTTGCTGCTTTAGTGTCTTTAGATATTTTTGTCAGATGTTACTATGGAATACTGAAGTATAAATACAAGCATTTCATAAGTGTCAAAGGCTTTTATTGGCAATTACATGAAGTTGATGCAAAGAGTCAATATTTGCAGTGTTGACACTTCTTTTTCAAGACCTCTGCAATCCGCCCTGACATGCTGTCAATTAACTTCTGGGCCACATCCTGACTGATGGCAGCACATTCTTGCATAATCAATGCTTGGAGATTGTCAGAATTTGTGGGGTTTTGTTTGTCCACCCGCCCCTTGAGGATTGACCACAAGTTCTCAATGGGATTAAGGTCTGGGGAGTTCTCCGAGCCACTTACTTATCACTTTTGCCTTATGACAAGGTGCTCCATCATGCTGGAAAAGGCATTGTTCGTCACCAAACTGTTCCTGGATGGTTGGGAGAAGTTGCTCTCGGAGCATGTGTTGGTACCATTCTTTATTCATGGCTGTGTTCTTAGGCAAAATTGTGAGTGAGCCCACTCCCTTGGCTGAGAAGCAACCCCACACATGAATGGTCTCAGGATGCTCTACTGTTGGCATGACACAGGACTGATGGTAGCGCTCACCTTGTCTTCTCCGGACAAGCTTTTTGCCGGATGCCCCAAACAATCGGAAAGGGGATTCATCAGAGAAAATGACTTTACCCCAGTCCTCAGCAGTCCAGTCCCTGTACCTTTTGCAGAATATCAGTCTGTCCCTGATGTTTTTCCTGGAGAGAAGTGGCTTCTTTGCTGCCCTTCTTGACACCAGGCCATCCTCCAAAGTCTTTGCCTCACTGTGCGTGCAGATGCACTCACACCTGCCTGCTGCCATTCCTGAGCAAGCTCTGTACTGGTGCTGCCCCGATCCCGCAGCTGAATCAACTTTAGGAGACGTCCTGGCACTTGCTGGACTTTCTTGGGCGCCCTGAAGCCTTCTTCACAACAATTGAATCGCTCTCCTTGAAGTTCTTGATGATCCAATAAATGGTTGATTTAGGTGCAATCTTACTGGCAGCAATATCCTTGCCTGTGAAGCCCTTTTTGTGCAAAGCAATGATGACGGCACGTGTTTCCTTGCAGGCAACCATAGTTGACAGAGGATGAACAATGATTCCAAGCACCACCCTCCTTTTGAAGCTTCCAGTCTGTTATTCGAACTCAATCAGCATGACAGAGTGATCTCCAGCCTTGTCCTCATCAACACTCACACCTGTGTTAATGAGAGAATCACTGACATGATGTCAGCTGTTCCTTCTGTGGTAGGGCTGAAATGCAGTGGAAATGTTTTTTGGGGGATTCAGTTCATTTGCATGGCAAAGAGGGACTTTGCAATTAATTGCAATTCATGTGATCACTCTTCATAACATTCTGTAGTATATGCAAATTGCCATCATACAAACTGAGGCAGCAGACTTTGTGAAAATTTATATTTGTGTCATTCTCAAAACTTTTGGCCACAACTGTATATAATGTATTTTCAACACTGGTCAAGGTCCAGCCAATCAGAATTAGTTTTTCCCTACTAAAGGTCTTTATTACAGACAGAAATACTCCTCAGTTTCATCAGCTGCCCGGTTGGTGGGTCTCACACGATCCCGCAGGTGAAGAAGCTGGACGTGGAGGTTCTGGGATGGCGTGGTTACACGTAGTCTGCCTATGTGAGGCCGGTTGGAAGTACTGCCAAATTCTCTAAAACGACATTGGAGGTGGCTTATGGTAGAGAAAGGAACATTCAATTTTCTGGCCACAGCTCTGGTGGACATTCTTGCAGTCAGACTGAAAAGAAAGCTCTACTGTTGGGAAAGCTTTATGTAGGGCCTAACTGTTTAAAGAATACATTCATTGCACAATAACTGTGACAAACGGTACCCACAATGTTGTATTGTGTTGTGTAATGGCTTTGCTGGCATGCATCAAAACTTTGTAAAAATGTTTGCCCCACAAAGATGTATTTTTCTATAGTGAGAAAGTGATCCAGTGGCCTAATGGATAAGGCATCAGCCTCCGGAGCTGGGGATTGTGGGTTCAAGTCCCACCTGGGTCTATTGAAAGCAGCTGTGCATTAGATCAATGGACATATGTGTATTGGTTCTTTCTAAGATCTGCTTGCATGAATTTGTTAGCTTTAATCACTGTCAGTACTAAATTCCCAATTCCCTGATGCAAATAGTGAATGAATGAGGCATTAGTCAATAGTAGGAGAAAAAAAAGTGACAATTATAATCCCTCTTCCAGATCATGACTGGACTGCAGCCCTGTACTTCACAAAGCTATCTTCTATTTATTGTCTAAGCAAATTTAGAGCACGTCAAACTGTTGTAAATCAAAGCTTTATTAGTCATAAATAAATAAAAGCATGTTCATAATATTCCAATGACTCCAATAGATCTAGAGAATCAGTGCTGTGTGCGAGTCAGGACTCCTTTTTCTGTAAAATGTACTGTGACAAACATGATTGTGAAACTACACATTATAATAAATGTTGATTTGAATGTTGATTCATATTTGTATGATGATAACAGTAGAATAGGTTTGTCTACTTGGATCCTGCTGCTAGTGGCTGTTTTCTTTTAGCTGTTAGTACATTGTTGTTGTTCTTGAGGCTGGCCAGTGAGGCAGCGTAGTCCACTAGTTTTCCAACACTCCACTTGGAACAGAAGAACATGGACAGGCTGGAGTCTTTGCCCTCTTTGGGAAGGAAGACATTGAAATAGGTCCTCTCTGTCTGGAAAACAAAATTAATAAGATGTAGACTTGTATATCAAATATAATCAAATGCAAAACCCCCAAAAAGACACTGATTATTTAAACCAGGGGAGTTCATGTCTCCCCCCTTCATTCTGAAATGACATTTTTGTCCCCCCTAGTTTTATTATTGGAATGAATGTGATACAAAACGAGGCTACGGTGTGCTTTAGGACCATGCGGATGCCTCCAAGAGGTCGGGTAGGCTGTTTGGAGTGTTTGTCCAACTGGTGAAAAAAATGGAATAATAATAGTTATGTCCCCCCCACTTCGAAAAACAAAGTTGCACCCCTGCTTTATACTGTACAGTCATGGCCAAACGTTTTGAGAATGACACAAATATAAATTTTCACAAAGTTTGCTGCTTTAGTGTCTTTAGATATTTTTGTCAGATGTTACTATGGAATACTGAAGTATAAATACAAGCATTTCATAAGTGTCAAAGGCTTTTATTGGCAATTACATGAAGTTGATGCAAAGAGTCAATATTTGCAGTGTTGACACTTCTTTTTCAAGACCTCTGCAATCCGCCCTGACATGCTGTCAATTAACTTCTGGGCCACATCCTGACTGATGGCAGCACATTCTTGCATAATCAATGCTTGGAGATTGTCAGAATTTGTGGGGTTTTGTTTGTCCACCCGCCCCTTGAGGATTGACCACAAGTTCTCAATGGGATTAAGGTCTGGGGAGTTCTCCGAGCCACTTACTTATCACTTTTGCCTTATGACAAGGTGCTCCATCATGCTGGAAAAGGCATTGTTCGTCACCAAACTGTTCCTGGATGGTTGGGAGAAGTTGCTCTCGGAGCATGTGTTGGTACCATTCTTTATTCATGGCTGTGTTCTTAGGCAAAATTGTGAGTGAGCCCACTCCCTTGGCTGAGAAGCAACCCCACACATGAATGGTCTCAGGATGCTCTACTGTTGGCATGACACAGGACTGATGGTAGCGCTCACCTTGTCTTCTCCGGACAAGCTTTTTGCCGGATGCCCCAAACAATCGGAAAGGGGATTCATCAGAGAAAATGACTTTACCCCAGTCCTCAGCAGTCCAGTCCCTGTACCTTTTGCAGAATATCAGTCTGTCCCTGATGTTTTTCCTGGAGAGAAGTGGCTTCTTTGCTGCCCTTCTTGACACCAGGCCATCCTCCAAAGTCTTTGCCTCACTGTGCGTGCAGATGCACTCACACCTGCCTGCTGCCATTCCTGAGCAAGCTCTGTACTGGTGCTGCCCCGATCCCGCAGCTGAATCAACTTTAGGAGACGTCCTGGCACTTGCTGGACTTTCTTGGGCGCCCTGAAGCCTTCTTCACAACAATTGAATCGCTCTCCTTGAAGTTCTTGATGATCCAATAAATGGTTGATTTAGGTGCAATCTTACTGGCAGCAATATCCTTGCCTGTGAAGCCCTTTTTGTGCAAAGCAATGATGACGGCACGTGTTTCCTTGCAGGCAACCATAGTTGACAGAGGATGAACAATGATTCCAAGCACCACCCTCCTTTTGAAGCTTCCAGTCTGTTATTCGAACTCAATCAGCATGACAGAGTGATCTCCAGCCTTGTCCTCATCAACACTCACACCTGTGTTAATGAGAGAATCACTGACATGATGTCAGCTGTTCCTTCTGTGGTAGGGCTGAAATGCAGTGGAAATGTTTTTTGGGGGATTCAGTTCATTTGCATGGCAAAGAGGGACTTTGCAATTAATTGCAATTCATGTGATCACTCTTCATAACATTCTGTAGTATATGCAAATTGCCATCATACAAACTGAGGCAGCAGACTTTGTGAAAATTTATATTTGTGTCATTCTCAAAACTTTTGGCCACAACTGTATATAATGTATTTTCAACACTGGTCAAGGTCCAGCCAATCAGAATTAGTTTTTCCCTACAAAAGGTCTTTATTACAGACAGAAATACTCCTCAGTTTCATCAGCTGCCCGGTTGGTGGGTCTCACACGATCCCGCAGGTGAAGAAGCTGGACGTGGAGGTTCTGGGATGGCGTGGTTACACGTAGTCTGCCTATGTGAGGCCGGTTGGAAGTACTGCCAAATTCTCTAAAACGACATTGGAGGTGGCTTATGGTAGAGAAAGGAAGATTCAATTTTCTGGCCACAGCTCTGGTGGACATTCTTGCAGTCAGACTGAAAAGAAAGCGCTACTGTTGGGAAAGCTTTATGTAGGGCCTAACTGTTTAAAGAATACATTCATTGCACAATAACTGTGACAAACGGTACCCACAATGTTGTATTGTGTTGTGTAATGGCTTTGCTGGCATGCATCAAAACTTTGTAAAAATGTTTGCCCCACAAAGATGTATTTTTCTATAGTGAGAAAGTGATCCAGTGGCCTAATGGATAAGGCATCAGCCTCCGGAGCTGGGGATTGTGGGTTCAAGTCCCACCTGGGTCTATTGAAAGCAGCTGTGCATTAGATCAATGAATATATGTGTATTGGTTCTTTCTAAGATCTGCTTGCATGAATTTGTTAGCTTTAATCACTGTCAGTACTAAATTCCCAATTCCCTGATGCAAATAGTGAATGAATGAGGCATTAGTCAATAGTAGGAGAAAAAAAGTGACAATTATAATCCCTCTTCCAGATCATGACTGGACTGCAGCCCTGTACTTCACAAAGCTATCTTCTATTTATTGTCTAAGCAAATTTAGAGCACGTCAAACTGTTGTAAATCAAAGCTTTATTAGTCATAAATAAATAAAAGCATGTTCATAATATTCCAATGACTCCAATAGATCTAGAGAATCAGTGCTGTGTGCGAGTCAGGACTCCTTTTTCTGTAAAATGTACTGTGACAAACATGATTGTGAAACTACACATTATAATAAATGTTGATTTGAATGTTGATTCATATTTGTATGATGATAACAGTAGAATAGGTTTGTCTACTTGGATCCTGCTGCTAGTGGCTGTTTTCTTTTAGCTGTTAGTACATTGTTGTTGTTCTTGAGGCTGGCCAGTGAGGCAGCGTAGTCCACTAGTTTTCCAACACTCCACTTGGAACAGAAGAACATGGGCAGGCTGGAGTCTTTGCCCTCTTTGGGAAGGAAGACATTGAAATAGGTCCTCTCTGTCTGGAAAACAAATGAATAAGATGTAGACTTATATTTAAAATATAATAAAAATCAAAACCCCCCAAAAGACCCTGATTCTTTAAACTAGGGGAGTTCATGTCTCCCCCCCCTCATTCTGAAATAAAATTTTTGTCCCCCCTAGTTTTATCATTGGAAATTGATGCAAAACGAGGCTACGCTGTGCTTTAGGACCATGTGGACGCCTCCAAGCCGTCGGGTAGGCTGTTTGGAGTGTTTATCCAACTGAGGAACAAAAAAATAATGATAGCTATGTCCCCCCCACTTTGAATAACAAAGTTGCACCCCTGCTTTATACTGTATATAATGTATATTTAACACAATTGTCTGGAAAGCCTCAGTGTAGAATGGCATACAGTAATAGTAGCTGCTGTTGTTAACAGCAAAGGAAAAAACAGCATGAGGCATTATCTTGTTGGGTCATTACATTATATATCACAACCCCAATTTATGAACAACTCCATCACAGTTCATGTCTACACCCTCAGACATACTTGATGTTCCCCATATGGCACCCTATTACTATGTCTTCCTTCCCAAAGAGGGCAAAGACTCCAGCCTGACCATGTTCTTCTGTTCCAAGTGGAGTGTTGGAAAACTAGTGGACTACGCTGCCTCACTTGCCAGACTCAAGAACAACAACAATGTACTAACAGCTAAAAGAAAACAGCCACTAGCAGCAGGATCCAAGTAGACAAACCTATTCTACTGTTATCATCATACAAATATGAATCAACATTCAAATCAACATTTATTATAATGTGTAGTTTCACAATCATGTTTGTCACAGTACATTTTACAGAAAAAGGAGTCCTGACTCGCACACAGCACTGATTCTCTAGATCTATTGGAGTCATTGGAATATTATGAAGATGTTTTTATTTATTTATGACTAATAAAGCTTTGATTTACAACAGTTTGACGTGCTCTAAATTTGCTTAGACAATAAATAGAAGATTGCTTTGTGAAGTACAGGGCTGCAGTCCAGTCATGATCTGGAAGAGGGATTATAATTGTCACTTTTTTTTCTCCTACTATTGACTAATGCCTCATTCATTCACTATTTGCATCAGGGAATTGGGAATTTAGTACTGACAGTGATTAAAGCTAACAAATTCATGCAAGCAGATCTTAGAAAGAACCAATACACATATGTCCGTTGATCTAATGCACAGCTGCTTTCAATAGACCCAGGTGGGACTTGAACCCACAATCCCCAGCTCCGGAGGCTGATGCCTTATCCATTAGGCCACTGGATCACTTTCTCACTATAGAAAAATACATCTTGGTGGGGCAAACATTTTTACAAAGTTTTGATGCATGCCAGCAAAGCCATTACACAACACAATACAACATTGTGGGTACCGTTTGTCATCGTTATTGTGCAATGAATGTATTCTTTAAACAGTTAGGCCCTACATAAAGCTTTCCCAACAGTAGAGCTTTCTTTTCAGTCTGACTGCAAGAATGTCCACCAGAGCTGTGGCCAGAGAATTGAATGTTCCTTTCTCTACCATAAGCCACCTCCAATGTCGTTTTAGAGAATTTGGCAGTACTTCCAACCGGCCTCACATAGGCAGACTACGTGTAACCACGCCATCCCAGGACCTCCACGTCCAGCTTCTTCACCTGCGGGATCGTGTGAGACCCACCAACCGGGCAGCTGATGAAACTGAGGAGTATTTCTGTCTGTAATAAAGACCTTTTGTAGGGAAAAACCCATTCTGATTGGCTGGACCTTGACCAGTGTTGAAAATACATTATATACAGTTGTGGCCAAAAGTTTTGAGAATGACACAAATATAAATTTTCACAAAGTCTGCTGCCTCTGTTTGTATGATGGCAATTTGCATATACTACAGAATGTTATGAAGAGTGATCACATGAATTGCAATTAATTGCAAAGTCCCTCTTTGCCATGCAAATGAACTGAATCCCCCAAAAAACATTTCCACTGCATTTCAGCCCTACCACAGAAGGAACAGCTGACATCATGTCAGTGATTCTCTCATTAACACAGGTGTGAGTGTTGATGAGGACAAGGCTGGAGATCACTCTGTCATGCTGATTGAGTTCGAATAACAGACTGGAAGCTTCAAAAGGAGGGTGGTGCTTAGAATCATTGTTCATCCTCTGTCAACTATGGTTGCCTGCAAGGAAACACGTGCCGTCATCATTGCTTTGCACAAAAAGGGCTTCACAGGCAAGGATATTGCTGCCAGTAAGATTGCACCTAAATCAACCATTTATTGGATCATCAAGAACTTCAAGGAGAGCGATTCAATTGTTGTGAAGAAGGCTTCAGGGCGCCCAAGAAAGTCCAGCAAGTGCCAGGACGTCTCCTAAAGTTGATTCAGCTCCGGGATCGGGGCAGCACCAGTACAGAGCTTGCTCAGGAATGGCAGCAGGCAGGTGTGAGTGCATCTGCACGCACAGTGAGGCAAAGACTTTGGAGGATGGCCTGGTGTCAAGAAGGGCAGCAAAGAAGCCACTTCTCTCCAGGAAAAACATCAGGGACAGACTGATATTCTGCAAAAGGTACAGGGACTGGACTGCTGAGGACTGGGGTAAAGTCATTTTCTCTGATGAATCCCCTTTCCGATTGTTTGGGGCATCCGGCAAAAAGCTTGTCCGGAGAAGACAAGGTGAGCGCTACCATCAGTCCTGTGTCATGCCAGCAGTAGAGCATCCTGAGACCATTCATGTGTGGGGTTGCTTCTCAGCCAAGGGAGTGGGCTCACTCACAATTTTGCCTAAGAACACAGCCATGAATAAAGAATGGTACCAACACATGCTCCGAGAGCAACTTCTCCCAACCATCCAGGAAGAGTTTGGTGACGAACAATGCCTTTTCCAGCATGATGGAGCACCTTGTCATAAGGCAAAAGTGATAAGTAAGTGGCTCGGAGAACAAAACATCGATGGTCCATGGCCAGGAAACTCCCCAGACCTTAATCCCATTGAGAACTTGTGGTCAATCCTCAAGGGGCGGGTGGACAAACAAAACCCCACAAATTCTGACAATCTCCAAGCATTGATTATGCAAGAATGGGCTGCCATCAGTCAGGATGTGGCCCAGAAGTTAATTGACAGCATGTCAGGGCGGATTGCAGAGGTCTTGAAAAAGAAGTGTCAACACTGCAAATATTGACTCTTTGCATCAACTTCATGTAATTGTCAATAAAAGCCTTTGACACTTATGAAATGCTTGTATTTATACTTCAGTATTCCATAGTAACATCTGACAAAAATATCTAAAGACACTAAAGCAGCAAACTTTGTGAAAATTTATATTTGTGTCATTCTCAAAACGTTTGGCCATGACTGTACAGTATAAAGCAGGGGTGCAACTTTGTTTTTCGAAGTGGGGGGGACATAACTATTATTATTCAATTTTTTCCCCCAGTTGGATAAACACTCCAAACAGCCTACCCGACCTCTTGGAGGCATCCGCATGGTCCTAAAGCACACCGTAGCCTCGTTTTGTATCACATTCATTCCAATAATAAAACTAGGGGGGACACAAATGTCATTTCAGAATGAAGGGGGGAGACATGAACTCCCCTGGTTTAAATAATCAGTGTCTTTTTGGGGGTTTTGCATTTGATTATATTTGATATACAAGTCTACATCTTATTAATTTTGTTTTCCAGACAGAGAGGACCTATTTCAATGTCTTCCTTCCCAAAGAGGGCAAAGACTCCAGCCTGCCCATGTTCTTCTGTTCCAAGTGGAGTGTTGGAAAACTAGTGGACTACGCTGCCTCACTGGCCAGCCTCAAGAACAACAACAATGTACTAACAGCTAAAAGAAAACAGCCACTAGCAGCAGGCTCCAAGTAGACAAACCTGTTCTACTGTTATCATCATACAAATATGAATCAACATTCAAATCAACATTTATTATAATGTGTAGTTTCACAATCATGTTTGTCACAGTACATTTTACAGAAAAAGGAGTCCTGACTCGCACACAGCACTGATTCTCTAGATCTATTGGAGTCATTGGAATATTATAAAGATGTTTTTATTTACTTATGACTAATAAAGCTTTGATTTACAACAGTTTGACGTGCTCTAAATTTGCTTAGACAATAAATAGAAGATAGCTTTGTGAAGTACAGGGCTGCAGTCCAGTCATGATCTGGAAAAGGGGTTATAATTTTCACCTTTTTTTCTCCTACTATTGACTAATGCCTCATTCATTCACTATTTGCATCAGGGAATTGGGAATTTAGTACTGACAGTGATTAAAGCTAACAAATTCATGCAAGCAGATCTTAGAAAGAACCAATACACATATGTCCGTTGATCTAACGCACAGCTGCTTTCAATAGACCCAGGTGGGACTTGAACCCACAATCCCCAGCTCCGGAGGCTGATGCCTTATCCATTAGGCCACTGGATCACTTTCACTATATATAGAAAAATACATCTTGGTGGGGCAAACATTTTTACAAAGTTTTGATGCATGCCAGCAGAGCCATTACACAACACAATACAACATTGTGGGTACCGTTTGTCACCGTTATTGTGCAATGAATGTATTCTTTAAACAGTTAGGCCCTACATAAAGCTTTCCCAACAGTAGAGCTTTCTTTTCAGTCTGACTGCAAGAATGTCCACCAGAGCTGTGGCCAGAGAATTGAATGTTCCTTTCTCTACCATAAGCCACCTCCAATGTCATTTTAGAGAACTTGGCAGTACTTCCAACCGGACTCACATACGCAGACTACGTGTTACCACGCCATCCCAGGACCACAATAACGGTGACAAACGGTACCCACAATGTTGTATTGTGTTGTGTAATGGCTTTGCTGGCATGCATCAAAACTTTGTAAAAATGTTTGCCCCACCAGATGTATTTTTCTGTAGTGAGTGAGTGGTCCAGTGGTCTAATGGATAAGGCATCAGCCTCTGGGGATTGTGGGTTCAAGTCCCACCTGCGTCTATTGAAAGCAGCTGTGCATTATATTAACAGACAGATTGGAATTGGTTCTTTCTAAGATCTGCTTGCATGAATTTGTTAGCTTTAATCACTATCAGTACTAAATTCCCAATTCCATGATGCAAAAAGTGAATGAATGAGGCATTAGTCAATAGTAGGAGAAAAAAAAGTGACAATTATAACCCCTCTTCCAGATCATGACTGGACTGCAGCCCTGTACTTCACAAAGCAATCTTCTATTTATTGTCTAAGCAAATTTAGAGCACGTCAAACTGTTGTAAATCAAAGCTTTGTTAGTCATAAATAAATAAAAACATCTTCATAATATTCCAATGACTCCAATAGATCTAGAGAATCAGTGCTGTGTGCGAGTCAGGACTCCTTTTTCTGTAAAATGTATTGTGACAAACATGACTGTGAAACTACACATTATAATAAATGTTGATTTGAATGTTGATTGATATTTGTATGATGATAACAGTAGAATTAGTTTGTCTACTTGGAGCCTGCTGCTAGTGGCTGTTTTCTTTTAGCTGTTAGTACATTGTTGTTGTTCTTGAGGCTGGCCAGTGAGGCAGCGTAGTCTACTAGTTTTCCAACACTCCACTTGGAACAGAAGAACATGGGCAGGCTGGAGTCTTTGCCCTCTTTGGGAAGGAAGACATTGAAATAGGTCCTCTCTCTCTGTCTGGAAAACAAAATTAATAAGATGTAGACTTGTATATCAAATATAATCAAATGCAAAACTCCCAAAAAGACACTGATTCTTTAAACCAGGGGAGTACATGTTTCCCCCCTCATTCTGAAATTACATTTTTGTCCCCCCTAGTTTTATCATTGGAATGTGATGCAAAACGAGGCTGCGCTGTGCTTTAGGACCATGCGGACGCCTCCAAGCGGTCGGGTAGGCTGTTTGGAGTGTTTATACAACTGAGGAACAAAAAAATAATGATAGCTATGTCCCCCCCACTTCGAATAACAAAGTTGCACCCCTGCTTTATACTGTATATAATGTATATTTAACACAATTGTCTGGAAAGCCTCAGTGTAGAATGGCATACAGTAATAGCAGCTGCTGTTGTTAACAGCAAATGAAAAAACAGCATGAGGCATTATCTTGTTGGGTCATTACATTTTATATCACAACCCCAATTTATGAACAACTCCATCACAGTTCATGTCTACACCCTCAGACATACTTGATGTTCCCCATGTGGCACTCTATTACTATATAGTTCACAACTTTTGAACAGAGACCTTTTGGCCCTGGTCAAGGTCCAGCCAATCAGAATGAGTTTTTCCCTACAAAAGGTCTTTATTACAGACAGAAATACTCCTCAGTTTCATCAGCTGCCCGGTTGGTGGGTCTCACACGATCCCGCAGGTGAAGAAGCTGGACGTAGAGGTCCTGGGATGGCGTGGTTACACGTAGTCTGCCTATGTGAGACCGGTTGGAAGTACTGCCAAATTCTCTAAAACGACATTGGAGGTGGCTTATGGTAGAGAAAGGAACATTCAATTCTCTGGCCACAGCTCTGGTGGACATTCTTGCAGTCAGACTGAAAAGAAAACTCTGCTGTTGGGAAAGCTTTATGTAGTGCCTAACTCTTTAAAGAATACATTCATTGCATTATAACGGTGACAAATGGTACTCACAATGTTGTATTGTGTTGTGTAATGGCTTTGTTGGCATGCATCAAAACTTTGTAAAGGTTTTTACCCCACCACGATGTATTTTTCTCTGGTAAAACAGTGATCCAGTGGCCTAATGGATAAGGCATCAGCCTCCGGAGCTGGGGATTGTGGGTTCAAGTCCCACCTGGAGCTATTGAAAGCAGCTGTGCGTTAGATCAAAGAACAGATGGGAATTGGGTTTTTCTAAGATCTGCTTGCATGAATTTGTTAGCTTTAATCACTATCATTCCCAATTCCCTGATGCAAAGAGTGAATTCCAAATAAATTAGGCATTATTTAATAGTAGGGGGAAAAAAGTGACAAGAATAGTGACAATTGGCACCCCTCTTCCAGATCATGACTAGACTGAAGCCTTGTACTTCACAAAACAAATTCCTATTTATTGTCTAAGCAAATTAAGAGCATGTCAAACTGTTTTAAATCAAAGCTTTATAAGTCATAAATAAATAAAAACATCTTCATAGTACTCCAATGACTCCAATAGATCTAGAGAATTAGTGCTGTGTGCGAGTCAGGACTCCTTTTTTTGTCAAATGTATTGTGACAAACATGATTGTGAAACTACACGTTATAATAAATGTTGATTTGAATGTTGATTCATATTTGTGTGATGATAACAGTAGAATTGGTTTGTCTACTTGGAGCCTGCTGCTAGTGGCTGTTTTCTTTTAGCTGTTAGTACATTGTTGTTATTCTTGAGGCTGGCCAGTGAGGCAGCGTAGTCCACTAGTTTTCCAACACTCCACTTGGAACAGAAGATTATGGGCAGGCTGGAGTCTTTGCCCTCTTTGGGAAGGAAGACATTGAAATAGGTCCTCTCTGTCTGGAAAACAAAATTAATAAGATGTAGACTTGTACATAAAATATAATCAAATGCAAAACTCCCAAAAATACACTGATTCTTTAAACCAGGGGAGTACATGTTTCCCCCCTCATTCTGAAATTACATTTTTGTCCCCCCTAGTTTTATCATTGGAATGTGATGCAAAACGAGGCTACGCTGTGCTTTAGGACCATGCGAACGCCTCCAAGCGGTCGGGTAGGCTGTTTGGAGTGTTTATCCAACTGAGGAACAAAAAAATAATGATAGCTATGTCCCCCCCACTTCGAATAACAAAGTTGCACCACTGCTTTATACTGTATATAATGTATATTTAACACAATTGTCTGGAAAGCCTCAGTGTAGAATGGCATACAGTAATAGTAGCTGCTGTTGTTAACAGCAAAGGAAAAAACAGCATGAGGCATTATCTTGTTGGGTCATTACATTTTATATCACAACCCCAATTTATGAACAACTCCATCACAGTTCATGTCTACACCCTCAGACATACTTGATGTTCCCCATATGGCACCCTATTTCTATATAGTTCACAACTTTTGAACAGAGACCTTTTGGCCCTGGTCAAGGTCCAGCCAATCAGAATGAGTTTTTCCCTACAAAAGGTCTTTATTACAGACAGAAATACTCCTCAGTTTCATCAGCTGCCCGGTTGGTGGGTCTCACACGATCCGGCAGGTGAAGAAGCTGGACGTAGAGGTCCTGGGATGGCGTGGTTACACGTAGTCTGCCTATGTGAGACCGGTTGGAAGTACTGCCAAATTCTCTAAAACGACATTGGAGGTGGCTTATGGTAGAGAAAGGAACATTCAATTCTCTGGCCACAGCTCTGGTGGACATTCTTGCAGTCAGACTGAAAAGAAAGCTCTGCTGTTGGGAAAGCTTTATGTAGTGCCTAACTCTTTAAAGAATACATTCATTGCATTATAACGGTGACAAACGGTACTCACAATGTTGTATTGTGTTGTGTAATGGCTTTGTTGGCATGCATCAAAACTTTGTAAAAGTTTTTACCCCACCACGATGTATTTTTCTCTGGTTAAAAAGTGATCCAGTGGCCTAATGGATAAGGCATCAGCCTCCAGAGCTGGGGATTGTGGGTTCAAGTTCCACCTGGGTCTATTGAAAGCAGCTGTGCGTTAGATCAAAGAACAGATGGGAATTGGTTCTTTCTAAGATCTGCTTGCATGAATTTGTTAGCTTTAATCACTATCATTCCCAATTCCCTGATTCCCAATTCCCTGATTCCCTGAGTGAATTCCAAATAAATTAGGCATTATTTAATAGTAGGAGAAAAAAAGTGACAAGAATAGTGACAATTGGCACCCGTCTTCCAGATCATGACTAGACTGAAGCCCTGTACTTCACAAAACAAACTTCTATTTATTGTCTAAGCAAATTAAGAGCATGTCAAACTGTTTTAAATCAAAGCTTTATAAGTCATAAATAAATAAAAACATCTTCATAGTACTCCAATGACTCCAATAGATCTAGAGAATTAGTGCTGTGTGCGAGTCAGGACTCCTTTTTTTGTCAAATGTATTGTGACAAACATGATTGTGAAACTACACGTTATAATAAATGTTGATTTGAATGTTGATTCATATTTGTGTGATGATAACAGTAGAATTGGTTTGTCTACTTGGAGCCTGCTGCTAGTGGCTGTTTTCTTTTAGCTGTTAGTACATTGTTGTTGTTCTTGAGGCTGGCCAGTGAGGCAGCGTAGTCCACTAGTTTTCCAACACTCCACTTGGAACAGAAGATTATGGGCAGGCTGGAGTCTTTGCCCTCTTTGGGAAGGAAGACATTGAAATAGGTCCTCTCTGTCTGGAAAACAAAATTAATAAGATGTAGACTTGTATATAAAATATAATCAAATGCAAAACTCCCAAAAAGACACTGATTCTTTAAACCAGGGGAGTACATGTTTCCCCCCTCATTCTGAAATTACATTTTTGTCCCCCCTAGTTTTATCATTGGAATGTGATGCAAAACGAGGCTGCGCTGTGCTTTAGGACCATGCGAACGCCTCCAAGCGGTCGGGTAGGCTGTTTGGAGTGTTAATCCAACTGAGGAACAAAAAAATAATGATAGCTATGTCCCCCCCACTTCGAATAACAAAGTTGCACCCCTGCTTTATACTGTATATAATGTATATTTAACACAATTGTCTGGAAAGCCTCAGTGTAGAATGGCATACAGTAATAGTAGCTGCTGTTGTTAACAGCAAAGGAAAAAACAGCATGAGGCATTATCTTGTTGGGTCATTACATTTTATATCACAACCCCAATTTATGAACAACTCCATCACAGTTCATGTCTACACCCTCAGACATACTTGATGTTCCCCATATGGCACCCTATTACTATATAGTTCACAACTTTTGAACAGAGACCTTTTGGCCCTGGTCAAGGTCCAGCCAATCAGAATGAGTTTTTCCCTACAAAAGGTCTTTATTACAGACAGAAATACTCCTCAGTTTCATCAGCTGCCCGGTTGGTGGGTCTCACACGATCCGGCAGGTGAAGAAGCTGGACGTAGAGGTCCTGGGATGGCGTGGTTACACGTAGTCTGCCTATGTGAGACCGGTTGGAAGTACTGCCAAATTCTCTAAAACGACATTGGAGGTGGCTTATGGTAGAGAAAGGAACATTCAATTCTCTGGCCACAGCTCTGGTGGACATTCTTGCAGTCAGACTGAAAAGAAAGCTCTGCTGTTGGGAAAGCTTTATGTAGTGCCTAACTCTTTAAAGAATACATTCATTGCATTATAACGGTGACAAACGGTACTCACAATGTTGTATTGTGTTGTGTAATGGCTTTGTTGGCATGCATCAAAACTTTGTAAAAGTTTTTACCCCACCACGATGTATTTTTCTCTGGTTAAAAAGTGATCCAGTGGCCTAATGGATAAGGCATCAGCCTCCAGAGCTGGGGATTGTGGGTTCAAGTTCCACCTGGGTCTATTGACAGCAGCTGTGCATTAGATCAAAGAACAGATGGGAATTGGTTCTTTCTAAGATCTGCTTGCATGAATTTGTTAGCTTTAATCACTATCATTCCCAATTCCCTGATGCAAAGAGTGAATTCCAAATAAATTAGGCATTATTTAATAGTAGGAGAAAAAAAAGTGACAAGAACCCCTTTTCCAGATCATGACTAGACTGAAGCCCTGTACTTCACAAAACAAACTTCTATTTATTGTCTAAGCAAATTAAGAGCATGTCAAACTGTTTTAAATCAAAGCTTTATAAGTCATAAATAAATAAAAACATCTTCATAGTACTCCAATGACTCCAATAGATCTAGAGAATTAGTGCTGTGTGCGAGTCAGGACTCCTTTTTTTGTCAAATGTATTGTGACAAACATGATTGTGAAACTACACGTTATAATAAATGTTGATTTGAATGTTGATTCATATTTGTGTGATGATAACAGTAGAATTGGTTTGTCTACTTGGAGCCTGCTGCTAGTGGCTGTTTTCTTTTAGCTGTTAGTACATTGTTGTTGTTCTTGAGGCTGGCCAGTGAGGCAGCGTAGTCCACTAGTTTTCCAACACTCCACTTGGAACAGAAGATTATGGGCAGGCTGGAGTCTTTGCCCTCTTTGGGAAGGAAGACATTGAAATAGGTCCTCTCTGTCTGGAAAACAAAATTAATAAGATGTAGACTTGTATATAAAATATAATCAAATGCAAAACTCCCAAAAAGACACTGATTCTTTAAACCAGGGGAGTACATGTTTCCCCCCTCATTCTGAAATTACATTTTTGTCCCCCCTAGTTTTATCATTGGAATGTGATGCAAAACGAGGCTGCGCTGTGCTTTAGGACCATGCGAACGCCTCCAAGCGGTCGGGTAGGCTGTTTGGAGTGTTAATCCAACTGAGGAACAAAAAAATAATGATAGCTATGTCCCCCCCACTTCGAATAACAAAGTTGCACCCCTGCTTTATACTGTATATAATGTATATTTAACACAATTGTCTGGAAAGCCTCAGTGTAGAATGGCATACAGTAATAGTAGCTGCTGTTGTTAACAGCAAAGGAAAAAACAGCATGAGGCATTATCTTGTTGGGTCATTACATTTTATATCACAACCCCAATTTATGAACAACTCCATCACAGTTCATGTCTACACCCTCAGACATACTTGATGTTCCCCATATGGCACCCTATTACTATATAGTTCACAACTTTTGAACAGAGACCTTTTGGCCCTGGTCAAGGTCCAGCCAATCAGAATGAGTTTTTCCCTACAAAAGGTCTTTATTACAGACAGAAATACTCCTCAGTTTCATCAGCTGCCCGGTTGGTGGGTCTCACACGATCCCGCAGGTGAAGAAGCTGGACGTAGAGGTCCTGGGATGGCGTGGTTACACGTAGTCTGCCTATGTGAGACCGGTTGGAAGTACTGCCAAATTCTCTAAAACGACATTGGAGGTGGCTTATGGTAGAGAAAGGAACATTCAATTCTCTGGCCACAGCTCTGGTGGACATTCTTGCAGTCAGACTGAAAAGAAAACTCTGCTGTTGGGAAAGCTTTATGTAGTGCCTAACTCTTTAAAGAATACATTCATTGCATTATAACGGTGACAAATGGTACTCACAATGTTGTATTGTGTTGTGTAATGGCTTTGTTGGCATGCATCAAAACTTTGTAAAAGTTTTTACCCCACCACGATGTATTTTTCTCTGGTAAAAAAGTGATCCAGTGGCCTAATGGATAAGGCATCAGCCTCCGGAGCTGGGGATTGTGGGTTCAAGTCCCACCTGGGTCTATTGAAAGCAGCTGTGCGTTAGATCAAAGAACAGATGGGAATTGGTTTTTTCTAAGATCTGCTTGCATGAATTTGTTAGCTTTAATCACTATCATTCCCAATTCCCTGATGCAAAGAGTGAATTCCAAATAAATTAGGCATTATTTAATAGTAGGAGAAAAAAAGTGACAAGAATAGTGACAATTGGCACCCGTCTTCCAGATCATGACTAGACTGAAGCCCTGTACTTCACAAAACAAACTTCTATTTATTGTCTAAGCAAATTAAGAGCATGTCAAACTGTTTTAAATCAAAGCTTTATAAGTCATAAATAAATAAAAACATCTTCATAGTACTCCAATGACTCCAATAGATCTAGAGAATTAGTGCTGTGTGCGAGTCAGGACTCCTTTTTTTGTCAAATGTATTGTGACAAACATGATTGTGAAACTACACGTTATAATAAGTATTGATTTGAATGTTGATTCATATTTGTGTGATGATAACAGTAGAATTGGTTTGTCTACTTGGAGCCTGCTGCTAGTGGCTGTTTTCTTTTAGCTGTTAGTACATTGTTGTTGTTCTTGAGGCTGGCCAGTGAGGCAGCGTAGTCCACTAGTTTTCCAACACTCCACTTGGAACAGAAGATTATGGGCAGGCTGGAGTCTTTGCCCTCTTTGGGAAGGAAGACATTGAAATAGGTCCTCTCTGTCTGGAAAACAAAATTAATAAGATGTAGACTTGTATATAAAATATAATCAAATGCAAAACTCCCAAAAAGACACTGATTCTTTAAACCAGGGGAGTACATGTTTCCCCCCTCATTCTGAAATTACATTTTTGTCCCCCCTAGTTTTATCATTGGAATGTGATGCAAAACGAGGCTGCGCTGTGCTTTAGGACCATGCGAACGCCTCCAAGCGGTCGGGTAGGCTGTTTGGAGTGTTAATCCAACTGAGGAACAAAAAAATAATGATAGCTATGTCCCCCCCACTTCGAATAACAAAGTTGCACCCCTGCTTTATACTGTATATAATGTATATTTAACACAATTGTCTGGAAAGCCTCAGTGTAGAATGGCATACAGTAATAGTAGCTGCTGTTGTTAACAGCAAAGGAAAAAACAGCATGAGGCATTATCTTGTTGGGTCATTACATTTTATATCACAACCCCAATTTATGAACAACTCCATCACAGTTCATGTCTACACCCTCAGACATACTTGATGTTCCCCATATGGCACCCTATTACTATATAGTTCACAACTTTTGAACAGAGACCTTTTGGCCCTGGTCAAGGTCCAGCCAATCAGAATGAGTTTTTCCCTACAAAAGGTCTTTATTACAGACAGAAATACTCCTCAGTTTCATCAGCTGCCCGGTTGGTGGGTCTCACACGATCCGGCAGGTGAAGAAGCTGGACGTAGAGGTCCTGGGATGGCGTGGTTACACGTAGTCTGCCTATGTGAGACCGGTTGGAAGTACTGCCAAATTCTCTAAAACGACATTGGAGGTGGCTTATGGTAGAGAAAGGAACATTCAATTCTCTGGCCACAGCTCTGGTGGACATTCTTGCAGTCAGACTGAAAAGAAAGCTCTGCTGTTGGGAAAGCTTTATGTAGTGCCTAACTCTTTAAAGAATACATTCATTGCATTATAACGGTGACAAACGGTACTCACAATGTTGTATTGTGTTGTGTAATGGCTTTGTTGGCATGCATCAAAACTTTGTAAAAGTTTTTACCCCACCACGATGTATTTTTCTCTGGTTAAAAAGTGATCCAGTGGCCTAATGGATAAGGCATCAGCCTCCAGAGCTGGGGATTGTGGGTTCAAGTTCCACCTGGGTCTATTGAAAGCAGCTGTGCGTTAGATCAAAGAACAGATGGGAATTGGTTCTTTCTAAGATCTGCTTGCATGAATTTGTTAGCTTTAATCACTATCATTCCCAATTCCCTGATGCAAAGAGTGAATTCCAAATAAATTAGGCATTATTTAATAGTAGGAGAAAAAAAGTGACAAAAATAGTGACAATTGGCACCCGTCTTCCAGATCATGACTAGACTGAAGCCCTGTACTTCACAAAACAAACTTCTATTTATTGTCTAAGCAAATTAAGAGCATGTCAAACTGTTTTAAATCAAAGCTTTATAAGTCATAAATAAATAAAAACATCTTCATAGTACTCCAATGACTCCAATAGATCTAGAGAATTAGTGCTGTGTGCGAGTCAGGACTCCTTTTTTTGTCAAATGTATTGTGACAAACATGATTGTGAAACTACACGTTATAATAAGTATTGATTTGAATGTTGATTCATATTTGTGTGATGATAACAGTAGAATTGGTTTGTCTACTTGGAGCCTGCTGCTAGTGGCTGTTTTCTTTTAGCTGTTAGTACATTGTTGTTGTTCTTGAGGCTGGCCAGTGAGGCAGCGTAGTCCACTAGTTTTCCAACACTCCACTTGGAACAGAAGATTATGGGCAGGCTGGAGTCTTTGCCCTCTTTGGGAAGGAAGACATTGAAATAGGTCCTCTCTGTCTGGAAAACAAAATTAATAAGATGTAGACTTGTATATAAAATATAATCAAATGCAAAACTCCCAAAAAGACACTGATTCTTTAAACCAGGGGAGTACATGTTTCCCCCCTCATTCTGAAATTACATTTTTGTCCCCCCTAGTTTTATCATTGGAATGTGATGCAAAACGAGGCTGCGCTGTGCTTTAGGACCATGCGAACGCCTCCAAGCGGTCGGGTAGGCTGTTTGGAGTGTTAATCCAACTGAGGAACAAAAAAATAATGATAGCTATGTCCCCCCCACTTCGAATAACAAAGTTGCACCCCTGCTTTATACTGTATATAATGTATATTTAACACAATTGTCTGGAAAGCCTCAGTGTAGAATGGCATACAGTAATAGTAGCTGCTGTTGTTAACAGCAAAGGAAAAAACAGCATGAGGCATTATCTTGTTGGGTCATTACATTTTATATCACAACCCCAATTTATGAACAACTCCATCACAGTTCATGTCTACACCCTCAGACATACTTGATGTTCCCCATATGGCACCCTATTACTATATAGTTCACAACTTTTGAACAGAGACCTTTTGGCCCTGGTCAAGGTCCAGCCAATCAGAATGAGTTTTTCCCTACAAAAGGTCTTTATTACAGACAGAAATACTCCTCAGTTTCATCAGCTGCCCGGTTGGTGGGTCTCACACGATCCGGCAGGTGAAGAAGCTGGACGTAGAGGTCCTGGGATGGCGTGGTTACACGTAGTCTGCCTATGTGAGACCGGTTGGAAGTACTGCCAAATTCTCTAAAACGACATTGGAGGTGGCTTATGGTAGAGAAAGGAACATTCAATTCTCTGGCCACAGCTCTGGTGGACATTCTTGCAGTCAGACTGAAAAGAAAGCTCTGCTGTTGGGAAAGCTTTATGTAGTGCCTAACTCTTTAAAGAATACATTCATTGCATTATAACGGTGACAAACGGTACTCACAATGTTGTATTGTGTTGTGTAATGGCTTTGTTGGCATGCATCAAAACTTTGTAAAAGTTTTTACCCCACCACGATGTATTTTTCTCTGGTTAAAAAGTGATCCAGTGGCCTAATGGATAAGGCATCAGCCTCCAGAGCTGGGGATTGTGGGTTCAAATTCCACCTGGGTCTATTGACAGCAGCTGTGCATTAGATCAAAGAACAGATGGGAATTGGTTCTTTCTAAGATCTGCTTGCATGAATTTGTTAGCTTTAATCACTATCATTCCCAATTCCCTGATGCAAAGAGTGAATTCCAAATAAATTAGGCATTATTTAATAGTAGGAGAAAAAAAAGTGACAATGAACCCCTTTTCCAGATCATGACTAGACTGAAGCCCTGTACTTCACAAAACAAACTTCTATTTATTGTCTAAGCAAATTAAGAGCATGTCAAACTGTTTTAAATCAAAGCTTTATAAGTCATAAATAAATAAAAACATCTTCATAGTACTCCAATGACTCCAATAGATCTAGAGAATTAGTGCTGTGTGCGAGTCAGGACTCCTTTTTTTGTCAAATGTATTGTGACAAACATGATTGTGAAACTACACGTTATAATAAATGTTGATTTGAATGTTGATTCATATTTGTGTGATGATAACAGTAGAATTGGTTTGTCTACTTGGAGCCTGCTGCTAGTGGCTGTTTTCTTTTAGCTGTTAGTACATTGTTGTTGTTCTTGAGGCTGGCCAGTGAGGCAGCGTAGTCCACTAGTTTTCCAACACTCCACTTGGAACAGAAGATTATGGGCAGGCTGGAGTCTTTGCCCTCTTTGGGAAGGAAGACATTGAAATAGGTCCTCTCTGTCTGGAAAACAAAATTAATAAGATGTAGACTTGTATATAAAATATAATCAAATGCAAAACTCCCAAAAAGACACTGATTCTTTAAACCAGGGGAGTACATGTTTCCCCCCTCATTCTGAAATTACATTTTTGTCCCCCCTAGTTTTATCATTGGAATGTGATGCAAAACGAGGCTGCGCTGTGCTTTAGGACCATGCGAACGCCTCCAAGCGGTCGGGTAGGCTGTTTGGAGTGTTAATCCAACTGAGGAACAAAAAAATAATGATAGCTATGTCCCCCCCACTTCGAATAACAAAGTTGCACCCCTGCTTTATACTGTATATAATGTATATTTAACACAATTGTCTGGAAAGCCTCAGTGTAGAATGGCATACAGTAATAGTAGCTGCTGTTGTTAACAGCAAAGGAAAAAACAGCATGAGGCATTATCTTGTTGGGTCATTACATTTTATATCACAACCCCAATTTATGAACAACTCCATCACAGTTCATGTCTACACCCTCAGACATACTTGATGTTCCCCATATGGCACCCTATTACTATATAGTTCACAACTTTTGAACAGAGACCTTTTGGCCCTGGTCAAGGTCCAGCCAATCAGAATGAGTTTTTCCCTACAAAAGGTCTTTATTACAGACAGAAATACTCCTCAGTTTCATCAGCTGCCCGGTTGGTGGGTCTCACACGATCCGGCAGGTGAAGAAGCTGGACGTAGAGGTCCTGGGATGGCGTGGTTACACGTAGTCTGCCTATGTGAGACCGGTTGGAAGTACTGCCAAATTCTCTAAAACGACATTGGAGGTGGCTTATGGTAGAGAAAGGAACATTCAATTCTCTGGCCACAGCTCTGGTGGACATTCTTGCAGTCAGACTGAAAAGAAAGCTCTGCTGTTGGGAAAGCTTTATGTAGTGCCTAACTCTTTAAAGAATACATTCATTGCATTATAACGGTGACAAACGGTACTCACAATGTTGTATTGTGTTGTGTAATGGCTTTGTTGGCATGCATCAAAACTTTGTAAAAGTTTTTACCCCACCACGATGTATTTTTCTCTGGTTAAAAAGTGATCCAGTGGCCTAATGGATAAGGCATCAGCCTCCAGAGCTGGGGATTGTGGGTTCAAGTTCCACCTGGGTCTATTGAAAGCAGCTGTGCGTTAGATCAAAGAACAGATGGGAATTGGTTCTTTCTAAGATCTGCTTGCATGAATTTGTTAGCTTTAATCACTATCATTCCCAATTCCCTGATGCAAAGAGTGAATTCCAAATAAATTAGGCATTATTTAATAGTAGGAGAAAAAAGTGACAAGAATAGTGACAATTGGCACCCGTCTTCCAGATCATGACTAGACTGAAGCCCTGTACTTCACAAAACAAACTTCTATTTATTGTCTAAGCAAATTAAGAGCATGTCAAACTGTTTTAAATCAAAGCTTTATAAGTCATAAATAAATAAAAACATCTTCATAGTACTCCAATGACTCCAATAGATCTAGAGAATTAGTGCTGTGTGCGAGTCAGGACTCCTTTTTTTGTCAAATGTATTGTGACAAACATGATTGTGAAACTACACGTTATAATAAGTATTGATTTGAATGTTGATTCATATTTGTGTGATGATAACAGTAGAATTGGTTTGTCTACTTGGAGCCTGCTGCTAGTGGCTGTTTTCTTTTAGCTGTTAGTACATTGTTGTTGTTCTTGAGGCTGGCCAGTGAGGCAGCGTAGTCCACTAGTTTTCCAACACTCCACTTGGAACAGAAGATTATGGGCAGGCTGGAGTCTTTGCCCTCTTTGGGAAGGAAGACATTGAAATAGGTCCTCTCTGTCTGGAAAACAAAATTAATAAGATGTAGACTTGTATATAAAATATAATCAAATGCAAAACTCCCAAAAAGACACTGATTCTTTAAACCAGGGGAGTACATGTTTCCCCCCTCATTCTGAAATTACATTTTTGTCCCCCCTAGTTTTATCATTGGAATGTGATGCAAAACGAGGCTGCGCTGTGCTTTAGGACCATGCGAACGCCTCCAAGCGGTCGGGTAGGCTGTTTGGAGTGTTAATCCAACTGAGGAACAAAAAAATAATGATAGCTATGTCCCCCCCACTTCGAATAACAAAGTTGCACCCCTGCTTTATACTGTATATAATGTATATTTAACACAATTGTCTGGAAAGCCTCAGTGTAGAATGGCATACAGTAATAGTAGCTGCTGTTGTTAACAGCAAAGGAAAAAACAGCATGAGGCATTATCTTGTTGGGTCATTACATTTTATATCACAACCCCAATTTATGAACAACTCCATCACAGTTCATGTCTACACCCTCAGACATACTTGATGTTCCCCATATGGCACCCTATTACTATATAGTTCACAACTTTTGAACAGAGACCTTTTGGCCCTGGTCAAGGTCCAGCCAATCAGAATGAGTTTTTCCCTACAAAAGGTCTTTATTACAGACAGAAATACTCCTCAGTTTCATCAGCTGCCCGGTTGGTGGGTCTCACACGATCCGGCAGGTGAAGAAGCTGGACGTAGAGGTCCTGGGATGGCGTGGTTACACGTAGTCTGCCTATGTGAGACCGGTTGGAAGTACTGCCAAATTCTCTAAAACGACATTGGAGGTGGCTTATGGTAGAGAAAGGAACATTCAATTCTCTGGCCACAGCTCTGGTGGACATTCTTGCAGTCAGACTGAAAAGAAAGCTCTGCTGTTGGGAAAGCTTTATGTAGTGCCTAACTCTTTAAAGAATACATTCATTGCATTATAACGGTGACAAACGGTACTCACAATGTTGTATTGTGTTGTGTAATGGCTTTGTTGGCATGCATCAAAACTTTGTAAAAGTTTTTACCCCACCACGATGTATTTTTCTCTGGTTAAAAAGTGATCCAGTGGCCTAATGGATAAGGCATCAGCCTCCAGAGCTGGGGATTGTGGGTTCAAATTCCACCTGGGTCTATTGACAGCAGCTGTGCATTAGATCAAAGAACAGATGGGAATTGGTTCTTTCTAAGATCTGCTTGCATGAATTTGTTAGCTTTAATCACTATCATTCCCAATTCCCTGATGCAAAGAGTGAATTCCAAATAAATTAGGCATTATTTAATAGTAGGAGAAAAAAAAGTGACAAGAACCCCTTTTCCAGATCATGACTAGACTGAAGCCCTGTACTTCACAAAACAAACTTCTATTTATTGTCTAAGCAAATTAAGAGCATGTCAAACTGTTTTAAATCAAAGCTTTATAAGTCATAAATAAATAAAAACATCTTCATAGTACTCCAATGACTCCAATAGATCTAGAGAATTAGTGCTGTGTGCGAGTCAGGACTCCTTTTTTTGTCAAATGTATTGTGACAAACATGATTGTGAAACTACACGTTATAATAAGTATTGATTTGAATGTTGATTCATATTTGTGTGATGATAACAGTAGAATTGGTTTGTCTACTTGGAGCCTGCTGCTAGTGGCTGTTTTCTTTTAGCTGTTAGTACATTGTTGTTGTTCTTGAGGCTGGCCAGTGAGGCAGCGTAGTCCACTAGTTTTCCAACACTCCACTTGGAACAGAAGATTATGGGCAGGCTGGAGTCTTTGCCCTCTTTGGGAAGGAAGACATTGAAATAGGTCCTCTCTGTCTGGAAAACAAAATTAATAAGATGTAGACTTGTATATAAAATATAATCAAATGCAAAACTCCCAAAAAGACACTGATTCTTTAAACCAGGGGAGTACATGTTTCCCCCCTCATTCTGAAATTACATTTTTGTCCCCCCTAGTTTTATCATTGGAATGTGATGCAAAACGAGGCTGCGCTGTGCTTTAGGACCATGCGAACGCCTCCAAGCGGTCGGGTAGGCTGTTTGGAGTGTTAATCCAACTGAGGAACAAAAAAATAATGATAGCTATGTCCCCCCCACTTCGAATAACAAAGTTGCACCCCTGCTTTATACTGTATATAATGTATATTTAACACAATTGTCTGGAAAGCCTCAGTGTAGAATGGCATACAGTAATAGTAGCTGCTGTTGTTAACAGCAAAGGAAAAAACAGCATGAGGCATTATCTTGTTGGGTCATTACATTTTATATCACAACCCCAATTTATGAACAACTCCATCACAGTTCATGTCTACACCCTCAGACATACTTGATGTTCCCCATATGGCACCCTATTACTATATAGTTCACAACTTTTGAACAGAGACCTTTTGGCCCTGGTCAAGGTCCAGCCAATCAGAATGAGTTTTTCCCTACAAAAGGTCTTTATTACAGACAGAAATACTCCTCAGTTTCATCAGCTGCCCGGTTGGTGGGTCTCACACGATCCCGCAGGTGAAGAAGCTGGACGTAGAGGTCCTGGGATGGCGTGGTTACACGTAGTCTGCCTATGTGAGACCGGTTGGAAGTACTGCCAAATTCTCTAAAACGACATTGGAGGTGGCTTATGGTAGAGAAAGGAACATTCAATTCTCTGGCCACAGCTCTGGTGGACATTCTTGCAGTCAGACTGAAAAGAAAGCTCTGCTGTTGGGAAAGCTTTATGTAGTGCCTAACTCTTTAAAGAATACATTCATTGCATTATAACGGTGACAAACGGTACTCACAATGTTGTATTGTGTTGTGTAATGGCTTTGTTGGCATGCATCAAAACTTTGTAAAAGTTTTTACCCCACCACGATGTATTTTTCTCTGGTTAAAAAGTGATCCAGTGGCCTAATGGATAAGGCATCAGCCTCCAGAGCTGTGGATTGTGGGTTCAAGTTCCACCTGGGTCTATTGAAAGCAGCTGTGCGTTAGATCAAAGAACAGATGGGAATTGGTTCTTTCTAAGATCTGCTTGCATGAATTTGTTAGCTTTAATCACTATCATTCCCAATTCCCTGATGCAAAGAGTGAATTCCAAATAAATTAGGCATTATTTAATAGTAGGAGAAAAAAAAGTGACAAGAACCCCTTTTCCAGATCATGACTAGACTGAAGCCCTGTACTTCACAAAACAAACTTCTATTTATTGTCTAAGCAAATTAAGAGCATGTCAAACTGTTTTAAATCAAAGCTTTATAAGTCATAAATAAATAAAAACATCTTCATAGTACTCCAATGACTCCAATAGATCTAGAGAATTAGTGCTGTGTGCGAGTCAGGACTCCTTTTTTTGTCAAATGTATTGTGACAAACATGATTGTGAAACTACACGTTATAATAAATGTTGATTTGAATGTTGATTCATATTTGTGTGATGATAACAGTAGAATTGGTTTGTCTACTTGGAGCCTGCTGCTAGTGGCTGTTTTCTTTTAGCTGTTAGTACACTGTTGTTGTTCTTGAGGCTGGCCAGTGAGGCAGCGTAGTCCACTAGTTTTCCAACACTCCACTTGGAACAGAAGATTATGGGCAGGCTGGAGTCTTTGCCCTCTTTGGGAAGGAAGACATTGAAATAGGTCCTCTCTGTCTGGAAAACAAAATTAATAAGATGTAGACTTGTATATCAAATATAATCAAATGCTAAACTCAACAAAAAAAAGGTGCTAGAAAAGTGACAATTGGAACCCCTCTTCCAGATCTTTGCTGGCATGCATCAAAACTTTGTAAAAGTGTTTGCCCCACCGAGATTTCCATGCTAAAATCGACACTGGATGTACCACTTGACATTCGTTGCAGGGCAGAGGCAGTGAACAGAGTAGCAGGGGGTGCCCCTTCCCTGTGAAACCAACACCGTCTGACAATATCTATTGATATCTTTCTCTAAATGAACCAGTGATCCAGTGGCCTAATGGATAAGGCATCAGCCTCCGAAGTTGAGGATTGTGGGTTTGAGTCCCACCTGGGTCTATTGAAGTCAGCTGTTCACTACATCAATGGGCAGACATAACTTGGTTCTTGCTAAGATCTGCTTGCATGAATTTGTCAGCTTTAATCACTATCAGTACTAAATTCCCAATTCCCTGATGCAAGTAGTGAATTCCAAATGAATGATTCATTAGTTAATAGTAGGAGAAAAAGGTGCTAGAAAAGTGACTATTTTAACTCCTTGTCCAGATTATGACTAGACTGCCAGCCCTGTACTTCACAAAACAATCTAGATATTATCGTCTAAGCAAATTAAGAGCACGTCAAACTGTTGTAAATCAAAGCTTTATTAGTCATAAAGAAATAAAAACATCTTCATAGTATCCTGGTCAATAGTGCACTAAATAGATAATACAGTTCCATTAGGGACACAACCACTTTCTCCAGCTCTCGCTTCATACGTGCCTAGGAGTACCTGTGGCAGTCCCTTGTCTCCTTCAACAGGACGCTTTAGTTTCATTGAAGCCACCTTGGTTGCTGTTGCAGTGTTCTTTGCCCCCTTGCAACCTTTACTCGTAGGAAAAGCCTACTTTGACTCTTCAGTGACAAAAGGTTGGAACAACACAACATAAACATACTGCTACTAAAACACGTAGACTTTTGGTAAACACTGCCATCATGTGGAGATAAAGAATTGAGACGGATTAAAACTTTTTTTTAACCTTTATTTGAGTAGGAAAATCAGTTAAGAACAAATTCTTATTCATAATGATGGCCTACTGTACCAGAAGGCAAAAGGCCTCCTGCGGGGATGGGGGCTAGGATTAAAAATAAAATAAAAATGTAGGACAAAACACACATCACGACAAGAGAGACACCACAACACAACATAAAGAGAGACCTAAGACGACAACATAGCATGGCAGCAACACATGGAAACACAGCATGGTAGCAACACAGCATGGCAGCAGCACAACATGGTATCAGCACAAAACATGGTACAAACATTATTGGGCACAGACAACAGCACAAAGGGCAAGAAGGTAGAGACAACAATACATCACACGAAGCAGCCACAACTGTCAGGAAGAGTGTCCATGATTGAGTATTTGAGCGAAGAGATGGAGATAAAGCGGTCCAGTTGAGTGTTTTCTGCAGCTCGTTCCAGTCGCTAGCTGCAGTGAACTGAGAATTCGTAGGCGATCGAATAAACTCCCACTTCCCTCCATTCTGCTAGCAAACGTGCAATCCTTGGAGAATAAAATTGACGAGTTATGTGAGTCCTAAAAATTGTCAAAGACTCCAGCCACCCTAGTCATAGACTGTTCCCTCTGCTACCGCACGGCAAGCGGTACCAGAGCGCCAAGTTTAGGTCCAAGAGGCTTCTAAACAGCTTCTACCCCCAAGCCATAAGACTCCTAAACATCTAGTCAAATGGCTACCCAAACTATTTGCATTGACCCCCCCCTCTCCCCACCACTGGTACTCTCTGTTGTCATCTATGCATAGTCACTTTAATTACTCTACCTACATGTACATACTACCTCAACTAACCGGTGCCCCCGCACATTGACTCTGTATCGGTACCCCCCTGTATATAGTCTCGCTATTGTTATTTTATTGCTGCCAGTTAATTACTTGTAACTTTTATCTCTTATTCTTATCCATATTTTTTTTTTAAACTGCATTGTTGGTTAGGGTAAGCATTTCACTGTAAGGTCTACACCTGTTGTACTCGGCACATGTGACTAATAAAATTTGATTTGATTTTATACAGAGATGACCAGTTTACAGAGGAGTATAGCGTGCACTGATGTGTCCTATAAGGAGCATTGGTGGCAAATCTGATGGCCGAATGGTAAAGAACACCTAGCCGCTCGAAAGCACCCTTACCTGCCGATCTATAAATTACGTCTCTGTAATCTAGCAGGGTAGGATGGTCATCTGAATCAGGGTTAGTTTGGCAGCTGTGGTGAAAGAGGAGCGATTACGATAGAGAAAAGCAAGTCAAGATTTAACCGTAGCCTGCAGTTTTGATATGTGCTGAGAGAAGGACAGTGTACCGTCTAGCCATACTCCCAAGTATGTGTATGAGGTGACTACCTCAAGCTCTACACAATCAGAGGTAGTAAAGGTAGTAATCACACCGGTGGGGAGAGGGGCATTCTTCTTACCAAACCACATGACCATTGTTTTGGAGGTGTTCAGACAAGGTTAAGGGGAGAAAAAGCTTGTTGGACACTAAGAAAGCTTTGTTGTAGAGCATTTAACACAAAATCCGGGGAGGGGCCAGCTTAGTATAAGACTATATCATCTGCATATAAATGGATGAGAGAGCTTCCTACTACTTGAGCTATGTTGATGATGTAAATTGAGAAGAGGGTGGGGCCTAGGATCAAGCCTTGGGGTACTCCCTTGGTGACAGGCAGTGGCCGAGACAGCAGATGTTCTGACTTTATACACTGCACTCTTTGAGAGAGGTAGTTAGCAAACCAGGCCAAAGACCCCTCAGAGACACCAATACTCCTTAGCTGGCCCACAAGAATGGAATGGTCTACCATATCAAAAGCTTTGGCCAAGTAAATAAAAATAGCAGCACACCATTGCTTAGAATCAAGGGCAATGGTGACATAATTTAAGACCTTTAAGGTTGCAGTGGCACATCCATAACCTGAGTGGAAACCAGATTGCATACCCAAGAGAATACTGTAGACATGAAGAAAGCCAGTCAGTTGATTATTGACAAGTTTTTCCAACCCTGTTTATCAAAATAGAAATTGGCCTATAACAGTTAGGATCAGCTTGATCTCGCCCTTTAAATAAAGGATGCACCGTGGCTTTTTTCCAACCAATGGGAACCTCCCCAGTGAGGAGAGACAGGTTAAAAAGGTTGGAGATAGGCTTGGCGATGATGGGGGCAGCAACCTTAAAGAAGAAAGGTTCTAAACCATCTGAACCAGATGTTTTTTGGGGGTCAAGTTTAAGGAGCTCTTTTAGCACCTTGGACGCAATGATCGCCTTCAGGGAGAAACTTTGTAGCGGGGCAGGGGAAAAGGAGAGAGGAGCATCGGGGATTGTCACATTAGAAGTGGTGGAAGATTAGGAAATGATGGACAGGCAAGGAGGCATGGCAGAGTCAAATAGGAATCCTGACATAATAAAGTGGTGAATAAAGAGCTCAGCCATGTGCTCCTTGTCAATAACAACAACATCATCAACATTAAGGGACATGGGCAGCTGTGAGGAGGAGGGTTTATTCTCCAGGTCTTTAACAGGTTTCCAGAACTTCTTGGGGTTAGACCCACAGAGAGAGAACTGCTCCTTAAAGTAACTAACGTTGGCCTTCCAGATAGCCTGAGTGCACTTATTTCAAATTTTACCTGAACGAGAGAAAGTCAGCCTGAATATGTGTGTGCCGAGCGATTTTCCAAATAGAAATCTTGAGGCGGAGTAACTGTTTTTAATTCTCATTTTCTTTATGGGCGCATATTTATTAACGATACAACTGAAAATATCAAAAAAGAAGGTCCAAACATCTACGACAGAGAGGATCAAGCTGATTCTATACCATTTTACTGAGGCCAGATCATGAAGGAAGGCTTGCTCATTAAAGTTTTTTAGCAAGTGTCTATGACAAGTCAGGACAGGTCGTTTCACTGAGCAGTCATTACAAACACAGGCTATAAAGTTGTTACAGAAAACACCAGACTGATACCTATCAGGATTATTTGTAAGGATGGAGTCAACAGAAGTCAGAAATAGCTTTATAAATATTCACTTACCTTTGATGATCTTCATCAGAATGCATTCCCAGGAATCCCAGTTTCGCAATAAATGTTTGATTTGTTCGATAAAGTCCATCATTTACGTTCAAATACCTCCTTTTTTTGTTTGCGCGTTAGGTACACAATCCAAACTCACGAGGCGCGGGCAAGTCCAGGTGAAAGTTCAGACGAAAAGTCATATTACAGTTCGTAGAAACATGTCAAACGAAGTATAGAATCAATCTTTAGGATGTTTTTAACATAAATCTTCAATAATGTTTCAACCGGAGAATTCCTTTGTCTGTAGAAATGCGATGGAACGCTGCTAACTCTCACGTGAGCGTGCGTGATCAGCTCATGCCACTCTGGCAGACACCTGACTCAATCAGCTCCCATTCCCCCCTCCTTCACAGTAGAAGCATCAAACAAGGTTCTAAAGACGGTTGACATCTAGTGGAAGCCTTGGGAAGTGCAATATGACCAAATCTCCACTGTATCTTGGATAGGCAAAGAGTTGAAAAACTACTAACCTCAGATTTCCCACTTCCTGGTTGGATTTTTTCTCAGGTTTTTGCCTGTCATATGAGTTCTGTTATACTCAGACATCTTTCAAACAGTTTTAGAAACTTCAGAGTGTTTTCTAATCGAAATATACTAATTATATGTATATTCTAGCTTTTAGGACTGAGCAGAAGGCAGTTTACTCTGGGCACCTTTTTATCGAAGCTACTCAATACTGCCCCCCTGTCCCAAAGAAGTTAAACACTGGAATGGTAGATGTGCAGAAGATGAATGTGCAAGTAGAGATGCTGGAGTGCAAAGGAGCAAGATAAATAAATACAGTATGGGGATGAGGTAGATAGATGGGCTGTTTACAGATGGGCTATGTACAGGTGCAGTGATCTGTGAGCTGCTCTGACAGCTGGTGCTTAAAGCTAATGAGGGAGATATGAGTCTCCAGCTTCAGTGATTTTTGCAGTTCGTTCCAGTCATTGGCAGCAGAGAACTGGAAGGAAAGGCGACCAAAGGAGGAATTGGCTTTGCGTCTCTTCTCTTCATTACAAACCAGTAATATTACTTATAGGTTTTCATACTGTTGAGATCTCGAAATGGAGTCAGACGTCAGAGGTGAGGTAAGCGCTCAGAGGTTGAGCCAGTCCACGATGAAGATGGCCTACCTGCGGCAATGGGTGTAGAGGAAACTTCCAGTGTTTGCCCTGAGAATCCTACCAGAGATGATTTTGGACCGGTAAGAGTGAGAATTTTGGAAAACGTGGATTCCTGCTTTTTGACTGACCCATACATTGTGTCAGGCTGGGTAAAGGACAAACTGGGACGGGCTAAATCTATGCAAGTTTTGAGAAGTGGAATTGTTTCGATTTTTTGTGTATGCGCCTTCCAGAGGAAGCGGGCGCTTCGAGTCACGTGGCTCGTGGCTCAACCTGTGGTGTGCTTTGCTCTCTGGAGGAAGGTGCCACTAAAAGGGGTGATCAGTGAGGGAGACCCAGTGGCAATGGCGAGACTGAGAATACCCTGTCTGTCTTGAGCTTTGACAAAGAGTTTCTACCTGATTAGGTTAGGTTATATTTGCTATCCTGTGAGGGTGTATGTTCCAAACCCGCTTCGGTGCTTTAGGTGCCAAAGATTCGAACACATTGCTTTAGTGTGTAGAAGGGAAAATCCCACGGTATGAGACATGTGCAGGAGGGCATAGTCAGAGGGAGTGTACAGCTGGTATAGAGAAAGCACTGTGTCAACTGTGGGGGAGCCCATGCAGCTGGCGATCCAAAGTGCCCTGTTAGAGGGAGACAGATTGAGATTGCCAGAGTTCAAGTGGGGCAGAAAGTTTCCTATGCTGAGGCGTGAAGAGAGTAGAGTATAGCCCAAGGGTAAGTAAGTCGACTGGGAGGGCCCCAGTGAGTAAGCCTGAAGAGAGAGAGCCAGGGAGGATGAGTTTTAGTAAGGTTGGATTTATTGCGTTTATAGCCATGGTGATCAACTGCACTTCACTAATGGAGTGGAAATCACAGAAGATAGATGTGGTAGTTGCAGCAGCAGAGACATTTTTGGGTGTGAGAGATTTTAGTGCAGAAGATCTACAGGAAGTTTTGAGAGAAGGGGTTCCATCTTCCCAGACTGATGGCCTGGTGTACGATCGTTTAGGGCCAAAGCAATGGGATGGGGTGGTGGGTTTTGGGGGATAGTGTATAGATACCGGGTTAGATGGTGATGCAATTTAAGTTTATACCATTCCCCCTTTTTTGCAGGGGACAAAACTGTGCAATCCGCACTCCGACCTGCGAAAGGCAGCAATACGCAACACAGCATTTAGTTTGCCGGAAACCCACACTAAAAAGTTCCGCGCTACCTGTCAAACAAGCAGGAAATCCTTTTTCAGTGGATTAAACCAAAGATGTTCCACTAAAATAGACCACATTCTGTCGTTTCCAATGGGAGGCAAGTGAGCCGAGTAGTTGGGATCAAGTGTCGAGATGAGTTTTTCAAAGTCGCGTTTATTGGTCTATCAGATGTCAGTCAGATGGCTTAGTGACGTCAATAAAATACATCGTCATCATATTCAAATTAAGTTCAAAATGAGATGCAGACGTCGGGACTGGAGATTTGCAGAAGAGGGACTTCAACGCTTGAGTTGATGTAGCTAACTTTAAGTAACTATTTGTTGTTCAGACTGTTATAACGCCACCGAGATAGAAAAGTAAGTTACACATATATAGTTTAATGCTATACATGTTATATAAATTAGATATTAAAATGTTTTGTAGTGGGCGTTAACTGTTTGGCTAGCTATTGCATGTTAAAACATGCTGAGGAACAGTAACGTAACGTTAAGTTAGCTAACAGTTAACGTCAGCTAAATCAATAACATTAAATTAGCTCTGCTCCGCACATGCAAGAAACTAGATGATGACTAGTTAACAGTTGTCATTTTGCGAATCAATACTGGAGACTATTGGTAAAATATAATTGAATGAGGTTATTAATAGCTAACCCGTTACTCTTCTCTTAATACATGTTATAATTTCTCATGGGCAAGAAGAGAGAAATAGTAGCTAGCTCGATATATACATATATATATATATATATATATATATATACTATTATATATTTCTCAGCTAACGTTAACTGTAGCGCAATAAATCCGATTCTGCACATGTCAGAAAAATATCAGAGTAACTAGCTAGTTTAGCTAGCTAATCATTCAGAACCGCACATCTGAGAGAACAGGACATAAGATATTTGTTTACTTGAACAGCTAGAAATCGCTAGAACATGGATGAGCACGGACGAACAGCGTTTGTATGAATTAATGTACTCTACAGTACTATATTGTTACACCTCAAAAGAGTTAGAACCAGGTGTTGGAACCAAAATTATTTTACAATCGTTTTGAAAAGAACCATTACCAAGCGGACATTGGAATTAGTTTCTGAGTGACATTGAGGACAAAGCAATGTTCCCCCAACTCGCGGGCCGAATTTGGCACATGGGTGGTTTTATTTGGCCCCCAAAGTTTTTTTAGGCAATTTAAAATATATTTTTTTATTGTTGCAGATAAAAGACTGGAAAAACACCAGGAAATCAGCTCCAAGTGATTTTTATTTAAGAATCTATTAATGTATTACCATACATAATAGACACCTGATCGTACACAAATGTAAACATTCAAATTATTATTTTATTCCAACATATTTGTTCTGCAGCCTACAAATTATTTGCAATTACATTCCGGCCCCCGAACCATCCCCTCAAGAAAAAATTGGCACGCGGCTGAATCTAGTTGATGATCCCTGGGATAAAGGGAATGGATGACTCCCCTTTTCTCTGTATGTTTTTGTTCTCTTCACCAGGATAGTGAGACGGGGGACGGGAGTCCAGGCATCAAAAGAAAAATACTATCCGGTGAAACACTTCAGTTTTCGCTGTGCTATGGTTTTTGGTTTGTTAACTTCGTCCATTTATTTTTCTAAACTGTGCTCGCATTCAATACATGGTGCATTTCTTTATATTTTTTTCTATGAGGGGTTAGGCATGCTCGACATGGCCTTCCAGGATGCAATCAAAGGCACTAGATCTAAGTAAGAGGACTCTTAGTCCTTACACAATGCCAGTATTTGCCCAGAGACTGCTACGGTTTTGGTCAATGATGTCCTCCATTTCTATAAGATGACGACGTACTTGGTTTTGGTGGCTTTTAGTCTTGCGGCATGCCTACTTTGCATTTTTTGTGATTTTGACAGCTTCTTTTCCAGGAGCTGTATTCTCTTATTAAAGTAACATCTGTATGAGATTAACTTTGTGATATTTTTGTTTCAATGTGTGTGCAATGAATCACTGTGGGTGTATTATTATTATTATACAGCATGATGGTCTCCTCCTGCATGACACCTGTGCTACATGCTGCTTCCGTTGACACCTGAGCTTCCTGTATGCTCTTGAGGATGACTCCTTCTGTCACCCGAGCCTCCTCCTGTATGCTTGTGAGCAAGCATCCTGCCACCTCTGTCACCTGACAGACCCACCTCCTGCAGACCACCTGAACTAAATTCAGCATCTGCTGCTTCCTCTGCTGGAGCTGGGTCTACGCTCTCCTTCCCTCTCTTGTTCTCTCTGTCTTTCTCACCTAAAACTCCTACATCTGCTTCCCTGTCCTCGCCTTAAAAAATAGACAATTCAAGACTTTAAACCTGTTGATATAAAACAATAACGATGCATCTTTAATTGCTACGAACTTTGTGGTTGGCTTACTTATTTTTCTACTATGCCGTGCATCTGTTGCAGATTGAGGGGGTGGATTCATGCAATTTAATCTGGTAGGTACTGCCTCGGAGGACAGTGTCTTCCAGAAAAGTATCATGACTGAAATGTATTTTTATTGACAAAGATGGTCAATAATCAGAATAAAACACTCTTCAAAGTGCTCCTTGCACACAGCGCAACCCCCTTTCTTCAGGTCCTCAAAGGACTTCTGCAGACTGATGTCCCTACGCCTGATGTTTCTCAGCCACATCTTCCTCCTGAGTAATTACAAAAGTGTGTAAGGTCTACGTCACACTCCTCCTCTTCAAACAAAACTGACACTCCTCTCTGTGAGACACCACCTTAACAACCATTGCCTGATTAGCAACACCCCCAATAACGGAGAACATACTATAGAAAAAAGACCCACACTTTATCCTGTCCTATGGAACATTACACATAAAGACCCACACTTTATCCTGCCCTATGGAACATTAGAATAAAAACCCACACTTTATCCTATGAAATCAAATCAAATGTATTTATATAGCCCTTCTTACATCAGCTGATATCTCAAAGTGCTGTACAGAAACCCAGCCTAAAACCCCAAACAGCAAGCAATGCAGGTGTAGAAGCACGGTGGCTAGGAAAAACTCCCTAGAAAGGCCAAAACCTAGGAAGAAACCTAGAGAGGAACCGGGCTATGAGGGGTGGCCAGCCTTCTGGCTGTGCCGGGTGGAGATTATAACAGAACATGTGTAACGGATGTGAAATGGCTAGCTAGTTAGCAGTGGTGCGCGCTAATAGCCTTTCAATCGGTGACGTCACTTGCTCTGAGACCTTGAAGTAGTGATTCCCCTTTCTCTGCAAGGGCCGCGGCCTTTGTGGAGCGATGGGTAACGATGCTTCGTGGGTGTCAGTTGTTGATGTGTGCAGAGGGTCCCTGGTTCGCGCCCGGGTCGGGGCGAGGGTCGGACTAAAGTTAAACTGTTACATTGGTGCCGTGACACGGATCACTGGTTGCTGCGGAAAAGGAGGAGGTCGAAGGGGGGTGAGTGTAACGGATGTGAAATGGCTAGCTAGTTAGCGGTGGTGCGCGCTAATAGCCTTTCAATCGGTAACGTCACTTGCTCTGAGACCTTGAAGTAGTGATTCCCCTTGCTCTGCAAGGGCCACAGCCTTTGTGGAGCGATGGGTAACGATGCTTCGTGGGTGTCAGTTGTTGATGTGTGCAGAGGGTCGGGGCGTGGGGACGGACTAAAGTTAAACTGTTACACATGGCCAAGATGTTCAAATGTTCATAAATGACCAGCATGGTCAAATAATAATAATCACAGTAGTTGTCGAGGGTGCAACAAGTCAGCACCTCAGGAGTAAATGTCAGTTGGCTTTTCATAGCCGATCATTAAGAGTATCTCTACCACTCCTGCTCTCTCTAGAGAGTTGAAAACAGCAGGTCTGGGACAGGTAGCACGTCGGGTGAACAGGTCAGGGTTCCATAGCCGCAGGCAGAACAGTTGAATCTGGAGCAGCAGCACGGCCAGGTGGACTGGGGACAGCAAGGAGTCATCATGCCAGGTAGTCCTGAGGCATGGTCCTAGAGCTCAGGTCCTCCGAGAGAGAGAATTAGAGAGAGCAATACTTAAATTCACACAGGACACCGGATAAGACAGGAGAAGTACTCCAGATATAACAGACTGACCCTAGCCCCCGACACATAAACTACTGCAGCATAAATACTGGAGGCTGAGACAGGAGGGGGTCAGGAGATACTGTGGCCCCATCCGATGATACCCCCGGACAGGGACAAACAGGCAGGATATAACCCCACCCACTTTGCCAAAGCACAGCCCCCACACCACTAGAGAGATATTTTCAACCACCAACTTACCATCCTGAGACAAGGCCGAGTATAGCCCACAAAGATCTCCGCCACGGCACAACCCAAGGGGGGGGCGCCAATCCAGACAGGAAGATCACGTCAGTGACTCAACCCACTCAAGTGACACACCCCTCCTAGGGACGGCATGGAATAGCACCAGTAAGCCAGTGACTCAGCCCTTGTAATAGGGTTAGAGGCAGAGAATCCCAGTGGAGAGAGAAACATTTATCCTATGAAACATTTTCAGTGGCTGCCCTCGTGAACCTGATAGATGTCTTTTTTGGACCATTATCCTATTGACGGGATGCATGCACAATGTGATCAAATGCTCTACTTTCATAGTTTTGATATGTTCTATATTTTTCACCATGTTAACAGGCATTTAATAAATGTACAACCTTTTGAGTTTTGTCTATTTTCTGAAGATGCATATAATTATAGAAGACTATATTTTGTGGTATTCTTACTTAATCTGATCATAGGGCAACAGACCATAAGTAGTTGCCTATACAATGTTTTACAGGCATCTACCATCGTTTAAGAGGTACTTAAAGGTGCTCTACAACTCGATAAATTACTTTGCAATGACCCAGTGTCACAAATGGCTTCTATTGATTGTGCAGCATACCCTGGGATGGCCTTGGATGTAATATGGCAGGGCACATTGGTAAACTAATGTTAGCTAGCCATGCTGCCTCGTGCTATTTGTGTTTAACCCAGCTATAGATTTGTTTCATTACTGGTAGCTAGTATGTTTTAGCTAACAGTAAACATTGCTTTGGTGATTGATTCGATGGGTAGTCATGGATACAGCACTCTACTGATTACACAACCAATGACGTGTGCCTCACGAATTACTCCAAATGCATCTTTATTATTTATTACATACCTTTCAGCGTCTGTTGGGAATTGGATTTTCCTCCCTTCCATTTTACAGTGAACATGGTATCTATTGACGACATGTGCTTCTTATCGTGAAAAAAAGTTGATTCACAGGAGTACTAGTATTGAGGAAAACTTGCAAAGAAATCAATTTCTAGCTATTTAAGCCAAGTAAGTTTTTTTTGGTGAATTAGCTAGCCAGCTTGATATCTACTTGGGACACGCTAGCTACCGCCAAGAAGAGGATGAAGACCATTTGTGCCTTACAATATGATGTTCATTAGGAAAACGCTCACTATCTAGTGCACTCGTCCTAAACAAAGTCATCTCTATAAACAATTAGGTAAGTCAAGTCTACCAAACTTAGTGCACTATGTTTGTTATAGATTCTAGTTTTGGAAACAGAAAACTGTATGGAGATCAAATGTTTAATTGATGAGAAAATTTGCCGAATGTCAGCCAAAATCCATCTAGCTCAATCTTCTCCCACTGCCGGCAAACGGGCATTCTCTCACTACCATATTTGATAGTGAGAGGAAACGCCAACCGGATGTCTCACATTTATACATCCGGTGAAATATCTGTCTCATCTAGCTGTGATTAAACTTTGGAATAACTAAACAGCAACATGGAATCGGAGAAAGAAGTGCAATCAACAGGTGGGTCTTCTAAAAGACAAACGGTGTCTCAAGTAAATCGATACAACTCATCGAACAAAACGTATTAAGATAAGGTTATCGATAGTTCACTGAAGGTGTAACAACATCGCTAACGTAAGCTAAATAACGTTAGCTACAGTAGCTAGCTAGTTTGGTTAGCTATGCAGTTTAGCTAACTCTGAGCCTAACGTGACACGTTTCACTTGCCAGTTTCACTTAACTAGCTAGTTTACTGCTTCAGACCGGGTCACTATGAGTCAAACGTTAGAATAACTCGGCGGATACAGAGCAAGATCCGGTTTCAACCATAGCCACACAGGAGATGAGCTGGCTAAATTTGAATGTTGACACGAACGAATGAAAGTGATACAGTAACTAACAACTCTTTGATATCGATGCAGAAAGGCAGGCTATGACTCGTTTATACGCTGGCTTTATTTTTAAAAAATTCAATAAGGGATTTGAACTCGATTAAAAATTATTATGCACCACCAACTAAATATTCTGTAGCTAAACTGCGTGGTTCACTTACGGTGTAGTTGTAAAGTTTCTAGCCTATAAAAATGTTGCCAGTGGTGTGACCTTAATTGGCATGTCAGTGTAACTAGTCTATCTATTTAGTTAGCAACGAACATAGTTGCCAATATTGTCTATACAGAGGAAGAGCTTTGATATGTAATTACTGATAAACATACTAAAGTGGAGGTATGGCGTGTTGCTTCAAGCTTCCTTTTTCACCACGTAATTGCAGAAACGGGGACTAAAACAGTATTAACTAAAAAGTCCTTGCTAATGAGTTGTGATGTTTGTACTCCCAGGAGAAGATGCCCCTGACCCAGAGGAGGAAGAGAAGAGGCTGGCGGCAGCAGCCCGGGAAGCCAACCATCTAACTGAGTTGAGGCTGGTGCTGTTGGGCTGGAGGTGGCCTGGGAAGAGCCTGACAGGCAACACCATACTGGGCCATGAGGAGTTCCGCCTGGAGCGGGCGGCTGAATTCTGCGTCAAGCGTCAGACTGAGGTGGAGGGGCGCCAGGTGACGGTAATAGACACGCCGGGCTGGTTCTCGACCCAGTCCACGCCACCAGTCTACCAGCAGGAGATGGTGCGGGGCGCCTCCATGTGCGGGCCCCTGGGCCCCCACGCTTTCTTGCTGGTTATCCCTGTGGGCATGTTTACCGAGGTGGACCGGGCCCGCATCGAGGAGCACCTGGCTCTGTTCGGGGAGCGCGTGTGGAGGCATACCATCGTGGTGTTCACCTGGGCAGATGTGCTGAGGAACATGTCCATCGAGAGGCACATCAAGCGAGAGGGGAAGGATCTGCAGTGGGTGCTGGAAAAGTGCAAGATGCGGTACTTTGTCATCAGCAACTACATATTTGGGGAGCACCCCCAGCTGCGGCAGCTTATGGAGAAGATAGAGAAGGTGGTGGCGGAGGAGGGCATCTATAGCCCAGAGGAGGTGGAGGAGAAGAAACCTCTGGGCCAGAATCAGAACCAAACCCAGAACCGGGAGCTTGGGGCAAGGCCCAAAGTGAATTCTGCCGTAGGATTGGCCAAAATGGACATGGACCCGCCCCACAGTGAGTGACAGCTTTACTGACACAACTCAGATATAGTCTTGTAACAGCAGTATCATAGGCTGAACCTCACACGGGGTGAAATGTATAATCCTTGCTCTTCTCTGCAAAACTAGTACTTGCATTACTGTTGTATTATTCCACTTAGGGTAACTGTATTTGAATTACTCATGTGGTAGTTATGTACATTGTAGTGTGGAATTAGTCCCATGACTTGGGACTCCCCTCAACCCCTCCTTACATTTCTTCCTTCATTTCCTTCCCTTTTTCTTTGCTAACTATCTCTCCTCTTTTCTCATGTCTGCTGCGTGGGAATAGAGAAGAATCCATGATGATTGTCCAGGACAAGGCAATATTCCTCTATAGTAATATCAACACTTTTTAATGAACAAATCTTTTAACACGATAGTTTCACATAGACGTGAAGACAATGATAGTTATACCAATGATATTACTAGGGATGCACGATATATTGGTGAACATATCGGAATCGGCTGATATCAAGTTTAACGCCGATGTTAAAAACCGATGTCAAAGCTACCGTGCATACCTATATAACGTAGGTACATGACGTAATAACGCCACGTCAAATTTTGCACTACACGTTCAACACAGCATTCCTAATCTGGCCCACACAATGTCTGCTCTGTGGATTGAGCAGTCAACAAGTCGAGCAGTCATTTGAAAGAGTAAGAAAATTTCAGCGAGACAACTCAAAGGCGAAATCCATTAAAGCCAAGATAATGAAATGAAAATTGAAAATTCATTACCCTTGACAATCAACCGTTCTCTGTCATGGGTGATGTTGGCTTTCGCCGACTGGTCGAGCACCGGTACACACTACCAAGTGCGCTATTTTTCAGATGTTGCCCTACCAGAGTTACACAGTAATAGCGTCCCTGCTGTTAGCTTCACGACATGCATACTATGGAACGCCGTTTGGATTTTTGCATGTCAAAAAAGATACAGTAGCACTGTCAAAGCTGTACAAAAAAGTCTGCAAACACCGGCCACGAACGATGTGTTTATAATACCGCATTGGTAATAAAGCATCATTTGTTTGACCGAAACTTCTGGGGTAGCTAGCTTTAGCTTGGTACCTAGCTAGCACCAATACAACCAGCCTGAAAACAATGACGAGTAGAAACTGCAGTCATTTTCATTATTCTTAGCAATGGTTTAGGAACCCTTGTGAGTAAGTATTAGCTAGGTTGCCACTTTTTTTGTTCGCCTATTGAAATTGAACTTCAGTTCATGAAAATAAATAGCTAGCCAGCTACTTAACCCTATTGCCCAAAGCTAACGTTATAAGCAGCCAGCTAGCTTCATCTGGCTAGTGAGGCTCTACCGGACAGGGTTGTGTGTTGTGAAGCTAGCCACAATAGTGGAATTTGCCGTTTGCCTTCAAAATAAAACTGTCATTGACAGTGATGCAAATGAATACAAATAGTATAATTATGCCATACTTTTATTTTGAATGCTAACCGCAAAGTCCACTATTGTGGCTAATCCTTATTGTGGCTAGCTTCACATAGATGGGTCCGACCACCATTAATCAAATAAGAACTGTCTTATAAATTAGGGTTATTTTAGATGATGAGACCTAGCTACAGTGGGGCAAAAAAGTATTTAGTCAGCCACCAATTGTGCAAGTTCTCCCACTTAAAAAGATGAGAGAGGCCTGTAATTTTCATCATAGGTACACTTCATCTATGTCAGACAAAATTAGAAAAAAAAATCCAGATAATCACATTGTAGGATTTTTAATGATTTTTTTGCAAATTATGGTGGAAAATAAGTATTTGGTCAATAACAAAAGTTTATCTCAATACTTTGTTATATACCCTTTGTTGGCAATGATAGAGGTCAAACATTTTCTGTAAGTCTTCACAAGGTTTTCACACACTGTTGCTGGTATTTTGGCCCATTGCTCCATGCAGATCTCCTCTAGAGCAGTGATGTTTTGGGGCTGTTGCTGGGCAACACGGACTTTCAACTCCCTCCAAAGATTTTCTATGGGGTTGAGATCTGGAGACTGGCTAGGCCACTCCAGGACCTTGAACTGCTTCTTACGAAGCCAATCCTTCTTTGCCCGGGAGGTGTGTTTGGGATCATTGTTATGCTGAAAGACCCAGCCACGTTTCATCTTCAATGCCCTTGCTGATGGAAGGAGGTTTTCACTCAAAATCTCACGATAGATGGCCCCATTCATTCTTTCCTTTACACAGATCAGTCATCCTGGTCCCTTTGCAGAAAAACAGCCCCAAAGCATGATGTTTCCACCCCCATGCTTCACAGTAGGTATGGTGTTCTTTGGATGCAACTCAGCATTCTTTGTCCTCCAAACACGACGAGTTGAGTTTTTACCAAAAAGTTCTATTTTGGTTTCATCTGACCATATGACATTCTCCCAATCTTCTTCTGGATCATCCAAATGCTCTCTAGCAAACTTCAGACGGGCCTGGACATGTACTGGCTTAAGCAGGGTGACACGTCTGGCACTGCAGGATTTGAGTCCCTGGCGGCGTAGTGTGTTACTGATGGTAGGCTTTGTTACTTTGGTCCCAGCTCTCTGCAGGTCCCCCCGTGTGGTTCTGGGATTTTTGCTCACCGTTCTTGTGATCATTTTGACCCCACGGGGTGAGATCTTGCGTGGAGCCCCAGATCGAGGGAGATTATCAGTGGTCTTGTATGTCTTCCATTTCCTAATAATTGCTCCCACAGTTGATTTCTTCAAACCAAGCTGCTTACCTATTGCAGATTCAGTCTTCCCAGCCTGGTGCAGGTCTACAATTTTGTTTCTGGTGTCCTTTGACAGCTCTTTGATCTTGGCCATAGTGGAGTTTGGAGTGTGACTGTTTGAGGTTGTGGACAGGTGTCTTTTATACTGATAACAAGTTCAAACAGGTGCCATTAATACAGGTAACGAGTGGAGGACAGAGGAGCCTCTTAAAGAAGAAGTTACAGGTCTGTGAGAGCCAGAAATCTTGCTTGTTTGTAGGTGACCAAATACTTATTTTCCACCATAATTTGCAAATAAATTCATTAAAAATCCTACAATGTGATTTTCTGGATTTTTTTTCTCATTTTGTCTGTCATAGTTGAAGTGTACATATGATGAAAATTACAGGCCTCTCTCATCTTTTTAAGTGGGAGAACTTGCACAATTGGTGGCTGACTAAATACTTTTTTGCCCCACTGTATATAGTTAGCTTGCGTGCTTATTTGACACGTCAAGTGGTGTTATTTGACGTGTATCTTTTTGACAAGCAAAGACCTAAACGACGTTCCATAGAAATCCTGGTTGAGAATGAAACGACTGAACAAATGAACAACGAAACAGCAAGTAAGTGAAAGAAATAGGTTTTGATTATGTTTTGCTGGTAATGGGGACATATGTAAATGCCAACAAAATAACTTTTTGGTCAGTGTGGTGTGTGTGTGTAACATTTATTTAACTAGGCAAGTTAATTAAGAACATATTCTTATTTACAATGACGGCCCGGACGACGCTGGGTCAATTGTGCGCTGTACTAGAATGCTTAAAAGGCCGCTAAAATGTCAAATATCGCAATCGGGTTTTTTTGGCAAGGAAAATATCTGTATCAGCCAAAAATGTGATATCGGTGCATCACTAGATATTACATATACAGTACCAGTCTGAAGTTTGGACACACTTACTCATTCCAGGGGTTTTCTTTATTCTGACTATTTTCTACATTGTAGAATAATAGTGAAGACATCAAAACTGAAATAACAGATATGGAATCATGTAGTAACCAAAAAAAGTGTTAAACAACTCAAAATATACTTTATATTTTAGATTCTTCAAAGTAGCCATCCTTTGCATTGACAGCTTTGCACACTTTTGCATTTGTTTGGGCTGCAATTTCTGAGGGTGGTAACTCTAATGAACTTATCCTCCTTAAGCAGAGGTAACTCTGGTTCTTCCTTTCCTGTGGCGGTCCTCATGAGAGCCAGTTTCATCACAGCGCTTGATGGTTTTTGTGACTGCGCTTGAAGAAACTTTCAAAGTTCTTGAAATTTTGACTGACCGTCATGTCTTAAAGTAATGATAGACTGTCGTTTCTCTTTGCTTATTTGAGCTGTTCTTGCCATATTATGGACTTGGTCTTTTACCAAATAGGGCTATCTTCTGTATACCACTCCTACCTTGTCATAACACATCTTATTGGCTCAAACGCATTAAGGAGGAAAAAATGAATAGAATAGTAAAAATGAAGAAAAACCCTTGAATGTGTGTGTGTCCAAACTTTTGACTGGTACTGTACATCTGAAGTAATCCTTGTCTGTTATTATGTGTCCATTTTCAGATTCAGTGGATGGACTGACTGACTGACTGAAGGAGAGCTGGTGAGCCACCGCAGTTCTGATTTGAGAGCTCTATGTCCATACGTTACCCCAACCTCAGGGCCTGTATTCATTAAGCGTCTCAGTTGGAATGTTGATCTACGATCAGTTCCCCTTTTAGATCATAATGAATGAGATGGGGGGGGGGGGGGTCTTGATCCTAGATCAGTACTCCTACTCTGAGATGCTTTATGAATACAGGCCCAGATTCTTTTAAACCTTTAAGACTTAATCTCTCTCCCATTAATATACATAATAGTTATCTGTAACTGGATGTAGGCTAAAGTGATCAGGGGTCATGTTAATGCAGAATTCTGCGTTTTTCACACGGGAAAAAAAGATAAAACCCATAAATATCTTGCTGCATTTTGTAAACGCAGATCTAAAATGCTTCTTGTAATTGCTGCTCGGCATCAGGCTTCTTTTTTGCTTCAGTTGCAATTCTACACTCCAATGAGAATTCACAAACGGGCATTCTATCAGAAGACCGCGCTCTGACTGATGTGTAGCTACTTTTCTTCAATACATTTATTGGTGTAGCCTACTTTTCTCTGGTAAAATGTAAGATTAACTTCAAGCAAAACCTAAGAAAATGATGTGGCTGCTAGCCAAATAGCGTTTCACTTCTGTTGTCATCTGATGAAAATGAAGCTATTTTCTGATTAATGTGTTGCACTAATGTATTTTCTGTGAAGGAAAACTAGTTGCACGTCCCTGATCACTCTATTGAAGCAACAAAAAAACTCACTTTACTTTTAATATAAAGTGGTTTAAAACCTTGATTTTGTGATGGTCTGCGTTTTGAAAATGTAGATTTCTGAACTCTAACGAGATCCCTGGTGATGCTGTTCTTGCTTTTTGAGACTGTTAGGCCTACCTCGTACCTATGACAGTTCTGATGCAATGTATATATTTGGGGATTTTATTGTATCCGATTTGCACATGAAGTAAGAAGCAAATCACATACAGTACCAGTCAAAAGTTTGGACACACCAACTCATTCTAGGATTTTCCTTTATTTTTACTATCTTCTACATTGTAGAATAATAGTGAAGACATCAAAACTAAACTATGAAATAACACATATGGAATAATGTAGTCACCAAAAAAGTGTTAAACAAATGAAAATATATTTGATATTCTTCAAAGTAGCCACCCTTTGCTGTGATGACAGCTTTGCACACTCTTGGCATTCTCTCAACCAGCTTCATGAGCTAGTCACCTGAAATGGATTTCAATTAACAGGTGTTCCTTGTTTAAAGTTAATTTGTTTGAGCCAATCAGTTGTGTTGGTATACAGAAGATAGCCCTATTTGGTAAAAGACTAAGTCCATATTATGGCAAGAACAGCTCAAATAAGCAAAGAGAAACAACAGTCCATCATTACTTTAAGACATGAAGGTCAGTCAATCTAGAACATTTCAAGAACTTTGAAAAGTTTCTTCAAGTGCAGTCGCAAAAACCATCAAGCGCTATGATGAAACTGGCTCTCATGAGGACCGCCACAGGAAAGGAAGAACCAGAGTTACCTCTGCTGCAGAGGATAAGTTCATTAGGATAGGATAAGGTTCCCACCGTGAAGCATGGAGGTGTGATGGTGTGGGGATGCTTGCTGGTGACACTGCCAGTGATTTATTTAGAATTCAAGGCACACTTAACCAGCATGGATTCCATGCTGCGATACGCCATCCCATCTGGTTCGTGTTTAGTGGGACTATCATTTGTTTTTCAACAGGACAATGGCCCAAAACACATCTCCAGGCTGTTTAACTTCTTTGGGCTCAACTCCCGTTAACGGGATCGATTTGACAACATCCGGTGAAATGGCAGAGCGCCAAATTCAAAAAGAATTATAAAAAATATTTAACTTTCATACATTCACAAGTGCAACACACCAAATTAAAGCTTAACTTCTCGTTAATCTAGCCACCGTGTCAGATTTCAAAAGGGCTTTACGGCGAACGCAAACCATGTGATTATCTTAGGACAGCGCCCAGCATACCAACACATGAAAATCAGATTTCAACTCTCCAGGCGCAACACGAAAGTCAGAAATAACGATTTAATTCATGCCTTATCTTTGATATGGCACTCCAATATGTCCCATAAACATCACAAATGGTCCTTTTGTTCGATTAATTCCGTCGTTATATCTCCGAAATGTCCATTTATTTGGCACATTTGATTCAGAAAAACACCGGTTCCAACTCGCCCAGCAGGTCTACAAAATATCTAATAAGTTACCTGTAAACGCTGTTCAAACATTTGTAACAACTTTCCTAATACAACTTCAGGTATTTTTTAGCGTAAATAATCGATAAAATTTAAGACGTGATAAACGGTGTTCAATACTGGATAAAAACAACGTGAAGCGTGTGACCTGGAGCGCGCATCAAAACATTAGAGTGCACTAGGCTGGACCCTCATTCTGAACTGCCGTACTTCTTAATTTCTCTAAAGAAAAACATCAACCAATTTCTAAAGACTGTTGACATCCAGTGGAAGCGATAGGAACTGCATGCAAGTGCCTTATAAATCTAGATACACATAGAAAACCCATTGAAAACACTGTCACCTCAAAAAACAAAATCCTGGATGGTTTGTCCTCTGGGTTTCGCCTGCCAAATAAGTTATGTTATGTTCACACACATAATTTTAACTGTTTTAGAAACTTTAGAGTGTTTTCTATCCAAATCTACCAATTATATGCATATCCTGAGTAGTTTACTTTGGGCACGTTTTTCATCCGGACGTCAAAATACTGCCCCCTAGCCCAAAGAAGTTAAGGGATATTTGACCAAGAAGGAGAGGTTGAAAGAATGCAAGAGTTTGCAAAGCTGTCATCAAGGCAAAAGGTGGCTACTTTGAAGAATCTAAAATATAAAGTATATTTTGATTTGTTTAATACTTTTTTTGGTTACTACATGATTCCATATGTGTTATTTCATAGTTTTGATGTCTTCACTATTATTCTACGATGTAGAACGTAGTAAAAATAAAGAAAAACCCTGGAATGAGTAGGTGTGTCCAAACTTTTGACTGGTACTGTACATTTATACAGGATTGAAAAAAAACATGACTTTAGAGGTCAAATGTGTACCAATATAGGCCCTGTATATCTACCCTTTTCTTCATGAAGTGAGGATCATGGGAAACCTACTGTACATGACACGTCTCTGAGGCTGGGACAGAGACAAGGAAGTCCCTTAACCAAATGTGTACAGGACATGCTAGATTGCACTATTATGTTTTTTACATTTTTAATAATTGTTCATGTTGTTCAGGAAATAGTTTGTTAAAAGCTACCCCAATTGTGACCAAAAAAGTGTATAGTGTTTTATCAAGCACTTGAGGTGCAGGTACTGTTTTACTCTACTAGTAGAGAATATACATATCTTTGTCTGGGTTTTGTACATGGGTGTGAAATGATAAATGTGCATTTTTATTTATCAGGCTCATGTATTTGTATGCATCAAACCCTACCTTCTTTGCAAGGGAATAGCTGCTGAAACTGTGTTTGAAATGCAAATTGGATAATGATAAATCAATAGCACATTGCATTTTAATATTATAATTGTGGCAGCTATACGCTGCTTCCATAACCCTCTGAGTGCGGTCTCTTAATTATTCAGATGAGTAATTTTATGTTTAATTCCTAACTAATCTGTTGCAGTATTGCAACATGGTCCATGATGATAGTATTGCGTAGGTATCTTGTTTCGAAAATTGCCTATTTCTGTGGGTTGGGTTTATTTTAATCCATCCCACATGCCTACAGCTGGCAGCACCCAAATAATCATCAATTTGGAGCACAGCTGCATGCGACCCCATCATAATGCCAATCCTCAATTTGGTTTCACATTTGATATTCTTATGGGGCTAGTTAGGGATCATCAGTAAATTACACAATGTACATGGGACATTTTTTTTTTTAAGTTAATGACTTTAAAACTTCAATCACTTAACCTCAAACCAAATATAAATTGTAGAAATGCAGATACAAATATTGAATGCATTTCAGACAACTAAAAGATGTGCAACATGAAAATATTGTCCCATTTTACATTGTAATTTATTGACGATCCCTAACTATCCCCAGAGGTAGGCTATCCAAAGTCAAACCAATTTTTGCCACTGTCGCACACCAACCGGCTGAAGCTACAGTAATTGGTGAAATAATTTGTCTAACTCTTCCCACCTGCAAACACACGAGACACACACATCAATTCACACCCCGAAACCAACTCGGGTTTCAATTCAGTCATGGCTGCTAAGCATTTCTTAAATGAACCAAATCTAAATTGAAGCCAAATCAAGAAGTGCAGTTGCCCTTTAGTACTGTGAATAAAGGTGGCAAAGATGTCTATTATTATGTCCTTTATTGTCCTCATTATATTATTACGATATACCTTTACTCTTATAATTGCTTCCTATACTGAGAATCAATACTAGTAGTAGCAGCTACATTCACTAACTAACATCCAATGATGGGTATAACACTGACTGTTTTCTATGTTGATATTGTATACAAACTATTTTACAAACATATTCATATTGGTGATTTGTATTGCTGTCACATAGTATTCTGTGAGTTACACTTTCATGAATGCACATGTGCTGTAAGGGTTCTGAGTCAATGAAATAGATATGTGGTAGAAGGTGTCTTCTCTAGTCAGTGCAACTAAAGTTGTCTTTTGTTTCCATATATAATTAATGTCGTTTTGTTTGTTTGTGTGAACACACTGATGTTATATTTTGTCTTGCTGTAGTAGACAAGTCCATTTTTTTTAATGTATCTAAATAAAGTTCATATTTTGATGAAATGGAAGATGACTTTTGACCTGCAGTATTTTTGTTATTGTTACTATCTGAAGCAAAAATGTACCAGCATTGGTCATGAAAAACAGCCACAGGCTATTTCTCAATTAATCTTTTCTCAATTCCTTGCGTGCTCTCTCCTCCTGAAACCCATTTGAAAAGGTCATAGGTGAAGAGACCATAGATCTTCTCTTCCAATACAGTTAAGGAGGCAAGGAGATAGGATTCGAGGAATCACCGATAACTAATTGAGACAGAGGCACATGCTGAGGATGGCAGATTGCGTGTTTCAAAACTGACATCTCCTGGTCAGTGTGTGGACTACAAATTTAGGGCCTGCTCGTGATTCAACATTTTCCTCAGTACAATTATCCAAGTATAGGTTATCTCTTTTTCTTTAGTCTATTGACTAACCCATGCGTCAATCTAAGTAACATAATAAAAAACATCCCAAACAAAATCTCTCCATGATTTTGGTCTCCAAAATCGCTTTTTGAAAAAATGTCTAATAGTTAGTCTAATTTCAGTTTGTGACAGAACACGCACGTATAGTGTAGAGAGTCATTGTACCATCTGAACCGCTGTGAAATATTTTTTCTATAACCAAAAATATTGTATTTTCAGCTGTTTGAGGCTGGTATACAAAACTGGAAGTGAGATGCAAAAACGACACTTAAGAATAGGAAGCATAGAAATAGCGCACAGAACAGATCTTCCGCTTCTTAGATGTGCTTTCAATGAGAATGACAGATGTATAACTCGCATGTCTATGTGAATTTGGTTGGGTTACCCAAAAAGTTTCATATTGCAGCTTTACAGATGCACTATGTATGAATCGCTCCCCCATTTCCTGGTTGCAAAAATGTGAATAGTTCGCCTAATTTCAGTTTGTGACGAAACAAGCAAGTATAGTGTAGAGAATCATTGTACCATCTAAACCGCTCTGAAATATCTTTGCCATATCCAAAAATATTGTATTTTCAACTGTTTCAAGCTGGTGTACAAAACCGAAAGTAAAAGACATAAGAACGGGAAGCATAGAAAACACACACATAGAACAGATCTACCGCTTCTTAGACTTGCTTTTTTTACACATTGCAGCTTTAAATTATAGATGTTTTTTTTACATGGGCGGTGTGTCAATCCACCGCATGGCTTATGTCAGCCTTCCGCATCTGTGGTGAGAGGTGGCCGAGCTACAGCGGTGTTTGAGACCATCAGGCATCCCGAAATTCAATCTTCTCAAGAAATCGTCTGTAGGGTCCGAGCAGTTTGGCCTTATTCTAAACTCGATACTTATTATACCCTATAATGACGTAGTGAAAACAGGTTTTTAGAAATGGTATCAAATGTATTATGAATAAAAAAACAGATACCTTATTTACGTAAGTATTCAGACCCTTTGCTATGAGACATGAAATTGTTGTGAGATGTTTCTACAACTTGCTTGGAGTCCACCTATGATAAATTCAACTGATTGGGCATGATTTGGAAAGGCACACATCTGTCTATATAAGGTCCCACAGTTGACAGTGCATGTCAGAGCAAAAACCAAGCCATGAGGTCGAAGGAATTGTCCTTAGAGCTCAGAGACAGGGTTGTGTCGAGGGACAGATCTGGGGAAGGGTACCAAAACAATTCTGCAGCATTGAAGGTCCCTAAGAACACAATGTCCTCCATCATTCTTAAATGGAAGAAGTTTTGAACCACCAAGACTCTTCCTAGAGCTGGCTGCCCGGCCAAACTGAGCAATCGGGGGAGAAGGACCTTGGTCTGGGAGGTGACCAAGAACACAATGGTCACTCTGACAGAGCTCCAGAGTTCCTCTGTGGAGATGTGAGAAGCTTCCAGAAGGACAACCATCTCTGCAGTACTCCACCAATCAGGCCTTTATGGTAGAGTGGCCAGACGGAAGCCACTCCTCAGTAAAAGGCACATGACAGCCACTTGGAGTTTGCCAAAAGGCACCTAAAGGACTCTCAGACCATGATAAACAAGATTTTCAGGTCTGATGAAATCAAGATTGAACTCTTTAGCCTGAATGCCAAGCGTCACGTCTGGAGGAAACCTGGCACCATCCTTACGGTGAAGCATGGTGGTGGCAGCATCATGCTGTGAGGATGTTTTTCAGTGGCAGGGACTGGGAGACTAGTCAGGATCGAGGGAAAGATAAATGTAGCAAAGTACAGCGAGATCCTTGATGAAAACCTTTTCAGGACCTCAGACTGAGGCGAAGGTTCACCTTCCAACAGGACAAAGACACTAAGCACACAGCCAAGACAACGCAGGAGTGGCTTCGGGACAAGTCTCAATGTCTTTGAGTGGCCAGGTCAGAGCCCGGACTTGAACCCAATCTAGCATCTCTGGATAGACCTGAAAATAACTATGCAGTGACGCTCCCCATCCAATCTGACAGAGCTTGAGAGGATCTGCAGAGAAGAATGGGAGAAACTCTCCAAATACAGGTGTCCCAAGGTTGTAGCGTCATACCCAAGAAGACTCGAGGCTGTAATATCTGTCAAAGGTTCTTCAACAAAGTACTGAGTAAATTGTCTGAATACTTATATAAAGGTAATATTTCGTTTTTTTAAAATGTTATATATTTGAAACATTTCTAAACCTGTTTTTGCTTTGTCATTATGGCATATGAAAACCACTTTAATCCATTTTAGAATAAGGCTGTAACGTAACAAAATGTGGAAAAAGTCAAGGGTTCTGAGTACTTTCCGAATGCACTGTATCTCCTAGATGTAGGTCAGACACCCCTCCCCCAACAGCTTAGACTTTGAGGTTAAGTGGTCCTTGCTTAGACGTTGAGGTTAAGTGGAGCCCTTGGAGTATCGGTCAATGTGGAGTGTGTCTGTCAGAGTGATTGAAGTCAATAATGACTGATTAGCGATACCTCCAAAATTGACAGGCAGGCTGACTAATGAGAAGTTGAGTTGTTATGGAAACCATGATACACTACTTGACCAAAAGTATGTGGACACCTGCTCGTCGAACACCTCATGCCAAAATCACGGGCAGTAATATGGAGTTGCTATGAAATGCTTACTTACAAACCCTTAACCAACAATGCAGTTTTAAGAAAAAATATTTCCTAAATAAACGAAAGAAAAAAAGTTACAATAAAATAACAATATACAGGAGGTATGGGTACCGAGTCAATGTGCTCAAGGTAATTGTACATACAGGTACGGATAAAGTGACTATGCATAGATAATAAACAGCGAGTAGCAGTAGTGTAAAAAACTGTGCTGACCTTGCTTCCAGAGGCTGTTTGGAACTCCGGTGAGTGTTGTAACCGAGGACAGAGGATTTTTACGAGCTACACGCTTCAGCACTCGTCGGTCCCGTTTTGTGAGCTTGTGTGGCCTACCACTTCGTGGCTGAGCCGTTGTTGCTCCTAGACGTTTCCACTTCACAATAGCAGCATTTAGACCGTGGCGGCTCGAGCAGGGCAGAAATGTGACGAACTGACTTATCTTACGACGGTGCCACGTTGAAGGTCAGTGAGCTCTTCGGTAAGGCCATTCTACTGCCAATGTTTGTCTAAGGAGATTGCATGTCTATGTGCTCGATTTTATACACCTGTCAGCAACAAATTTGGGGGGGGTTAGTGTATGTATTTCTGAGCTATTTGTCTCCCAAACCCACTGTGAAGTCGATTCCAACACTAAACCTGGAGAGAGATTTGTTGAAGAGTCATCCTGTGAAGTTCACCGCAAAATGACTGTGACAAAGTAATGTAAAACTTGGCATGACAAATAATTGTATACTTGGAGAAGATGCTTTTAAGCTGAAATGCTACTGATAAAAAAGCTACTGAAAAGCTAATAAAATGGCCTCCATTTGGGTAGATCTATCTAGACTATCATATGAATTCAAATGGCATCCTATTCCAAATGTAGTCTCAAACCAGACCCTAGGCAACCGTAGCATTTGAAAATTGTGTGAGGCGAGGCAGATGTCTCGAGACTATTCCAAATACACTGTTCCATGAGTACCACTCACTACCACTAGATGGCAATAAGACATCATATGTGCACTTGCTGATAACACTCAGTGGACCATCCATACCTACTGTTCTGCTCATTTTAGAGGGGTGGTTGCCAGGCTGGTTTTACCAGATTATTATGCTTACGGGCATGTTATACTATAATACTACTATACTATATGTATAATATTATAGTACACTACACCGTTGGACTGGCCACTGACACTGGTACAAAACCACTGACAGTATAGAGAAATCCTCTTGGCAGTGCACATCTCCATTCCCACTGTTACCTAAACCCCAGTGCTCTCCTCCAGTGGCCCACCTGAGGTGGGATATGGAGAAAGAAACACAATGTTATTGTTTCAGAGTCTGGTGCTTTCTTCTGCATGTCTCTCTATGCCTTCATGGTGTGTTACCCCTGTCTAGTGTATTCCTCTAGGGGTAGACTCGTGTTTGTTTTAAATCATGCTCTGGTGACAGGCTTCTTTCTGGCTTGGTGAAGTTTTCTTTCTTTTGGCTATTCTTACTGTTTTCCCTGAGGACGGTTACAAAAATGCTTATAAAACAAGTACGCTCTTGCTGTTATTTATTGGACCACATGGTTTATCAGGAAGAATGGGATAACAATTGTGTGTGTGCATGTTTGTGCATGCGTGTGTGTGGTCCACTCTCTGTGTGGTCCACTCCCCCCTGGCCCTGGCTAACACACTCTACCGGTCTATCGCTATAGGTGCTAATCCTAAAAACACACACTTGTATTCCTTGAACAAGTGTAGCAGCAGTGAATTCCCCAGTCAGCCTGCCAGGCTGACAGAGAGTCAAACAGCCCCTCTCATCTCCCAACATTTGCTCAATGAAACCTGCCTTCAATTTACACCAAAGATCTGTCACGTTCAGAGAAGGAACAGCAAATCAAACTCCTGTTTACATAGTCAATCACCGCTTCAGTGAGAAGCATCCAGGTAGACACACACATGCTGCCGCGCCGTGTGTAGCCTTGCTGTCAGACCCTGGGCTGCCGAGCTCATTTGAAATCTTTGAAATCGAATGTTATTTGTCACATGCTTTGTAGACCAACAGTGAAATGCTTTCTTATGGGCCCTTTCCAACAATGCAGAGAGAGAGAGAGGAAATAATAGAAATTGATAACGCAATAATGAATATACAATGAGTAACGATACCTTGGCTATATACACGGGTACCAGTACCGAGTCGATGTGCAGGTGTACCAGGTAATTGAAGTAGATACAGTGCATTTGGAAAGTATTCAGATTGCTTGACTTTTTCCACATCTTGTTACGTCTTATTCTAAAAATGTATAATATCTTCTTTTTTTTCATCAATCTACACACAATACCCCATAATTACTCCAATTTTATATAACCCCCCCCCCCCCCCCCCCAGAAATATCACATTTACACAAGTATTTAGACCCTTTACTCAGTACTTTGTTGAAGCACCTTTGGCAGGGATTACAGCCTAGAGTCTTCTTGGGTATGACTTGACAAGCTTGACACACCTGTATTTCGGGAGTTTCTCCCATTCTTCTCTGCAGATCCTCTCAAGCTCTGTCAGGTTGGATGGGGAACATTGCTGCACAGCTATTTTCAGGTCTCTCCAGAGATGTTTGATCGTGTTCAAGTCCGAGCTCTGGCTGGGCCACTCAAAGACATTCAGAGACTTGTCCCGAAGCCCCTCCTGCATTGTCTTGGCTGTGTGCTTAGGGTCGTTGTCCTGTTGGAAGGTGAACCTTTGCCCCAGTCTGAGGTCCTGAGCGCTCTATAGAAGGTTTTCATCAAGGATCTCTCTGCACTTTGCTCCGTTCATCTTTCCCTCAATCATGACTAGTCTCCCAGTTCCTGCCGTTGAAAAACATCCCCACAGCATGATGCTACCACCATGCTTCACCGTAGGAATGGTGCCAGGTTTCCTCCAGATATGACACTTGGCTATTTGGTTAACTATTTAAATATTTAGCAGCCTTATGGCTTGGGGGTACAAGCTTTTCAGGGTACTGTTGGTTCCAAACTTGTTGCATCGGTAATGCTTGCTGTGTGGTAGCAAAGAGAAAAATCTATTTCTTGGGAGGCTGGAGTCTTTGACAATTTTTAGGGCCCCTTCCTCTGACACCGCCTGGTGTAGAGACATCTTGGATGGCAGGGAGCTCGGACCCAGCGATGTACTGGGGGCATGCTCAGTCCTCCGATTCCTGTAGTCTAAGATCAACTCCTTAGTTTTGCTGGCGTTGATGGAAAGGTTGTTGTCCTGGCACTACACTGCCAGGTGTCTGACCTCCCTATAGGCTGTCTCATCGTCGTCAGTGATCAGGCTTACAACCGTCATGTCGTCAGCAAACGTAATGAAGGTGTTGGAGTCGTGCTCGGCCACGCTGTCGTGGGTGAACAGAGAGTACAGGAGGGGACTAAGCACACACCCCTGAGGGGTCCCAAGCATGCACCCCTGAGGGGCCCCCGTGTTGAGGGTCAGCATGGCGGATGTGATGTTGCCTACCCTCACCACCTGGCGGTAGCACGTCAGGAAGTCCAGGATCCAGTTGCAGAAGGTGGTGTTCAGTCCCAGGGTCCTTAGCTTAATGATGTGCTTGGAGGGCACTATGGTGTTGAACACTGATCTGTCAATGAACAGCATTCTTGCTTGTGTTCCTCTTGTCGAGGTGGGAGAGGGTGGTGTGGAGTGCAGTAGGGATTGCGTCATCTGTGGATCTGTTAGGGCGGTATGCGAATTGGAGAGGGTCCAGGGGGTTTTGAGTTGTTAGAGTTTGTGGTGTGATATTTCAATTAACCATCTCTGTTATGGGGTCTAGTGGCTTGGGGGTACAGAATACTAATGTTTACTACAAGCCTCCTCAATCTGTTTCTCTCTGTGTGTGTGCGTGTGTGTGTGTGTGTGTGTGTGTGTGTGTGTGTGTGTGTGTGTGTGTGTGTGTGTGTGTGTGTGTGTGTGTTTTTGTGTGTGTGTGTGTGTGTGTGTGTGTGTGTGCGTGTGTGCGCGCCATTCATTTATTAATCCACAAAAGCAGGGAAATAGAATAGTCAACAGTGAATTTGGGTTGGATGGGACAGTTTTTGCTGATGCTAGGAGGGTGTTTGCCAGTGAATAATTCGGACCAAGCTTTGTGTTTGAATGATAGTATAGACCACCACCAGAATATTTCCTCTTAGCGCTTGTCGAAAACTCAATTTCCGGGGAGATTGCAGTCACTGCTTTGGCTGAATTGCAATGCGAAACGCATTGATGTAGAGGCTAAATCCAGCAGACTACACTACATTACCCAGCCATAGTCATTTCATATTTCCCCTTTTTTTTAAACGTATTTTACATCAATGCTGCAAGAAGGAACAGAATGAACAGCTGATGAAATACTGGCTACCCTAACACTCCACTGAGTGGTTTTGTTTGTTTACTAGAATCATCGCGATCGATGGGGAACGGCCCAGTAAAATACTGTCCCCCGTCGAGACGGAGAGCTGTCAGCACTCACACGGCGGGAAGAACCAACAGAGTTCAAAGGGGGAAGAAGAAGAAGAAGAGGGACTCTGCTGGAGGGAATGAAAACACATCAGGGGGAGGAGAATAAGAGACAGACCGAGAGGGGCAGCATGGCATGGCCACCAGGGCAGTCTCTTTTGTGTTGCTGCTTAAGTTTAAATGATTCATTATCTTCGTACTGTACCATTCCCCAATGTCACAACAGTAACTAAGGTTAGATGTGGACAACATAGTGGAAATGTGATTTAAACAACTTTCTTTATTGTTTAAAATGCAATCAAAATGACAGTAGTTACAGAAATGACCGGCTGCTAGGGTATTGTGTGATTTCTTTTCCGGCTCTAATGTCGAGTCACCTAAAGAATTCTCCAATGAGATCGGGAACAAAACAAAGGGTCACAGTTTAGAAGAAATTTGAATCCTCTGTCCTCCATTTTGAGGTCAGGCAATCACTGTTGAGTTACATCGTTCGTTTCACCTCATTTGTCTGGAAACAAGAGTAACCGCACTCTGCAGTAGGGTGCACCCTATCTCAACAACAGCACAATGTTGCTCTTCTCAATCTAAAAAAAGCCATGTTAGCAAGTTGGGTGAAAGCAATCAGTGTGAGATTAGTGACGCAAGTGATTACTGGAGAAACACAAATAGCTTTCTTATCACAGACCAGCTCGTTTGAAAGTGTTGCAATCACTCTGTGTAACATAGACTGAACGCTCCGTCCTACTGAATGACAACCTTTTCCCTATGTAGAACACTGCTTTTGACCAGAGCCCTATGGCTCCTGGTCTAACTAGCGCACTAAATAAGGATTAGAGTGCCATTTGGGACACAAACTTTGAGTGGCTATAAAAACATTAGCCGTTTCCGGTGGCAGAGTGGAACAAGCAAATGTCCCAGAATGCCCAAACTACACAGCATTTCTCCACAGGGCAAAACTCAGCCAATCTGTCTCAGTCCCAAATGGCACCCTATTCCCTTTATAGTGTACTATGTAGAGAATAGGGTAACATGTGGGACTTGGATAAAATGTCTGTAGGCATGGAAAAGCCATTTGGGGTAGTCACGTCCACCCCCCTCCGTCCCATCTGCTCTTTAACACTGTTTTGGAAAATAATTTGATATTATAGGGTGTCGTGAAAGGGCTGCTCTCGTGTAGGGGGCTTGAAAGTCCTTGGGTCCTACAGTAATGTTCGGTAGAGTGGAGTAGTGGGCTGCTGTGCTCAGTCACTCAACCTCTGTAGATGGACTAGTAATGAATAAAGCAGGGTTGAGTTCTGGAGTGTGTGTGTGTGTGTGTGTGTGTGTGTGCGTGTGTCTACGTGTGTCTCTATGTGTTTGTCTGAGTGAATATAGGTCTGAGGTGGTGTGTTCAAAGTGGTGACTGCCGTAGGAGATGCAGGGGTTTGATACAACGTTAAGTGGTGAGATATCATTTGGCCGGTGGGGAATGGAGTGAGAGATTGGGAACATTGGGACCCAGGGAAGCTCTCACGGTACAGGGTAGAGAACATTTTAGTATGCTGACAAAATAAACATTGTGATGGGTCTTTGGTCTCAATGCAATGGGGGATTAATTCAAAATAGATGATGTAACTCTAAATAATTCCATCTATGATATCACTAAACCTTTGAAAATTAGAAATGCATAATGAAACTAGATTAATGTTATATTGCACATTGAGATAATTTTCTGTAGAATCCACTTCTTTGTAATTGTAAATAGTACAGTGTTTACTATTGTAACCCAAGGCATATTTCTCAGATCAATCTACAACTTATGTTGAAATACATTTCATTTTGTTTGTTCGGTTGGGACACACGTACGTCAAAGGTTTGGACACACGTACTCATTCCAGGATTTTTCTTTATTTTTCTTATTTTATACATAGAATAATAGTGGAGACATCAAAACTATGAAATAACACATATGGAATCATGTAGTAACCAAAAAAGTGTTAAACAAATCAACATATATTTTATATTTGAGATTCTTCAAAGTAGCCACACTTTGCCTTGATGACAGCTTTGCACACTCTTGGCATTCTCTCAACCAGCTTCATGAGGTAGTCACCTGGAATGCATTTCAATTAACAGGTGTGCCTTGTTAAAAGTTAATTTGTGGAATTTATTTCCTTAATGCGTTTGAGCCAATCAGTTGTGTTGTGACAAGGTAGGGGTGGCATACAGAAGATAGTCCTATTTGTTAAAAAAAAAAGAAAAAAAAAAGAAACGACAGTCCATCATTACTTTAAGACATGGTCAGTCAATCTAAAACATTTCAAGAACTTTGAAAGTTTCTTCAAGTGCAGTCGCAAAAACCATCAAGCGCTATGATGAAACTGGCTCTCATGAGGACCGCCACAGGAAAGGAAGACCCAGAGTTACCTCTGCTGCAAAGGATACGTTCATTAGAGTTAGCTGCACCTCAGATTTCAGCCCAAATAAATGCTTCACAGAGTTCAAGTAGCAGACACAACTCAACATCAACTATTCAGAGGAGACTGTGTGAATCAGGCCTTCATGGTCGAATTGCTGTAAGGAAATCACTACTAAAGGACACCAATAAGAAGAAGAGACTTGCTTGGGCCAAGAAACACAAGCAATGGACATTAGACCGGTGGAATTCTGTCCTTTGGTCTGATGAGTCCAAATTTGCGATTTTTGGTTCCAACCGCCGTGTCTTAGTGAGACGCAGAGTAGGTGAACAGATGATCTCCGCATGTGTGTTTCCCACCGTGTAGTATGGAGGAGGAGGTGTGATGGTGTGAGGATGCTTTGCTGGTGGCACTGTCAGTGATTTATTTAGAATTCAAGGCACACTTAACCAGCATGGCTACCACAGCATTCTGCAGCGATACACCATCCCACCTGGTTTGCACTTAGTGGGACTATCATTTGTTTTTCAACAGGACAATGACCAGAAACACACCTCCGGGCTATGTAAGTGCTATTTGACCAAGGAGAGTGATGGAGTGCTGCATCAGATGACCTGGCCTACACATTCACCCGACCTCAACCCAGTTGAGATGGTTTGGGATGAGTTGGACTGCAGTGGAGGAAAAGCAGCCAACAAGTGCTCAGCATATGTGGGAACTCCTTCAAGACTGATGGAAAAGCATTCCTCATGAAGCTGGTTGAGAGAATACCAAGAGTGTGCAAAGCTTTCATGAAGGCAAAGGGTGGCTACTTTGAAGAATCTAAAATATAAAGTATACAGTTGAAGTTGGAAGTTTACATACACCTTAGCCAAATACATTAAAACTCAGTTTTTCACAATTCCTGACATGTAATCCTAGTAAAAATTCCCTGTCTTAGGTCAGTTAGGATCACTACTTTATTTAATGAATGTGAAATTTCAGAATAATAGTAGAGAGGATTATTTATTTCAGCTTTTATTTCTTTCATCACATTCCCAGTGGGTCAGAAGTTTACATACACTCAATTAGTATTTGGTAGCATTGCTGCCAAGGATGAACCAGACTTGTGGAGGTCTACATTTTTTTTTCTGAGGTCTTGGCTGATTTTTAAAAAGATTTTCCCATGATGTCAAGCAAAGAGGCACTAAGTTTGAGGGTAGGCCTTGAAATACATCCACAGGTACACCTCCAATTGACTCAAATGATGTCAATTAGCCTATCAGAAGCTTCTAAAGCCAAGACATCATTTGCTAGAATTGTCCAAGCTGTTTAAAGGCACAGTCAACTTAGTGTTTGTAAACTTCTGACCCACTGGAATTGTGATACCGTGAATTATGAGTGAAATAATCTGTCTGTAAACAATTGTTGGAAAAATGACTTGTCATGCACAAAGTAGATGTCCTAACCGACTTGCCAAAACTATAGTTTGTTAACAAGAAATTTGTGGAGTGGTTGAAAAATTTGTTTTAATTAAACTTCCTCGGGATCGGTGTTCCTTCCATGGGACGGTTGAGCTAACGTAGGCTAATGCGATTAGCATGAGGTTGTAAGTAATCTGACATTGGCAGAAAGCTTAAATTCTTGTTCATCTAACTGCACTGTCCAATTTACAGTAGATATTACAGTGAAACAAATACCCTTCTGTTGTTTGAGGAGAGTGCACAATTTTGAACATGAAAAGTTATTAATAAACAAATTAGGCACATTTGGGCAGATTTGATACAACGTTTTGAACAGAAACGCAATGGTTCATTGGATCAGTCGAACACTTTTCACATACACTGATGCCATCTACTGGCCAAAATCTAAATTGCACCTGGGCTGGAATAATACATTATGGCCTTTCTCTTGCATTTCAAAGATGATGGTACCAAAAAAATACAAAAGAACGGTTAGTTTTTTCTTTATATTGTCTTTTTTTTTTTTTTTATTGCTTTATCTTGGCCAGGTCGCAATTGTAAATGAGAACTTGTTCTCAACTTGCCTACCTGGTTAAATAAAGGTTAAATATTATTTTTTTTTAAAGATCTATTGTGTTATATTCTACTACATTCCTTTCACATTTCCATAAACTTCAAAGTGTTTCCTTTCAAATGGTACCAAGAATATGCATATCCATGCTTCAGGTTCTGAGCAACAGGCAGTTAGATTTGTCATTTTAGGCGAAAATTGAAAAAAGGGGCTAATCCTTAAGAGGTTTTAATGACTCAAACCTAACTGTGTGTAAACTTCCGACTTCAACTGTATTTTGATTTGTTTGAAACTTTTTTGGTTACTACATGATTCCATACAGTATGTGTTATTTCATAGTTTTGATGTTTTCACTATTTTTCCACAATGTAGAAAATAGTAACAAATAATGAAAATGCCTGTAAATCATGCAACAAAAAACATTTTTTGGTTTGATTTGATCAATGCATGAAAGCCTTGTCCTGTATATCGATCAGCAACAGCAGATATGCAATGATTGATTCATTATTTCACATTTGAATAAAAAAGAGAGGCCACTCAAAAAGAAAGACAAAATAGTAATAATCTAACATGTAATATGTAAGATTTTTCATTCATAACCTGAAATCTGTACATGTTTTGAGGCAATCTACAAAGGTTTAAGCCCCTGTTTATACAGAGCCTTCAGAAAGTATTCAGACCCCTTGACTTATTCCACATTTTGTTGTTACAGCCTAAATTACAGCAAGAAAAATTCTCTCACGCAGCTACACACGTACCCCATAATGACAATGTAAAAACATGTTTTAGAAATGTTAGCAAATTTATTGAAAATGAATTACAGAAATATCACATACACAGTACCAGTCAAAAGTTTGGACACACCTACTCATTTCAAGGTTTTTATTTATTCTTACTATTCTCTACATTGTAGAATAATAGTGAAGACATCAACACTATGAAATAACACATATGGAATCATGTAGTAACCAAAAAAAGTGTTAAACAATTCAAAATATATTTTTTATTTGAGATTCTTCAAAGTAGCCACCTTTTGCCTTGATGACAGCTTTGCACACTCTTGGCATTCTCTATTTGGTAAAAGACCAAGTCCATATTATGGCAAGAACAGCTCGAATAAGCAAAGATAAACAGCAGTCCATCATTACTTTAAGACATGAAGGTCAGTCAATCTGGAAAGTTTCAAGAACTTTGAAAGTGCAGTCGCAAAAACCATCAAGCGCTATGATGAAACTGGCTCTCATGAGGACCGCCACAGGAAAGGAAGACCCAGAGTTACCTCTGCTGCAGAGGATAAGTTCATTAGAGTTACCAGCCTCAGAAATCTGCAATTAACTACACCTCAGATTGCAGCCCAAATAAATGCTTCACAGAGTTCAAGTAACATACACAACTCAACATCAACTGTTTAGAGGAGACTGTGCGAATCAGGCCTTCATGGTCGAATTGCTGCAAAGAAACCACCACTAAAGGACACCAATAGGAAGAAGAGACTTGCTTGGGCCAAGAAACATGAGCAATTGACATTAGACCGGTGGAAATCTGTCCTTTGGTCTGATGAGTCCAAATTTGAGATTTGTGGTTCCAACCAGCGTGTCTTTGTGAGACGCAGAGTAGGTAAACGGATGATCTCCACATGTGTGGTTCCCACCGTGTAGCATGGAGGAGTTTTTGTTATGGTGTGGGGGTGCTTTGCTGGTGCCACTGTCAGTGATATACACTGCTCAAAAAAATAAAGGGAACACTAAAATAACACATCCTAGATCTGAATGAATGAAACATTCTTATTAAATACTTTTTTCTTTACATAGTTGAATGTGCTGACTACAAAATCACACAAAACTTATCAATGGAAATCAAATTTATCAACCCATGGAGGTCTGGATTTGGAGTCACACTCCAAATTAAAGTGGAAAACCACACTACAGTCTGATCCAACTTTGATGTAATGTCCTTAAAACAAGTCAAAATGAGGCTCAGTAGTGTGTGTGGCCTCCGTGCCTGTATGACCTTCCTACAACGCCTTGGCATGCTCCTGATGAGGTGGCGGATGGTCTCCTGAGGGATCTCCTCCCAGACCTGGACTAAAGCATCCGCCAACTCCTGGACAGTCTGTGGTGCAACGTGGCGTTGGTGGATGAAGCGAGACATGTTGTCCCAGATGTGCTCAATTGGATTCAGGTCTGGGGAACGGGCGGGCCAGTCCATAGCATCAATGCCTTCCTCTTGCAGGAACTGCTGACACACTCCACCCACATGAGGTCTAGCATTGTCTTGCATTAGAAAGAACCAAGGGCCAACCGCACCAGCATAGGGTCTCAAGGGGTCTGAGGATCTCATCTCGGTACCTAATGGCAGTCAGGCTACCTCTGGCGAGCACATGGAGGGCTGTGCGGCCCCCCAAAGAAATGCCACCCCACACCATGACTGACCCACCGCCAAACCGGTCATGCTGGAGGATGTTGCAGGCAGCAGAACGTTCTCCACGGCGTCTCCAGACTCTGTCACGTCTGTCACATGTGCGTGTGAACCTGCTTTCATCTGTGAAGAGCACAGGGCGCCAGTGGCGAATTTGCCAATCTTGGTGTTCTCTGGCAAATGCCAAACGTCCTGCACGGTGTTGGGCTGTAAGCACAACCCCCACCTGTGGACGTCGGGCCCTCATACCACCCTCATGGAGTCTGTTTCTGACCGTTTGAGCAGACACATGCACATTTGTGGCCTGCTGGAGGTAATTTTGCAGGGCTCTGGCAGTGCTCCTCCTAATCCTCCTTGCACAAAGGCGGAGGTAGCGGTCCTGCTGCTGGGTTGTTGCCCTCCTACGGCCTCCTCCACGTCTCCTGATGTACTGGCCTGTCTCCTGGTAGCGCCTCCATGCTCTGGACACTACGCTGACAGACACAGCAAACCTTCTTGCCACAGCTCGCATTGATGTGCCATCCTGGATGAGCTGCACTACCTGAGCCACTTGTGTGGGTTGTAGACTCCGTCTCATGCTACCACTAGAGTGAAAGCACCGCCAGCATTCAAAAGTGACCAAAACATCAGCCAGGAAGCATAGGAACTGAGAAGTGGTCTGTGGTCACCACCTGCAGAACCACTCCTTTATTGGGGGTGTCTTGCTAATTGCCTATAATTTCCACCTTTTGTCTATTCCATTTGCACAACAGCATGTGAAATTTATTGTCAATCAGTGTTGCTTCCTAAGTGGACAGTTTGATTTCACAGAAGTGTGATTGACTTGGAGTTACATTGTGCTGTTTAAGTGTTCCCTTTATTTTTTTGAGCAGTGTATTTAGAATTCAAGGCAAACTTAACCAGCATGGCTACCACAGCATTCTGCAGTGATACGCCATCCCATCTGGTTTGTGTTAGTGGGACTATCATTTGTTTTGCAACAGGACAATGACCCAAAACACACCTCCAGGCTGTGTAAGGGCTATTTGACCAAGAAGGAGAGTGGTGGAGTGCTGCTTCAGATGACCTGGCCTCCACAATCACCCGAACTCAACCCAATTGAGATGGTTTAGGATGAGTTGGTCTGCAATGCCAAGGCAGCAGCTACTCTTCCTGGGGTCCAGCAAAATGAAGGCAGTTTATACAATTTTAAAAACATTACAATACATTCACAGATTTCACAACACACTGTGTGCCCTCAGGCCCCTACTCCACTACTAGCACATGTCTACAGTACTAAATCTATGAGCATGTGTGTGTATAGTGCGTATGTTGGTCTGCAGAGTGAAGGAAACGCAGCCAACAAGTGCTCAGCATGTGAGACTGTTGAAAAGCATTCCATGTGACTACCTCATGAAGCTGGTTGAGAGAATGCTAATAGTGTGCAAAGCTTTCATCAAGGCAAAGAGTAGCTACTTTGAAGAATCTCAAATAAAAAATATATTTTTTATTTGTTATACACTTTTTTGGTTACTACATGATTCCATATGTGTTATTTCATAGTTTTGAGGTATTCACTAGTATTCTACTATGTAGAAAATAGTAAAAATATAATAAAAACCCTTGAATGAATAGGTGTGTCCAAACTTTTGACTGGTACTGTATATACTTCACACCCCTGAGTCTATACATGTTAGAATCACCTTTGGCAGCGATTACAGCTGGATTGTACAATTTTTGTGCATTACTCTTTAAGCTTTGTCGAGTTTGCTGTTTATCAATGCTAGACAGTCATTTTCAAGTCGATTTAAGACAAAACTATAACTAGGCCACTCAGGATCATTTAATTACGTCTTGGTAAGCAACTCCAGAGTATATTTGGCCTTGTGTTTTAGGTTATTGTCCTGCTGAAAGGTGAATTTGTCTCCCAGTGTCTGTTTGAAAGCAGACATAACCAGGTTTTCCTCTAGGATTCTGCCTGTGCTTAGCTCTATTTCATTTATTTTTATCCTACAAAAACTCCCTAGCCCTTGTCGATGACAAGCATACCCATAACATGATGCAGCCACCACCATGCTTGAAAATATGAAGAGTGGTACTCAGTGATGTGTTGGATTTGTCCCAAACATAATGCTTTGTAGTCAGGACAGACATGAAGTTTATTTATTTGCCACATTTTTTTGCAGTTTTACTTTAGTGCTTTATTTCCAACAGTGCGTATTTTGGAATATTTGTATTGTGTACAGGCTTCCTTCTTTTCACTCTGTCATTTAGGTTAGTATTGTGGAGAAACTACAATGTTGTTGATCCATCCTCAGGTTTCTCCTATCACTCTAACTGTGTTGAAGTCACCACTGGCCTCATGGTGAAATCCCTGAGCGTTTTCTTTACTCCTGAACTTATTTAGGCTTGCCATAACAAAGGGGTTGAATACTTATTGACTCAAGACATTTCAGCTTTTCATTTTTAATTCATTTGTAATTACATTTCTGAAAACATATTCCCACTTTGACATTATGGGGTATTGTGTGTAGGCCAGTGACACAAAATCTCAATTTAATCCATTTAAAATTTAGGCTGTAACACAACAAAATGTGGAAAAAGTCAAGGCGTGTGAATGCTTTGTGAAGGCACTATGCTATGCTAGGGTTAAATGACATGGACTAGCCATCCATTAATATAGAACAAGAGCTGGAACAGTATGGGGTTAGATATCTGCCAAAAATCTCCACAAAGTTATTTACGATTCTAATGTTACATTCGTTTAACGTTTTGGCAGATTTCTAACTCCATAGAACAGTAACGCATATTCTCCAGTCCTGTACAAGATCAGATTCAGCAGCAGGTCAAACCAGGGGCATCATTTCAGCTTTTTAAAATGTTATTTAACTAGGCAAGTCCGTTAAGAACAAATTCTTATTTACAATGACGGCCTACCCCAGGCAAACCCTCCCCTAACCCGGACGGCGCTGGGCCAATTGTTCGCCACCCTATGGGACTCCCTATCATGGATGGTTGTGATATAGCCCGGGATCGAACTTATTTAATGCATTTCTACACAATTTAAAAAGTAAGAAATGCTATTTGGAGAACAGCAAAAACGAAATTGACTCCAGCCATCATCACCTCAGCTGCTGTAGCTTCATTCACCTCAAACACGTCATACAGCAATTAGCTGCGACGCCCTAGCTCAGAACTGGGATTAAAAACTCTAGTTTAATTTCATTCCAAGTCAAACGGCAGTTACCTAGCATCCTAGCCATCTACAGCAATCTTCTACCTCTACACTGTTTTAAAATAAATGTTGTGCTGTTCACCATCCCGCTCCGAGGGATGTTTGCTCCTAAAGCCACCCCGCTAATACTGCTAAACTGCATTTGTCTTTTAAATCGGGATTGGAATGATTTTAGTAGCCTATTTTAAATGGTTAGTATTGAGCTAGGGTATGGGGACTGCCATACCCAATTGACGCCCCTGGGTCAAACTACTTGAAAACCACATTGTATACATAAAATCAAAACCTAGGTATACTCAAGCCAGGTATGTCCCAAACTTATAATAAATGATGTAAAATACCTCCGGTCAACCACTCAGTATCAATTACACAGAACCAGCTCAAACTGACCCACCTACAAGCAGGCTGATATCCCATCACACAAAAACCACACAAACATGCGCGCACAAACATACACGCACACAGAGACACACACACACGCGCTCACTCACATTTAGACCATGCATACACACAGCCACACACACTCACAAAGCGCCTGTCTGGCAATTTTGCAATTGTACCAAATGAAATAAAGATGTAAGTGCATGAAAAACTTTGTGCAAAGAATGTTGAGCAATCTCCAGTCAGGGAAAGAATGGCACGGCAGTACTGAAATCAATGTAAAAAAACAAACATAAAAAAAAAAAAAAATTCGAACAAACTTTATGTAAAAAGGAGATACCAACAAAAGTCTGCTACTCCTTGGTGGGATGAGTGGCAGTAGCAGGAGCATATCACACTATTGAACCATGCTATGGAGTAAAAGCTACGGTAAAGAAGCCTTATTATGGTAGTGGAAAGCAAGACAAAATCCCCTCACTGATTAGGAATAATAAAACCCCAGTTAAAAAAAAGCAACAGAAAAAACATGAACAGTAAATTAGCAAAAACCCCAAAGGATATATAAAGGCCTATACAGCCTCACCAACATTTAAAGCCAAGATCTCTGTTCACATACTCTGTATTCTTTCTGAAAAATATACTGTATAATTCTTCCTACTACTCCCCCCTCACATCACACACCACCAGTGTAGGGCAGTCACACTGTACAACCCACTCAATGACACCGTAACTTTCCCTCTGTCCCCGAGAAGTCAGTCACGTTCACCACCGTGAGTGTGAAGTGTTCGAAGACTTTGGGCTTGGACGAAGAACTGACTTGAGATCAGTTTAAGGTTTCCCCACAGCACAGTCCCTCTGGCAGTGACCCTCCCTCAGCAGCTCTCAGATCAGCTCTCTGTTGAACAAGCCAGGTTTGAAGGTTCACCGTAGTAGTCCACCAAACACAAGGCCTACTCTCAGACCACCAGATAAAAAGCATGGGATTTCAAAGTGACACCGCCACGGATTTCTCATCTCCTTTCACAATATTGACAGTGAGCGTTTGAATCGACAAAACAAGAGACCAGCGTCAATCAGTCGCATTCGGGGGGGGGGGGGGGGGAGCGGTGCATGCCCCTTAGCACTGCTCAGACTCAATGAAGCCCTCCTTCTCCTGGCCCACGGGCTCCACCTCCGCGTAGGCCGGGTGACCGGACCCTCGCCGGAACTTCATGGCCGGCCACCTGCTGGGACGTCTCTGGAGAAGGGGAGAGGGATTAGAGGTCATTGAGGTGAGAGACTAGGGTCAAAGGCCAAAGGTCTGCAATGCTACTGACCTGTGCCCAGGTTTAGGTCACTGTGCAACACCCTATTTCAGCTGAGCTCTCTCTGTAGCTGTCACGTTCTTCTTGTTTCCCCTAAACGCTGATCCTGGGTTAGTTTAGCATTTCCCCCACTAATGGTTAAGGTTAGGATTAGGGGAGGGGGAAGCTGATCATAGATCTGTACCTAGGGAGAACTTCCCCCCGGAGCTACATATGGATGTATAGCGGTAGATATAAGTGAGCACATTGTATTACAGACAGCGAAATATAATATATGGCGTTTCCAGAGTTAATAACCTCTTAGGTATGCGTGATTGAAACAGATGTATTGGGAGTAAAAGTTATGACATTAATTGACACGCTCTCGCCGTTTGATATGTGCCATGTACTAAACCACTCAGTGAGTGATGAGAGCTCTGAGGGAGAAGCATTTGAATTCTCTCAGAGAAAATTGTTCCTTGATGAGGGATTGGCTCGTTGTGCGATAATGACCTTGAAGATTACGCATTTGTCATTTATTTTTCTCGAGGTTTAAACATCAATCAGTCTCATTACGACGTCCAAACGGTACAAATGAAACCAAAACCAATTCATTGCCAAAGCTTTCGTAGGCATTTATCATCAAAGAACCATGTGGAGCCATGTTTCACTGCCTGCGCCCTGTGAAAGTAATCATGCATATTTATGAGTTGGAGAAACAGGGATAAAGTGTAATGAACGCTGACCAGATTATGACTCTACTTTTTTTTTGTGGAGGGCCTGATAGAGCTTTGGTCCCAAATGGCACCCTATTCCCTATATAGTGCCCTATTTTTGACCAGAGCCCTGTCGACAAAGTAGTGCACTAAATAGGGAATAGGGTGTAATTAGGGATGCACACAGAGAAACACAGTGGGAGTAGTTTGTTATTCCACCCTGACGTACGGGCGTCTAGTGGTTGGCAGACATATTGCCTGACCTTGGAAGGAAGCATCTGCTGGGGTAGGTTAGGAAAGCACACATCATAATCAAACCTGACAGGCAGAGAGAGAGGCAGAGAGAGAGACAGAGAGAGAGAGAGACTCCCTCACAAGCAGTTGTAATACTGTACTACCCTTAGGCTAGCATGGGTCTCAGCCTGCTGTTCTAAGGCACTTCAGGGGACATAACTGACCAACCGGTAAAGACAGTCCAGAACGATGGGACTTCTAAATCCAGTGGTTACTTATGGACTGTTGACAAGTCAAAGCAATACATGTCTTTGTATATAAGCTTGATTGACATTTTTGGGGGAGAGTCATTTTGTATGCTTTCTTTACAGACATATGAGACACCATTAGAGACAGGTGAAGAGGAGATCCAGGGAGAAGGGAGCACACAGGGATTGAACAGCACACCGTTTGAATGTTGAGCTAGCCACATAGTGGTATTATAGACTCACCTCGATGAAGAAGAGGCTTGCGGCTGATGTAGGGTGGTGGTAGATGTAGACAGTGACCAGGGCTGCGGCTGCCATGATGAGCAAGACCACGAGAATGCCCAGGATCAGGCTAGTGTGCGGTGGGTGTGTGTCCTTCCTCTCTGCAGCACTCTCCTTTGGCATCGCTAAAGTAACACAGGAAAACCCACTTTAGAATCTCTCTCTTGAACACAGCCCTTCACTGCATTTCTACTATTGAACAGTAGGGGACACTCGTCATTCGTGGGTGCTGCTGGTCTCTGCTTCTCCTGTTGTCACTAGGGCTTCTGTCTTAATAAACACGCCTGACGCTTGTGATCAACAATGAAGTTGACCAAATGTCATGATGCACGGCCTTGTTCAGCCTCAGTCTAATCATACTTACTCTGGTGGCAATTACCGTTCAACCATTGAACCATGCAAGAAACGAAAAGTGCCAGGTTCAAGTTCAACCCCCCCCCCCCCCCAGAAAAGTTAATTGTGTTTTCCTATTGTTCCAAAAACAAAACTAACCTAGAATATTATCCTTTAATCCTTACCGTCAACTAACATGAGATTTTCTTTCTTTCTGAAAACGATGGAACATTCCGGATCCGGCTCAGCCGTTAGCCGACACTGCGCTTGAATGCCTGTGTGTGTGTGCGCACGTGCGTGTGTGTGTGTGAGTGTCTGGAAGGAGGAGATTAGCAACGTTGTGGCGTAACCTGTTTAGCTATTCATGAGCAATGTGCTACAGCTGAGGCACAAGAGATAATCCCAAACCAAGGTTAGCTCATGGTGTTGTTGGATAGGAGGAGAGATGCATCTATGGATGGAGATATCGAAAGTTATCAGGCACTCTTCAGTAATGACAGTCCAGTTTGATAAGATGGGTGTATGGAGAGGAGACTCCATAATGATTGGCTGTCCTACTGAGAGCCTTAAGGAATGTGCACTGTCATCTTGAAGGCCTGGTTTGACTCTGTCGGATACAAATCTGATTCCTGGCCATGCAACTTGTTTCTGAATGGTCAAATCGAGTTTATTTTATCCTCAAGTGGTTTTTAGACTGTTATTTGGCATATCTTGTTGCTTGCTAGCTACTCTGTTGACAGTTTGACAAGAACATGTGGTAGCTAAGTAGCTTGTTAATTGTTTACAAACAAATTAGTGAATGACTGTGCTTGAAATCTAAACTGCCAACTAGCTGGCTAGGTCACTGCTGTGGCTAGTCAATAATGACTTGTTTTTTTTATCTTATCCTTTGAGGCTTTAAAGGTGTTCTCGCTCTATGTTTTTTGAACATTCAAAGTAACGAGAAAACGTCCATGGCAGGCATTGTTGTCACCGTAACTTGCCACATCACTTCTGAGTGATAGGAAGCACGCGCGCCACCAATCAGCCTAGAACGCTGCGCACACACCTGTCGTTACTATGTCAGCAAATGACTGCTGTCTTATCACACACAAATCTGATTTGGTCACTTGTAACTCGCTGTTTGGACAGTCAGTATTCCAAAACGTATTTGAGAAACAAAACTGATTTTAGCATTAAGGCCTGCAGTGTGAACAGTTAGCACATTTGGTTCCTTGGAAGTTGTGAGAATGCACTGTATTATGGTTTCACATTGGTTGTGCGACCGGTAAAACATATTTTTTATTTTTTAAACGTGCTGATAACAGAAGTGAACGCTTCTTATTTGGATGCAGTGAGGTTCTGAAAAACGTTTTACTCTGGTTCCTTAAGTTTTGCCGGGAGGTTTTATTCATGCTCTGAGAATGGAAATGATAAATTATTTGGAAGTTTTCAAATAACTTCCTTAAAACGTTCACATAATTTTTCAATAATAAATGCTTTTTTTATAACTCTAAGCACAGATGGGACACATGGAAATAGATTTCCTCAGGCATGAATCATGCAAACACGTCTTGTTTATTGAGACACGGCATCAATGACTTATGATCAATCAATTCCAACCTCTGATCTTCGGTTCTCTATCCATGGAATTAGTCCACTGCGACACCAGGATGGAGCTAACATGCCATGTTTTTTATGCATACAAAGCTGTTCATTTTAGTCTATTCAAACAGACCCCATTTTCAAAAGAAGCAAACGTTCATTAAAAACATTTGTGGCCAATTACTCAGTGCGGTCAACACACCTGAACACACTTAACAAGATAGAGGAAAGTGAGAGTTTTGTTGATGCTGAGAACGGACTGTATATGCTTATAAATCACATTCTTAGAACATTATCTGAATGTTTAGTTTTCTTGTGGTTTTTATGGAAAGTTTTCTTCATGTTCTGAGAACAGAATTTTGAGCTTAATGATGTTAATGTGTACAATTACATTTTTTTGGAACATTCCCAGAATATTGCCAAGAACTGATATACAGTGCCTATACAAAGTTTACACAGCCTTGAACATTTTTTTGCATTTTGTTGTGTCAGTGCCTGAGTTTCATCCATTTAAAGGATTTTTCCACTTATCTACACACCATACTCCACTTATAATTCATTTTTATTAAAAATACAAAAATGAAATGTCATAATTGGATAAGTCTCCAACCCCTGAGTTAATACTTGGTGGAAGCACCTTTGGCAGCAATTACAGCAATGAGTCTGTTATGATAGGTCTCTACCAACTTTGCACACCTAGATATGGCAATATTTCACCATTCTTCTTTACAAAACTGTTCAAGCCCTACCCAGGGTGAGAGCAAATGTTCTATGCCTGGTGAAATCGCGCATCATTAGCTCATTTTTATGGATGTGTCCACAATGAATCACTAGAAAACAACTTAAACAAACGCAAATGCAACGCCTTTGCTGTTATTTTGACTGCGCTGTTTGACGTGACTGTGTTCGCCAAAGTTGGCTAGCTAGCAAGCAAGGGATGAGAATGTTGCCAGCCATCATGGCAACGGAACATTTAGAACGAACGACTGGGTCGCGCTCATCGATTTGGAACAAAAACACTTTAACCAATGTGTTGTGTCTCTGGCCATCGAACCGATAGAACAAACGAACGACTGACAAGCCAGCTTAGGTAGCAACCCTAGATTTGTGTTGGGACTATATCTCGTGGAAGGATGAAATCATATGAATAAATTAATACAAATGCAGTTTTTATTTGAATATGCTGGTAACCCATTGTATAAAAGTGGTAATGCCCTCGAAGCCGGTGTTTGGAGGATATATTGACATGGTTTGACTTAGTCTCGGGCCTAAGAACACACATGCTAATATATCCTGCAAACACCGGCTTCGAAGGCATCATCACTTAATTAACTACTACTACAACTACAACTACTACAACTAGAACTACTAAAACTACAACTACTAAAACTACAACTACTACTACTACTACTACAACTACTACAACTAACCTGATAATAAGATAGCATTGGCAAGCAGTTCACTCAGTCACAGCATCACATGGAACAAGTACATTGGAACACTCTGTTCTACATTCTTATGTCTGATTCCAGTGTGTGTGAGAGAGAAAGAGTCGCAGCAGCTGTCCCATCGATCATAGCAGGAGTGAGCTAATGAAGTGATTACAAAACAAATGGCCACAGCTTTGATCTCTCATCTCCCACAGATTTATGGCAACGTTCCTTCCTGGATCTTTTTATTTATTGAGATCATATATTTATATATTTACAGTATTTTTCTTATTTTCTTTTCTGTTCTCTTTCTTGGTTTAATTAGTGACTAGCCACTCATCAGTGCCCCAGCCAGCTTCCTTCTCTCATGGCTCTCTGCTTTATTGATCTCCATAATCGCACAGGAAAACAGGGAGGTCCAGAGTGCTAATCAAACCTGTTTGCTAAAGCGTGGCCAATCACTGATGATTAACATACACTGTAAAAAAAATAAAAAATAAAATAGCCCACAAATCTAGTTGTTTCGACCAATTATTATTAAGTAACTGGTTACACTGTTTTTTTTTGTTTACTCAGCTTTTCGGTCAAAGTGTTACCTGAATTGAACATTTTTAGTTGGCCCAAACTTAGCTCCAACATGAGAAAACGTGTGTGTAACCAGTTCCACAGCCTTTTTTTTATTTTAGGTAAGTTGCCAAAATAATCATTTCTAGTCGACACATCATTTTTGCCTACGTTTTCTCGTGTTAGAGCAATGTTTGGTCCAACAAAAAAGTTCAGGTAACACTTTGACCGAAAAGTTGAGTAAACAAAAAAAGATCTGTAACTTGTAATCACATTCAACCATGCAAGGACCATAAAGTGCCAGGTTTAGGGCTGAGAGCTAAAAGGAAAACAAAGTACTACAGGTATCAAGATAACGTCATTGCAAAGAGTATCTCTTAGTCATACAGACCAAAAAATCTTATTTGCATTCTGAATGATGTGATAGTACATCATCCACAGTGTTGCTGTATTTGTGTTTTTTTTCATGTAGTCAAAGCAGCTGGTAGTGCCAGCAAATAACACAATTTCCATTAAGGGATATGGAGTGGGATTAAGTCTTGGAAAAAGTTACATTTTGAAATAGAGCTAATCTCTTATTTGGCAATCTTCAGAATATGCTCTTTCTGATACTACACTAAACACAAATATAAAAGTTGATGTATAAGGAAATCAGTCGATTGAAATAAATGTATTAGGCCCTAATCTATGGATTTCACATGACTGGGAATAAAGATATGGATATGTTTGTCACAGATACCTTCAAAAAAAGGTAGGGGCGTGGATCAGAAAACCAGTCTGTATCTGGTGTGACATCAAACCGCTCGCCCACATTGCGCCTTTCACGGGATTCATCTATGAAGAGCACACTTCTCCAGTGTGCCAGTGGCCATCGAAGGTGAGCATTTGCCCACTGAAGTCAGATACGACACCGAACTGCAGTCAGGTCAAGATCCTGGTGAGGAGCTTCCCTGAGACAGTTTCTGACAGTTTGTGTAGAAGTTCTTCAGTTGTGCAAACCCACAGTTTCGTCAGGGTGGCTGGTCTCAGACGATCCCGCAGGTGAAGAAGTCGGATATGGATGTCCTAGGCTCCCGTGGACACATGTGGTCTGCGGTTGTGAGGCCGGTTCTCGAAAACGACGGAGGCGGCTTATGGTAGAGAAATTAACATAAAATTATCTGGCAACAGATCTGCAGTCAGCATTCCAATTGCACGCTCCCTCAAAACTTGAGACATTTGTGGCATTGTGTTGTGTGACAAAACGGAACATTTTGGAGTGGCCTTTTATTGTCCCCAGCACAAGGTGGACCTATGGATTGATCATACTGTTTAATCAGCTTCTTGATATGTCACACCTGTCACGCCTGCTCCCGCTTCCATGCTGCATCACATCCGGCCGTGATTTGGAGTCCCATAGAGCGGTGCACAATTGGCCCAGCGTCGTCCCGGTTTGGCCAGGGTAGGCCGTCATTGTAAATAAGAATTAGTTCTTAACCGACTTGCCTAGTTAAATAGAAGGTTAAATAAATAAATAAAAATCCACTCTCTGGCGCTCGAGGGTGCCAGGCTCACTTCATTACGCACACCTGTCACCATCATTATGTGCATCGGCGCTCATTGGCATCACCTGGACTTCACGTTTTGATTTCCTTCCCTATATCTGTTTCTTCTGTTTCTTCTGTTTCATCCCCGTGTTAGCAGTAATGTCGTTTTGTTTCCCCTGTCCAGACGCTGTCCGTATTCTGTTCATGTCCGTGTTTCATTAAATGTTCACTCCCTGTACTTGCTTCTCGTCTCCAGCGTCTGTCCTCTCAGAATGCTGATACCCATATTCGAAGCTTCAGGGAAGTTTTTGTTTTTTGTTTTGTTGGTGACGTCGGGTCCAGGTGCCGCTGCCGTAGGAACCAGGGGGTGCCTCAGCTGGCTCGTCGGGCTTCCACGCCTTTGCTGGCTTCGAGAGGTTTCCTTGCCTCGGTTGGCTCGGCAGGCACCCATCCCACGTCATGCCTCAGGTGCCGCTGCCGTAGGAACCAGGGGGTGCCTCACTCAGCTAGCTCCTCAGGCTCCCACGCCTCAGCCGGCTCGTCGGGCTTCCGCGCCTTGGCCAGCCCATTAGGCTCTCCCAGGTGCTAGAGGGGGGTACTGTCACGCCTGCTCCCACTTCTCTTCTCTGGCACTCGAAGGCGCCAAGCTGCCCTTCATTACGCACACCTGTCACCATCATTATGCGCATCTGCGCTCATTGGACTCACTTGGACTCCTTCACGTTTTGATTGCCTTCCCTATATCGGTCTGTTTCCTCTGTTTCATCCCGGTGTTAGCAGTAATGCCGTTTTGTTTTCCCCTGTCCAGACGCTGTCCGTATTCTGTTCATGTCCGTGTTTCATTAAATGTTCACTCCCTGTACTTGCTTCTCGTCACCACCGTCTGTCCTCACAACACCTGTCAGGTGGATGGATTATCTTGGCAAAGGAGAAATGCTCACTAACAGGGATGTAAACAAATGAATGTACAACATTTGAGAGGAATAAGCTTGTTGTGTATATGGAACATTTCTGGGATCTTTTATTTCAGCTCATGAAACATGGGACCAACACTTTAGAAGGTGCTGCGTTTATGTGCGTTTATATTTTTTTTTGTTCAGTGTATATATATATTTTTTGTTCAGTATAAATGGAAATCAAAACGTCTTACCTGTATGTGACCTGTATTTTTACATGTCCTCTTAAAACTGCTTGTAACACAAATTCTGCTTGTGATATCAACATTCTAACAACTAACATGTTAAATAGACTTCCTTAGGAAAAGTCAATGACTAAAAATGGAAGAGATATTTCAATGTTAAATTCATGATGGGTCAAAATTACTCACTCCGCCTTTCTACACTCTTAGAAAAAAAGGTGCTATCTAAAACCTGAAAGGGTTATTCAGCTACGTATCTCCATAGGAGAACCCTTTGAAGAACCATTTTTGGTTCCAGGTAGAACCCTTTTGAGATCCATGTAGAACCCTTTACACAGAGGGTTCTAGTTGGATCTCAAAAGGGTTCTACCTGGAACCAAAAAGGGTTCTCCTATGGGGACAGCCGTAGAACACTTTTGGAACCCTTTTTTCTAAGAGTGTAGAGTTAAATGGGTCTTGTACAGGGATTTTATGGTGTTGTTAACACTGCTGCCCCGACCATCCAAACCCACTATTTATTTAGGACTATGCTAGCCTTATAGAACACCAAAACATAAGCAGGTAGCCTACTGTACATTAACAGAAACTGTACTCAATGTATATGTGTAATGTATATGTTCCTAGGATTGGGACTTTTATCGTGTGTGGATGGATAAGTGTGTGTGTGTGTGCGTGTGAGTGTGCGCGTGCATGCATGAGAGAGCGCTTGAGACACAGTGTTTGTGTGAGCCCTTTGTCTCAGAGCATAACGATTTCACCCCCACCACAGCACTACTCAAAATCTCTCCTTACAAAATTTCTTAGCCACTGTGTTAGAATGAATCGGGCAAATCCTTCATCAGTCCCTCATTGACTCATTTCGCATTCATCCCCTTCTCATTAGCAGGAGGTGTATGACCCATTTGGCTCAAGCAAAAATCCCCTTTCAACTACGTCATAAAACCTAAACTGTCTAGAAATATTAACTGACGCCCAAAATACACCACCAGCAGTGAAACTAGAGCTGGAAAGCCCCTTTCTTTTCTCACTTTTTTCCCTGGAAGGCAATTTGTCTGTGTTTGGGAGAAAAGTACAGAGTCCAACTGCCAAGCCTCACACAGTTGGAGGCAGCTGCTCCGCAGTAGCGGCTAGGCTGTTGGTCTGAAGTGTTTGCAGGGGTCTCCTGCCCAGTGCTCAGAGTGAGAAGGGAAGAGAAATCAACAGCCCAGCGTGGCTAACCAACAACCCCATAACAACCTCACAGACCAGTCTACTGCTGTGGAAAACACTGCTACCCTGTGTCCCAAATGGCACCCTATATAGTGCACTACGCTTGACCAGGGCCCATAGGGGCATTTCACAGGGCTCTGGTCAAAAGTAGTGCACTCTATAGGGAGTAGGGTGCCCTTTGGGACACAGACCCAAGTTTCATCTGACTGACAGTTTAATCTGGTCTCATCTGTTGGAGGGGTGGAAGGAGATTTCCTTGGGTGTGGGTAAGCAAGAGGCACATCTAAGCCATTTGGGGACAGAGACAGGGGTGTGAATGAATCCACATGTTATTCACATCGGGTCACACAGCTTTCAGCTGGCAAAAACAATAGCCTGAAAAACATAGTCAGTGTCTCGATCATGAAAGTGGATGACTATGCCTTTAACACTGTATGCATGGCTTTGAAAGGTATGGGCCGTGTTCCAAGTGGCACCTTATTTATTCTATATAGGGCTCTGGTCAAAAGTAGTGCACTATATATGGGTGCTATTTGCAAAGCAGCCATTGAAATCAAGGTTACATCGGTTTCTGCAGTATAATGAAGCAAAGTCACATCAGGACACAGCTACATGAATGGGACTGGGACTGTGGGGGTCATGGCTGGAGTTCGAACCATCTCCCTATGGTCAACCAATCAGCATTCTCCTCATAAACGTTCTCAGCACATAAAACCTGCTGTACTTACTTAGCCTTCAGACAGCAAAACACAGAGGTTGGGCAGAGAAGATGAACTGAATGACCGTGTGGACACAGACCACGCTACGCTTTTACCGCCACATTACTGACAGCACGGTGTCACAGGGCCACAGCCATCCTCTCACCTGGCTAACGTGCCTAGCGAAGCTAATCAACACAGTCTCCCAAATGGCAATGTATTCACTATATAGCCCTACTTTTGGCCAGGGCCAATAGTGCATGATACAGTGGACCAAGGGAGTGATACTTCTTCTCATCTTGCTTGGAGGATAAGGAGTGTCCTGTCTTCCTTCGAGTGGCCTCTGCAGTGAGACCGTAGGGTGTGTCCTGATTTTCCCTCATCTTATCACTTAGCCGGGGCTAATCGCCTTAGCGTTTTCTGCCGTGCTCCCGTGTTTCCCAAGGTGGAAGGACACGCACACTGCTGGATCTGGTAGAGATCACGCTAAAATATGAACGTGTGTCCAAGCGCAAAGCTAGGCGGCGCTGCAGAGAGACGACGGGTGCAGAGTGGAGTGGATGAGATGCACGAGATGTCAAATTCTAAATCCACAGCTAACGTTACTCGAAGTACTGTGTATATATGTTGTGTAGTGTTTTCAAATGCTATTGAACAGATGGTGAGAGTGGATGACAGTGGGAAAAGCTAGAGGCTGTAGACCTGTTGCCAACTTATGCTGTTCAACCTAGACGTGTGCTGGAGTCTGCGGCATTAGCGCTACACCAGCCAAGCCATAGCCACCATTACTTTAGACAGCCTCTCCATATAGTCACATGGCTGGTTTGTGGTTGTAATCGGTCACATGCAGTGTGCACCTAAAGACATGGTGTGGTTTGGGCTGCAGCAGCCTTCGGCTCTGTGGTTTCAGTATGATCATACTGGCTCATTCCCTCCATCCCTTTTGGCTTTCACCGTAGGCCCAAATCCTTTCCCAGCACGCTTCCCACACAGTGATTAGGTCCCGAACGGCACCATATTCCCTGCATAGTGCACTACATTTGACCAGAGCCTATTAGCCCTGGTCAAAAGTAGTGCACGCTACAAAGCAAAGGGTGCCATTTGGGACGCATCCTGTGAAACAGGTCTGGTTTCTCCCAAATGAAAATGGGCACGCAGAGATTTCGTCTTGTCCGACATCTGGGAAGAGGCTGTGCCACGAGCCAGCGAGTGAGATAGGCAATGTTTGGGTAAGGACGATAAGAGACACAGATTTCCAATTCCTCTCTGGGAGGAAATTAAATATTTGTGTGGTTTACTCACGAAGTGATGGAGTTGAGACTAATTTTGGAATTCAAATGTCAGTCTAACACTCTCTCTCTCTCTCTCTCTCACACACACACACAGTGTGGGTGTAGCTAATCAGCAGAAAATGTTATTTAAACATTTAATTTTGTTAAATAGATAACCTGCTGTGTAGAGGTGTGTGCGTAGCAGAGTCGACCATATACCAGTAGTACCTACATCCTGTTGAAATGGAAATGTGTGTGAGATTGTTGACCACACCCGCCTCTTCTGAAATACCCCTCATACTGGAATCCCCCTTAAATTCCTGATGACATTGAGTTCATTTGTCAAGGGTCCGCACTCCAAATTGTGTTTTTTCATAGTTCTATTTATTTAATTCGGAGGCAACGAGGGCAAATTAAGGATGTTTTAATTTGGGTTAATCGCACCAGTTCTGAGAGCAGTGGTTCCAAGAACTTGCTGACATTCACATTGAGCTTCAGTCTGCGTGTATGTTGATGGCGTTCCTTCAACTATGAATCTCTCGTGTTCCTAAGGCAACTATGACCCCCTCTCCCTCTCTAACACCCACAAAGGCTGCATCCCAAATGGCACCCTATTCCCTATGTAGTGGACCACTATGGGCCCTGGTCAAAAGTAGTGCACTATAAAGGGAATAGGCTGCCATTTTGGGGGACACACACACAGACACCATGATTGATCAGTCCAATCCCAAAACTTGGTATAGTTAGCCATTTCAAATCAGCCTCTGGATGAGGTGCTTCACCACTGCTTCAATGAGCTGCTCCTTCCCTTGGCCTGTCCTCCCCAGAAAGCAGAGCAATCTGTCAGCAGTAAATACACAGACAGCAGCCTTGGATGTAAACAGAGCCCCGGATATAAACGCAACATGCATCTACACAGTAAAACACAACAACTGAATAGTCAAAGGAACAGGGAAGGGGATATATAGGATGGGAAAACAGAGGCTTACCTCCATTGTCTTTAAGATGCAGAGCAATCTTGGTGTCATCTAGAGAGAGAGAGAGAGAGAGAGAGAGAGAGAGAGAGAGAGAGAGAGAGAGAGAGAGAGAGAGAGAGAGAGAGAGAGAGAGAGAGAGAGAGAGAGAGAGAGAGAGAGAGAGAGAGAGAGAGAGAGAGAGAGAGAGAGAGAGAGAGAGAGAGAGAGAGAGAGAGAGAGAGAGAGAGAGAGAGAGAGAGAGAGAGAGAGAGAGAGAGAGAGAGAGAGAGAGAGAGAGAGAGAGAGAGAGAGAGAGAGAGAGAGGACCTCATTATGACCTCTGTTTTGTCTGTGGTTTGTGAATATCCCCACAGCCAGAGTATTACATACAGAATCCCTATGTCTATTATATGAATTATAGGATCTCTATGCCCACAGCTCAGAGCTGCCTGACAACAACAACCACTATTAACCTCAATACTGGTAAAGAATGTGAATCAGATATTCCGAAATAATCATTAGCGATTATTACACAGGTTTATAGACAAATGTAACTTTTACTTTCCAGTTTATATTTCATTACTAGATCATCTTCATTTGAAAAGTGAATTTACTCAATGTCTGAATTTTTCTTGCATAATGCAAGAGTAAGAAGCAGCCTGGGGTTAAGCAACTATGAAACATTTAAATTCACTGTGAGAGGTGTGATATGAATTTATATAGGATCCACATTATGTCAATTTGCCACATACTCTACATGAGCCGGTGAAATGCTATGGGTGCCATTGCACCATCTCAATGATCAAAGATAATCAAAGATAATTTAATGCATGCAACCATTTCCTAGAATAATTTCCTAGTCTAAGAAATGCCACGGTCTATGAGATAAGGTGTATGACAGCGAGGCAGGAAATCAAACTCGATTACCAATCCTGTGCCAGTGTCATGAATATGAACATTTATCATAGGATGACATTAAACTGTGACAGTGAAGATTCCTCAAAGCCGCATCACACAGTATCTGAACACATACAGTATTAAAGAATGAACAGTGTTAGGAAGTGGGAGGGAACAGAGAGCTGCCCACACCCCACCATTGCCTCCCAGTATCCAGTCTGACTAGACCTTGGACCTCTACAGCTGAGGAGACTGGGGCGGATCAGAAAACTGATCCTCCGTGCTTGTCAAGAAGTGAGGCTCTTTCTGTGTGTCAGCTTCACGGCACATACCACAGACAGACAGACCTCCTGTTTTTTTTATGCTAACACACACACACACACACACACACACAGTCTCACACACATAGCCACGCACGCACGCACACACACACACACCACATCTGTTCGCAGCTCACACCCCTGCTCCTCAGCGTGTTTGACCTCCAGAATCGTTGGGGTTTGTTTTCGTCTCTCAGCTGGACCTCTCTCACACTCCTCTCCACCTCTCTCTCGCATTCAAGGCATCTGTGCTCACATCACCACCTCCTCCACCTCACTGAGGGAAAGTCTTTAAAAAGGGGCAAACTGGGATTGGTACATCCATTTTGGGATTTTTTTAAAATTAATGATATATAGCGATTGATTTTTGAAGAATATAATATATAGATGCCTCATGAGCTTTGTTGTTTTTCAAATCCCAGATTGCCTCTAACATTGGCTGAGAGAAGTTATACCTACCAAGGAGAGCATAAGAGGGAAAAGGTCAAGGACTGAAACACTAAATATAAAACAGAGATTAGGAGAATGAAATGAAACCCTGCCCTCACGTCCATGAAATGAAACCCTGCCCTCACGTCCATGAAATGAAACCCTGCCCTCACGTCCATGAAATGAAACCCTGCCCTCACGTCCATGAAATGAAACCCTGCCCTCACATCCATGAAATGAAACCCTGCCCTCACATCCATGAAATGAAGCCCTGCCCTCTCGTCCATGAAATGAAAACCTGCCCTCACATCCATGAAATGAAACCCTGCCCTCACATCCATGAAATGAAAACCTGCCCTCACATCCATGAAATGAAACCCTGCCCTCACATCCATGAAATGAAACCCTGCCCTCACGTCCATGAAATGAAAACCTGCCCTCACATCCATGAAATGAAAACCTGCCCTCACAGACATGAAATGAAAACCTGCCCTCGCAGCGGAAAGCCATACGGAATCCTAGGACAAAATCCTAAAATGATTACTTTAGAACAGTGAAAAGTATAGCTGGATGTCAGAGTTTGTGTAGTGTGGGGTACTGAGAGCCAAAACCTAAGGCATCTGCTTTAGAGATCATCGCCGACTGGAGCCGGATCTAGAACCATCTAACCCAGAACCCACAGGTTACTGCAGGCTACAGGTTTAGCCTTCATCTTTTCATCAATTCCACAAGTCTGGGAAACCAAAGAGCACCTTACCATATGAACTATTATGAATGTCAGAGAGCACACTGAATTCTTCTGCTTTACCACTCTGCATTAAACTACTACACTCTTATAAAAAGGGTTCCAAAAGGGTTATTTGGCTGTCCCCATAGGAGAACCCTTTTTGGTTCAAGCCTTTTGAGTTCCATGTAGAATCCTCTGTAGAAAGGGTTCTACATGGACCCAAAACGGTTCTACCTGCAACCAAAAACGGTTCTTCAAAGGGTTCTCCTATGGGGACAGTCGACGAATCCTTTAAGGTTCTAGATAGCACCTTTTTTTGTAAGAGTGTATATATCTATGTATAGGGTGCCATATGTATGTCATTTGGGACACAGTCTACATCCCTCAATCTAACCTTCCTCATTGTGGTTGCATAGTCCTACAATGGTGTCACGCCCTGACCTTAAAGTTCCTTTTTATGTCTCTATTTTGGTTTGGTCAGGGCGTGAGTTGGGGTGGGCATTCTATGTTTTGTGTTTCTATCATTTTCTATTTCTATGTTTTGGCCGGGTATGGTTCTCAATCAGGGACAGCTGTCTATCGTTGTCTCTGATTGGGAACCATACTTAGGTAGCCTTTTTTCCCACCTGTCTTTGTGGGAAGTTTACTTTTGTTATGGCACATAGCCTTAAGCTTCACGGTTTGGTTTTGTATTGTTTATTGTTTTGTCGGCGTCATTTCGAATAAAGAAGAAAATGTACGCTCACCACGCTGCACCTTGGTCCTCTTCTGTTAACTTCTTATGGCTGCAGGGGCAGTATTGAGTAGCTTGGATGAAAGGTGCCCAGAGTAAACGGCCTGCTCCTCAGTCCCAGTTACTAATATATGCATATTATTATTAAAACACTCTGAAGTTTCTAAAACTGTTTGAATGATGTCTGTGAGTATAACAGAACTCATATGGCAGGCAAAAACCTGAGGAGAACTCCAAACAGGAAGTGAGAAATCTGAGGTTGGTAGGTTTTCAACAGTTCCCATTGAAATCCCCTTGAGATATGAATGAAGTTGCACTTCCTAGGGCTTCCACTAGATGTCAACCGTCTATAGAAATTTGAATGAGGCTTCTACTGTGTTGTGGGACTGAATAAGAACAGAATGAACAGGTGTCTGGCAGTCAGCCATTTTCTGGTCACTCGCATTCCACATGATCTCCACTTGCGTTCCGTTCCTCCTCAAGACACAAAGGAATTCTCCGGTTGGAATTTTATTGAAGATGTTTGATAAAAACATCCTAATGATTGATTCTGTACTTAGTTTGAAATGTTTCTTCGACCTGTACTATAACTTTTTGAAGTTTTTGTCCGAAGTAACGCTCGACCAGAACGAGCGTTTGGATATGTATACCAAACGCCTAACAAAAGGAGGTATTTGGACATAAATAACAGACATTATCGAACAAAACAAACATTTATTGTGGACCTTGGATTCCTGGGAGTGCATTCTGATGAAGATCATCAAAGGGAACATTTATCATGTAATTTCTGGTTTCTGTTGACTCCAACATGGCGGCTAATTTGACTATTGTTCTGAGCGCCGTCTCAGATTATTGCATGGTTTGCTTTTTCCGTAAAGTTTTTTTGAAATCTGACACAGCGGTTGCATTAAGGAGAGGTATATCTATAATTCCATGTGTATAACTTGTATTATCATCTACATTTCTGATGAGTATTTCTGTTGAATCGATGTGGCTATGCAAAATCACTGGATGTTTTTGGAACTGATGAATGTAACGCGCCAATGTAAACTCAGATTTTTGTATATAAATATGAACTTTATCAAACAAAACATACATGTATTGTGTAACATGAAGTCCTATGAGTGTCATCTGATGAAGGAAAATGGCTGTGCTTGATGTGGTTTGGTGTGACCTAACAATCGTTTGTGGTGCTTTCGCTGAAGAGCATATTTGAAATCGGACACTTTGGTGGGATTAACAACAAGATTACCTTTAAAATGGTATAAGACACATGTATGTCTGAGGAATTTTGATTATGAGATTTCTGTTGTTTTGAATTTGGCGCCCTGCACTGTCACTGGCTGTTGTCATATCATCCCGTTAACGGGATTGCAGCCCCAAGAAGTTAACAGCCGTGACAAATGGTGCATTGCTATAATACACCATCATGTAATCCGCACCCGTAGACAATGCAAGCTGTTACATATTATAATGAATTTGACATAATTAGCTGTCTACACCTCTTTCTCTTGGGCGTTAGCAAGAGTGGGTCCCTGAGATCATAAGTTGTCCATTAGCACAGTGTAGGCTTTGTGTATCTCCCAGGCATCCCAACCCATAACACATTAGTCAATTAACTTCAGGATGTACCAGTTAACGGCCAGAAAATACACCCTGCATAGGCTTTTAGTCATGATTAAAGTGCATAATGTGATTGTGCAGATAGTGACAGGGACATTAAGTTGAACATATTACTTTTTATGGGGAAGATGAATGGTACAGTTGAAGTGAATTACAGACATCGAATATTCAAGTCAGTACCGTGTGTGGGTAATATGTTAAGCTGATGAAGATGAATTAGCTATTTGTTTCAATACATACGTGGCCTGACGTTTTAATTTCCCTTAACATCAGGGCAATGAAGTGTAAATAGCTGTAATCATTTCAGGGTGCGCCTCAAATAGCACCCTATTCCCGATGGGCCTTGGTCAATAGTAGTGCACAACATAGGGAGGGAATAGGGTGCCATTTGGGAAGCGTGTTCAACTTGAACCTTTATTTAACTAGGCAAGTCAGTTAAGAACAAATGCTAATTTAGGGTGCTAGACGATGCTGGGCCAATTGTGCGCCGCCCTATGGGACTCCCAATCACAGCCGGTTGTGATACAGCCTGGAATCGAACCAAGGTGTCTGTAGTGACGCTTCGAGCACTGAGATGCAGTGCCTTAGACCGCTGCGCCACTTAGAAGGAGAACTTTACCGTTTCTCCTGACATCAGCAGGAAAGAAAGGAATGATCACAATTATTTCTCTGTGTGGATGCATGTCTTTAAGATTTTAGAGATGCTGTCCAAATTCAATCTGCATTGTTTAGCTGGGTAAAACACAGCTTGCATGCCCTGCATCATTTGTTGCCATCCAGTGTGCATTTGGTGCTCAAGGAAAACAATCCGGACAGTTCTATTACTGAAGAAACAGTGAAAGAGGCAGAGAAGTTTTACAGAGCATTCGGGAAGGATTCAGACCCCTTGACTTTTTCCACATGTTACCGACCGGCTTGATTCGGTCTTATGTATCAAAATTTGAGATTGTGTTTTTTACATTGGATACAAGTAGTATCATACCCATTGTTCCTCAACTGTAGTGTAAGTAATTCTGCTTTGAACATTGATAAACCTCACTTTTGAGAAAATGGCCCTTGAATATTTTGGTGCACCTACTGAAGAGCTCTTCTTTGTCTACACCCATTCAGCATCGTTCACACCCTCTTAAGCTTTAGTCCCACCCAGCTCTTTAAGGATTCACATGTGAGGCCATGTACTAAACAACCAAAGATTTCAAGACTAAAGGCTGGTTTATACTACGGGGGTGTTCGTCAATTCAATCTGGAGTGCCATAGTGTGCATTCAGAGCGTTGTCAGATTGTCTATTCATAAAATCTGAGCGTTTCGCCCTCGGAGCATTCAGAGCGCACACTGGACGCTCTGGGCGAGGAGTCGGGTTGATCCGACCTAACAGCAGTCAAGCACCCAAGCTAACTGGCTAATGTTGGCTAGCTTGCTAGCTACTTCCAGACTCAAATGAGGGAACAACTCACTCTGACCATTTTACATGCAGTCAAGCACCCAAGCTAACTGGCTAACGTTGGCTAGCTTGCTAGCTACTTTCAGACACAAATGAGGGAACAGCTCACTCTGACCATTTTACTGGCCCGAGCAGAGCTGGTTAGGCTGTTTTTCTGTTATCCAGAGCATTGGTGACTGCAACTGTGTTGTTGGCAACAATTTAATTACGCTTTTTTGCCAACGTTTTCTGACACCGGCCATATTCAACGGGTGTTCCGTCAGTTATTCTGTAAATTCCGTCAGTTATTCTGCGCTCTGGCACACTCAGACGAGTGCTCTGAAATCGGAGCACTCGTCTGAAAAAGGTTCCTGTCTTTTTCTGTGGCTTAACCAACTAGGCTCATAATGACAAAGCAAAAATAGGTTTTTAGAAATGTTTGAAAATGTATCAAAATGGAAATATTACATAAGAAATCAGATCCTTTACTCAGTACTTTGTTTTAGCACCTTTGGCAGCGATTACAGTCTTGAGTCATATTGGGTATGATGCTTCAAGCTTGGCTCAGGCTGGGCTACTCAAGGATATTCAGAGACTTGTCCCGAAGCCACTCCTGCATTGTCTTGGCTGTGTGCTTAGGGTCATTGTCCTGTTGGATGGTGAACCTTCGCCCCAGTCTGAGGTCCTGAGAGCTCTGGAGCAGGTTTTCATCAAGAATCTCTCTGTACTTTGCTCCGTTCATCTTTCCCACGATCCTGACTAGTCTCCCAGTCCTTACCGCTGAAAAACATCCCCACAGTATGACGCTGCATCCACCATGCTTTACCGTAAGGATGGTGCCAGGTTTCCTCCAGACGTGACGCTTGGCATTCAGGCCAAAGAGTTCAATCTTGGTTTCATCAGGCCAGAGAATCTTGTTTCTCATGGTCTGAGAGTCCTTTAGGTGCCTTTTGACAAACTCCAAGCAGGCTGTCATGTGCCTTTTACTGAGGAGTGGCTGAGGAAATGTACTGGGTACTTTGTTTTACTTAACGTCCCAACAGCACATCCATCACATATTCTTAGCCTACCCTTCTGTTCGAAGGTAGTCTCAGGGTTGTGTGCATTGAGACTCACTGTAGCAAAACATTTGCATCGGAAAACAAGCTTTTCTCATTGGACAATTTCAGATAGTGTGACTCCATTTATGTTAGTTTTATACAACGGCTGGTTTGGAATTCCCATTGTCAGAGTCTATCCTGCCCAGGATATACTAGACAACATACACATTGCCAGCACATTCATAAGAAGTGCCATTGTTTATGTTGTTACCTAGCAATGCAGTACCACCACCACCACCATAACCACCACTACTACTGTCTCATTGGCCCAGCCATGCAACTCATAAACTTGATCTCCATCGTAAAACAGATCTAGACATTATCGCCGACATTTGCAACATTGTCGCAATATTGAAATCCGATTGCCGCTGTGTCCCATAGTAATGAACAGGTCGGGATGAGACAGACAGGCAGCTTTTCTCCACCAGTTGAAATCATGAATCAGCCTAATTTTTTATGGATATACATTATATATACAAAGGTATGTGGACACCCTTTCAAATTAGTGGATTCGGCTATTTCAGCCACACCCGTTGCTGACGAGTGTATAAAATTGAGCGCACAGCCATGCAATCACCATAGACAAATATTGTCAGTAGAATGGCCTTACTGAAGAGCTCAGTGACTTTCAACATGGCACCATCATAGGATACCACCTTTCCAACAAGTCAGTTCGTCAAATTTCTGCCCTGCTAGAGCTGCCCCAGTCAGCTGTAAGTGCTGTTATTGTGAAGTGGAAACGTCTAGGAGCAACAACGGCTCAGCCACACAAGCTCAGGCAGTCTGACGAACGAATCTGGATTTGGCTGGTGCCAGGGGAACGCTACCTGCCCAAATGCATAGTGCCAAATGTAAAGTTTGGTGGAGGAGGAATAAGGGTCTGGGCCTGTTTTTCATGACTAGGCCCCCTAGGTCCCTTTTTCATGGCTAGGCCCCTTTTTTTCCAGGCTAGGCCCCTTAGTTTCAGTGAAGAGGAATCTTAACGCTATAGCATACAATGACATTCTAGACGATCCTGTGCTTCCAACTTTGTGGCAATAGTTTGGGGAAGGCCCTTTCCTGTTTCAGCATGAAAATTCCCCCTGTGCACAAAGCAAGGTCCATACAGATATGGTTTGTTGAGATTGGTGTGGAAGAACTTGACTGGCCTGCACAGAGCCCTGACCTCAACCCCATCGAACACCTTTAGGATTAATTGGAACGCCGACTTCCAGTGGCCAGGGACTTTAATGCAGGGAAACTTAAATCCGTTTTACCTAATTTCTACCAGCATGTTAAATGTGGAACAAGAGGGAAAAGAAACTCTAGTCCACCTTTACTCCACACAAAGAGATGTGTACAAAGCTCTCCCTCGCTCTCCGTTTGACAAATCTGACCATAATTCTATCCTCCTGATTCCTGCTTACAAGCAAAAACTAAAGCAGGAAGCATCAGTTACTCGATCATTAAAAAAAGTGGTCAGATGAAGCAGATGCTAAGCTACAGGACTGGGCTAAGCTTCCTGCCATCCAGGACCTCTATACCAGGCAGTGTCAGAGGAAGGCCCTAAAAATTGTCAAAGACTCCAGCCACCCGAGCCATAGACTGTTCTATCTGCTAACGCACGGAAAGCAGTACCGGAGCGCCAAGTCTAGGTGCTAAAGCCTTCATAACAGCTTCTACCCCCAAGCCATAAGACTCCTAAACAGTTGATCAAATGGCTACCCAGACTATTTGCATTGCCCCCCCCCCCCCCCCCCCCCCTTTTACACTGCTGCTAGTCTCTGTTTATTATCTATGCATAGTCACTTTAACTCTACCTACATGTACATATTACCTCAATTACCTTGACTAACCAGTGCCCCCGCACATTGACTCTGAACTCCGTACACCCTGTATATAGCCTCGCAATTGTTTTACTGCTGCTCTTTAATTATTTGTAACTGTTATTTTACATTATTTACTTAGCAAATTTTTTACTTAATACTTATTTTTTCTTAAAACTGCATTGTTGGTTAAGGGCTTTTTAAGTAAGCATTTCACTGTAAGGTCTACACCTGTTGTAATTGGCGGACGTGATTTGATGTGATTTGATTTGATTGTGCGTTTATATTTTTGTTCAGTGTACAAAGAAATGTCAATAGAAAAATAGGTAAAACAAAACGAAATGCATCTAGTTTGCCGTCTTTCCAGCTTCAGTCTGAAGTGATTGTGTTTGCTGTTTATTTGGCTAGCTAGCAAGAGTGGAAGAGCCTCCATAGCAACCATTGTTTGCCATAGCAACCTGCAAAGTTCTGTAACTATCAACCAGTGCTTGGGTAGTTTTACTTTACATGGCAGTCAATACGAATAAAACTAACGACCAGAGAACACCTAAAATTGCACTTGACATCCAGTGCACTTGACAACCAGTGCTGGTAACCTGTTGTATTAAAGCAATAATACACTTGAGTCCATGTGTTATGACATTTTTATAATGGCTGTGGTGTTCTAACCACGTCACAGCCATGATAAAAATGTCATAACACATTGCCTCATGTAGAGCGATATGGCCAAAATATCATATCACAATACTTTTGACATTTTTGACGGTATTTTATGTTTTTGAATAATACAAGTTCTAAATTTGCTTTATGAGTAGTTCATGACCCTAGGGTGGCAACATATAAATTATAAGCGATTTCAATCAGGCTTTCTCCATTCTGATTGTTTTATACTGTTTCAATCCAATAATGGAAATAGAATGATTATTCTAATTCTTTAGTTGGAATATCGTGGACAGCCCCTTGAATTCATTGTTGTTTGATATGACAATGAATAAGCCAGGGAGGAATTATTGGCAGGGTCAGAACCAAAGTGTTGGTCAGTGTTTCCAGGTGACCCTAATTAGATTGTACATTACATGTTTTCTTACCTCATGTAGCTTCGCCTATTCCTCTCTGATTTAGAAGATACTGTTGCACAAACAACATGCTTATCTAGGCCTACACCAGCACAGGTACCAGGCTGTACTAGCCAGCTAGCTATGTTTGCTCTGACTCTTAGTACACTTAGCAAGCTAGCTAGCCAGCTAACTAGCGATTGATTAGCATTAGCGACTAACACAATTTATTTTAGCATCAACTTGCTACGAAAAGACAAACTAGCAGACCGTAGTTTGCAGACAGTAGGATACACAAACTAATAGTGTAATTATAGAACGCTTGTGGAAATCAGCATGTCACCAACATCTTGTTGCATCCATCGGAGCATGCAGAGTGAACGGCAAGAAGGTGCCGTCGAGCAACTGCTCTTTCCTTGAGTGACATAGGGTAGGGCTTGGTGTAGTTAGTGGCAGGAGGAGAGGAGAGGGAGAAAGACGACTCAAGTAGCAAATGGAGTAAACTACAAAAACTGACATTACACGCGCCAGAGTTGCGTATCACATTTAACAAACCAAACATTGAAATAACATTATAGAACGTAGTCACTAGTCTCATGTATTGTTGCTTAATTATTTATAAAACCCTCTTAGGCTTCACTCCCCCCTATCTGAGATACCTACTGCAGCCCTCATCCTCCACATACAACAACGGTTCTGCTAGTCACATTCTGTTAAAGGTCCCCAAAGCACACACATCCCTGGGTCGCTCCTCTTTTCAGTTCGCTGCAGCTAGTGACTGGAACGAGCTGTAAAAAACACTCAAACTGGACAGTTTTATATCCATCTCTTCATTCAAAGACTCAATCGTGGACACTCTTACTGACAGTTGTGGCTGCTTCGTGTGGTGTATTGTTGTCTCTGCCTTCTTGCCCTTTGTGCTGTTGTCTGTGCCCAATAAAGTTTGTACCATATTTTGTGCTGCTACCATGTTGTGCTGCTGCCATGTTGTGTTGCTACCATGTTGTTGTCATGTTGTGTTGCTGCCATGCTGTGTTGTTGTCTTAGGTCTCTCTTTATTTAGTGTTGTGTTGTCTCTCTTGTCGTGATGTGTGTTTTGTCCTATATTTGTATTTTATTTTTTATTTTAAATCCCAGCCCCCGTCCCCGCAGGAGGCCTTTTGCCATTGTAAATAAGAATTTGTTCTTAACTGACTTGCCTAGTTAAATAAAGATTCAATAAAAAATAACAAAAACGAAAAATAATTTGTTTTGTGCCAACTGAGCAAGACACTGTTTTTCCTGACCATGTGACCTGACCAGTACTCAAGACACTGGTTGGAGTTGTCTGCTTTGGGGCATATGTTAGTTGTCTTACCTTCAGTGGGGACGCTGGTTGGGGGGTGGGATGTGGACGAGGAGGCTCCGGCTGTGGTGGTCTCTCCTCTGCTTCTGCTCTGGCCTGTTGTCTTGGCAACTAGCGCGGTGGTGAACGGATAGAGTTGTGTGGTGTTGATGATATCACAGCTTTTGTCTTTGGTCTGCAAGACAGCATACAAGAGTCCTCTTTCTCATGCAACGTAGACATACGGGTACTTTTCAAATAAGAGAGAGTGAGAGATATATAGATAGTTAGTTAGATATAGTTAGATAGTGAGAGGAGTAACTGAGGCATCCCTGCATGTAGCAGACCAGAACATCCATCAACCTGGCAGCCACACAGAAAAACATTACAGCCGATACACACGCACGCACGCACACATCCTACCATACCCCCACTCACTCGCGATTCATATTAGAAAGCTAGTCGTTTCCATCAGCCAGGATGCTATTCACCTCATCAGGACAGCTGTTATCAACCCAGTCCTGCCGATGGCGGTCAAACCCACTGGAACACCTGAAACCAGATGAGAGGATATTCAGAAAGGGCTTAGGAACATGAACACTAGACATGCATCACTAAAAAGGATCAACCGCAATCAAAGATGGATTTGGATAAATCTCTAAAACATCAATTATACTAACAGATACATCCAGCTCTGTCGACCTGCAGATGTTACATGAAACCAAAATAATCCAATCAGACCCCCCCACCTTTCTGGGAGTCCAAAATACAGTAAGTCCAAAGGGGGAACAGCCCATGATTATTAGAATATGGGGGGGATTTGTGAAGAGGAAGTTCACTGGGTCAAACTGCTCAGAGTACAGGGGTTGGTGGAGGGGGTGAAAGGAAATGGGAAGGGGGAAAGGGGGATGAGGGGGAATAGGTAATGCCTGTGTCATGCCTCCCAACCCGAGGTGAAAAATAAACTCTGTGGGCTTCCTCTTGTTCACAGATCATAATGACTAATATCTTCCCCTTCCCTATCACTCTCTTTTCTTCTCCTCTCTCTTCAGTAAGCCCTCTGACATTATTTAGATTTTGAGGGGCATATTTCCTGCCTTGACACAGAGGGAAAGTTTGTCTGCTCGCTCTCTCTCTCTCTCTCTCTCTTTTTTTGCGGTATGTTTTGTCCGTCTGCCTGAATCTCTGAAGTCAGAGAAAGAAGTCTGCTCACTCATATCACCAATGGCGGAGGTGGTAAACCAATTTTATACACCTCACAAAAACCTGCAAGACTACAAACACAATAGCATAAACCCACCAAATCTAATCGACATGGAGCAGTGGCGGCTGGTTGGCGGAGATATCAGACGATGGGCTCATAATGGCTGGAATGGAATAGATGGGAAGGTACTTAAGTTTCCATGTGTTTGATACCGTTTCATTTATTACAAATCTCCACCCACAAGCTACCACTGCCAAGCAAGCAGACAGGCCGAGTTATCCTCCATCCTTATTCTCATCAGATCCTATAACTCCCATTAGCGCTGCATGGTGGATATTATTATGGCAAAGCTCTCGGTGTGGAGGAAGAAGAGGAGTCCATTCCCATCTCTCCCTGCTCTCTAATCAGCCCACGCTCCCCGGATTTCACAATTTTTGCCGGTAAAATCATCTGTCCAATCAGTCGAGACAGATTCCTCCGGTAAATGCACCTCGTTTTTCCTATGTTTCCCTGGGAGAAGCGAAAGGAGAGCGGGAGTGAGTGGGAGACAGGATATCACAAAACAGGTCCGGCCAGTCCCTCCGGATTCTTTCCCATTTAGGTTGAACCTCAATGCCATCCAGCCTCTGAGACCAACTGCGTCCCAAATGGCAACCCATTCCCCTATGGGTCCTGATCAAAAGTAGGGCACTATATAGGGTGCCATTTGGAATGCATTCCAGACCTTCCTTCCAACATCCACTCAGACACCACACTGCTAATTATAAATGGGTTGAGCTGCCTCATTTGAATAGAAATGTGTACATCTGGGAAAGATTTCCGTTTGGTCTTCGTTTTCTCCCCCCTCTTTCACGGTATAGAGGATGCATTTCTTTATTGGTTTTAAAAGACTCATTGGTATCTCTTGAACACTAAAAACTGACTCTTTGGATCAACCACTAAAAATCCTTCTTTAAAACTTCTTGTCAATAGGGGGGCGCCATTTCGACTTTGTAAAAATTCGTTCCCAAATTAAACTGCCTCGTACTCAATTCTTGCTCGTACAATATGCATATTATTATTACTATTGGATAGAAAACACTATCTAGTTTCTAAAACCGTTTTAATTATTTCTCTGAGTGAAACAGAACTCATTCTGCAGCACACTTCCTGTCAAGGAGTGACATTTCTGAAATCGAGGTCTCTGTTCTAGGGTCAGTTTATAAATTCCCATGTAAGCTATGGGGCTACATGCACTGCATACGCATTCCTCTAGATGTCAGTAAGCGGTGAGAATTTGAATGGAGTGGATTGCACCATCTGGGGCACTATAAAAGCTCATGGAACGGAAGGTCCGACCTTTTCAACGGGGCGCCTGACGCAGGAGGGACATCACAATGGCGTCCGGAAAAGCTTTCGTTTTAGCAGTTCTATATCTCCGGCTCTGATTTAATTTGATTTTTGTCTTAAAAACTTCATAAGGTAGTTAATTTAAACCGACTTATAGCAGTTTATATCAGTATATTGCGATTTTCTGGAATTTCTTTGTCACGCGCTATCGCTAGTTGGACACCTCTCCGGCACATGGCTAGCGTTAGCTGCTATTTCTACAGGAGAAGAGGACATCTTTCAACCAAAAGACGATTGTTCTGGAGAAAGGACACCTTGCCCAAGATTCTGATGGAAGCTCGTCAAATAGTAAGAAGTCTTTATGCTGTTAATTCGTATTTATGTTGACAAATGTTAAACAATAATTCCGCCATGAATTTCGGTGCGGTCTCGCTTTAGCGCACGCTGTATGCGCAGTAACGTTAATTTTAAAAATCTAACACAGCGGTTGCATTAAGAACTAATGTATCTTTCATTTGCTGTCCAACCTGTATTTTTTAGTCAAGTTTATGAATAGTTATCGATTAGATTAGGTGCCTCTCCAAGATGGCGCCGGACAGATTGCTTGAAGTTTGGCCACTACTCACATTGTATAACCACGATTTGTGCCGCTACATATGCACATTTTCGAACAAACCCTATATGCATTGTGTAATATGATGTTACAGGACTGTCATCTGAAGAAGTTTATGAAGGTTAGTCAAAAATTATATATCTTTTGCTTGCTTGTTACGATCGCTAACCTTTGCTGCTGGTAAATGGTGTTGTGTTTCTGGCTATTGTGGTAAGCTAATATAATGCTATATTGTGTTTTCGCTGTAAAACACTTAAAAAATCTGAAATATTGGCTGGATTCACAAGATGTTTGTCTTTCATTTGCTGTACGCTGTGTATTTTTCAGAAATGTTTTATGATGAGTATTTAGGTAATTCACGTTGCTCTCTGTAGTTATTCTAGTCGCTTTGGTGAGAGTTGTGATGGTGGCTGCAATGGTAAACTATGATTTATACCTGAAATATGCACATTTTTCTAACAAAACATATGCTATACAATAAATATGTTATCAGACTGTCATCTGATGAAGTTGTTTCTTGGTTAGTGGCTATTTATATCTTTATTTGGTCGAATTTGTGATAGCTACTGATGCAGTAAAAAAATGGTGGAGTAAAAAAAGTGGTGTCTTTTGCTAACGTGGTTAGCTAATAGATTTACATATTGTGTCTTCCCTGTAAAACATTTAAAAAATCAGAAATGATGGCTGGATTCACAAGATGTGTATCTTTCATCTGGTGTCTTGGACTTGTGATTTAATGATATTTAGATGCTAGTATTTACTTGTGACGCTATGCTAGGCTATGCTAGTCAGCTTTTTTACTGATGGGGGTGCTCCCGGATCCGGGATTGGGAGGAATTAGAGGTTTTAACCTATCTCCTCCCCTTCATCTACACTGATTGAAGTGGATTTAACAACTGACATCAATAAGGGATCATAGATTTCACCTGGATTCACCTGGTCAGTCATTAATTGAAAGAGCAGGTGTTCCTAATGTTTTGTACACTCAGTGTATACGATTCAATGCCAAATGTTTCTGATTATTACCAAACCAATATTTCAAATTGGATTTTCAGTTAATTGAAAATTGAACCTTTTTCAAAATTTCACCCTTTCTTAAACAAGCCATACAAAGGTGGTTGCAATTCCAATTTCATCCTCCAGAAAAGACAGAACAAATATTACAACAAATAATAAGTTTAAATTCAAATATAATAATTGATAAAAAATGTAATCTTTATGGAACATTAAAAAAATATATACAGTGGGGAGAACAAGTATTTGATACACTGCCGATTTTGCAGGTTTTCCTACTTACAAAGCATGTAGAGGTCTGTAATTTTTATCATAGGTACACTTCAGCTGTGAGAGACGGAATCTAAAACAAAAATCTAGAAAATCACATTGTATGATTTGTAAGTAATTAATTTGCATTTTATTGCATGACATAAGTATTTGAACACCTACCAACCAGTAAGAATTCCGGCTCTCACAGACCTGTTAGTTTTTCTTTAAGAAGCCCTCCTGTTCTCCACTCATTACCTGTATTAACTGCACCTGTTTAAACTCGTTACCTGTATAAAAGACACCTGTCCACACACTCAATCAAACAGACTCCAACCTCTCCACAATGGCCAAGACCAGAGAGCTGTGTAAGGACATCAGGGATAAAATTGTAGACCTGCACAAGGCTGGGATGGGCTACAGGACAATAGGCAAGCAGCTTGGTGAGAAGGCAACAACTGTTGGCGCAATTATTAGAAAATGGAAGAAGTTCAAGATGATGGTCAATCACCCTCGGTCTGGGGCGCCATGCAAGATCTCACCTCGTGGGGCATCAATGATCATGAGGAAGGTGAGGGATCAGCCCAGAACTACACGGCAGGACCTAGTCAATGACCTGAAGAGAGCTGGGACCACAGTCTCAAAGAAAACCATTAGTAACACACTACGCCGTCATGGATTAAAATCCTGCAGCGCACACAAGGTCCCCCTGCTCAAGCCAGCGCATGTCCAGGCCCGTCTGAAGTTTGCCAATGACCATCTGGATGATCCAGAGGAGGAATGGGAGAAGGTCATGTGGTCTGATGAGACAAAAATAGAGCTTTTTGGTCTAAACTCCACTTGCCGTGTTTGGAGGAAGAAGAAGGATGAGTACAACCCCAAGAACACCATCCCAACCGTGAAGCATGGAGGCGGAAACATCATTCTTTGGGGATGCTTTTCTGCAAAGGGGACAGGACGACTGCACCGTATTGAAGGGAGGATGGATGGGGCCATGTATCGCGAGATCTTGGCCAACAACTCCCTTCCCTCAGTAAGAGGATTGAAGATGGGTCGTGGCTGGGTCTTCCAGCATGACAACGACCTGAAACACACAGCCAGGGCAACTAAGGAGTGGCTCCGTAAGAAGCACCTCAAGGTCCTGGAGTGGCCTAGCCAGTCTCCAGACCTGAACCCAATAGAACATCTTTGGAGGGAGCTGAAAGTCCGTATTGCCCAGCGACAGCCCCGAAACCTGAAGTATCTGGAGACGGTCTGTATGGAGGAGTGGGCCAAAATCCCTGCTGCAGTGTGTGCAAACCTGGTCAAGAACTACAGGAAACGTATGATCTCTGTAATTGCAAACAAAGGTTTCTGTACCAAATATTAAGTTCTGCTTTTCTGATGTATCAAATACTTATGTCATGCAATAAAATGCAAATTAATTACTTTAAAATCATACAATGTGATTTTCTGGATTTTTGTTTTAGATTCCGTCTCTCACATTTGAAGTTTCCCTATGATAAAAATTACAGACCTCTACATGCTTTGTAAGTAGGAAAACCTGCAAAATCGGCAGTGTATCAAATACTTGTTCTCCCCACTTTGTTTGCCCTATCCAAAATTACAACCAACTGATTGCAGCATTACAGCAAAAATGGAGGAGGCAAATACAGAAGGTAGGGAACTTGTTTGTCTGTCCTTTATTAAAGACCCCCCCCCCCCCAAAAAAAAAAAAATATATATATCAGTTTTACTTGAGGACCAAACTTTTGACTGCGGCGCCATACAGGTTGCAAAATAGTTGGGGAGAGATTTTAGATATGCTGATTCCGTGGCACATGGTTTATGAACTGATAAACAATGCGTGATTCAAACCTTAAAAAATAAATAATTATAAATACATTTTTACAAAATATTTGCCACACACAGAATTGTACGTATATATACAACCATCTCAGCTCTGCAGATTTTGCCACAGAGAAACAAAATCACAAGTTCACTTATTTTGGTATTGCCCCTATGTAGCTTGTTTCTGGTCACATGATCAGGAAGGGCTGAAAAATCACAACATTTATCTAAAATTAACCCGACAAATAGAACCGTTGGGAGAGTTTGAAAACCATAGACAATCATTCAACAATATATATAATAATACTTTTAGTAAAAATATTTATCTTTAACTTACAATCTGTAGATACTATGCAATTAGACAGGTTCAGAATGTATGTGAAACATCACAACACATTTGAAGAATATATGGCACATGGAAATCATAAGAGGGCGATTTACAGAGATAAAGTGCATTCGGAAAGTATTCAGACCCCTTTACTTTTTCCACATTTTGTTACATTACAGCCTTATTCTAACACGTATTACATTGTTTTTTCCTCAATCTTTTAAACATGTATTTTTTATTTTATTTCACCTTTATTTAACCAGGTAGGCCAGTTGAGAACAAGTTCTAATTTATAACTGCGACCTGGCCAAGATAAAGCAAAGCAGTGCGACACAAACAACACAGAGTCACACATGGGATAAACAAACGTACAGTCAATAGCACAATAGAAAAGTCCATATACAGTGTGTGCAAATGTAGTAAGATTAGGGAGGTAAGGCAATAAATGGGACATAGTGGCAAAATAATTACAATTTAGCAATTAAACACTGGAATGGTAGATGTACAGAAGATGAATGTGCAAGTAGAGATACTGGGGTGCAAAGGAGCAAAAAATAAATAACAATATGTTGATGAGGTAGTTGGGTGGGCAATTTACAGATGGGCTGTGTACAGGTGCAATGATTGGTAAGCTGTTCTGACAGCTGATGCTTAAAGTTAGAGAGGGAGATATAAGACTCCAGCTTCAGTTATTTTTGCAATTAGTTCCAGTCATTGGCAGCAGAGAACTGGAAGGAAAGGCAGCCAAAGGAGGAATTGGCTTTGGGGATGACCAGTGAAATATTCCTGCTGCAGCGCGTGCTACGGGTGGGTGCTGCTATGGTGACCAGTGAGCTGAGATAAGGCCTAGTAAAGACTTATAGATGACCTGGAGCCAGTGGGTTTGGCGACAAAAAATGAAGCGAGGGATAGCCAACAAGAGCATACAGGTCGCAGTGATGGGTAGTATATGGGGCTTTGGTGACAAAAAGGATGGCACTGTGATAGACTACATCCAATTTGCTGAGTAGAGTGTTGGATGCTATTTTGTAAATGACATCGCTGAAGTCAAGGATCGGTAGGATAGTCAGTTTTACGAGGGTATATTTGGCAGAATGAGTGAAGGATGCTTTGTTGCGAAATAGGAAGCCGATTCTAGATTACATTTTGGATTGGCGATGCTTAATGTGAGTCTGGAAGGAGAGTTTACAGTCCAACTAGCCACCTAGGTATTTGTAGTTGTCCACATATTCTAAGTCAGAACCGTCCAGAGTAGTGATGCTAGACAGGCGGGCGGGTGCGGGCAGCGATCGGTTGAAAAGCATGCATTTAGTTTTACTTGCATTTAAGAGCAGTTGGAGGCCACGGAAGGAGTGTCGTATGGCATTGAAGCTCGTCTGGAGGTTTGTTAACACAGTGTCCAAAGAGGGGCCAGAAGTATACAGAATGGTGTCGTCTGCGTAGAGGTGGATCAGAGAATATCCAGCAGCAACAGCGACATCATTGATGTATACAGAGAAAAGAGTCAGCCCGAGAATTGAACCCTGTGGCACCCCCATAGAGACTGCCAGAGGTCCAGACAACAGGCCCTCCAATTTGGCACACTGAACTCTATCTGAGAAGTAGTTGGTGAACCAGGCGAGGCAGTCATTTGAGAAACCAAGGCTGTTGAGTCTGCCGATAAGAATGCAGTGATTGAGTCGAAAGCCTTGGCCAGGTCGATGAAGACGGCTGCACAGTATTGTCTTTTATCGATGGCGGTTATGATATCGTTTAGGACCTTGAGCGTGGCTGAGGTGCACCCATGACCAGCTCAGAAACCAGATTGCATAGCGGAGAATGTACGGTGGGATTCGAAATGGTCGGTGATCTGTTTGTTAACTTGGCTTTCGAAGACTTTAGAAAGGCAGGGTAGGATAGATATAGGTCTGTAACAGTTTGGGTCTAGAGTGTCTCCCCCTTTGAAGAGGGGGATGACCGCGGCAGCTTTCCAATCTTTAGGGATCTCAGACGATACGAAAGAGAGGTTGAACAGGCTAGTAATAGGGGTTGCAACAATTGTGGCAAATAATTTAACAAAGAGAGGGTCCAGATTGTCTAGCCCAGCTGATTTGTAGGAGTCCAGATTTTGCAGCTCTTTCAGAACATCAGCTATCTGGATTTGGGTGCTGTGGGGAGCGCAGGGCTGTTGACCGGGGTAGGGGTAGCCAGGTGGAAAGCATGGCCAGGTGTAGAAAAATGCTTATTGAAATTCTCAATTATCGTAGATTTATCGGTGGTGACAGTGTTTCCTAGCCTCGGTGCAGTGGGCAGCTGGGAGGAGGTGCTCTTATTATCCATGGACTTTACAGTGTCCCAGAACCTTTTGGAGTTTGTGCTACAGGATGCAAATTTCTGTTTGAAAAAGCTAGCCTTTGCTTTCGTAACTGCCTGTGTATATTGGTTCTTAACTTCCCTGAAAAGTTGCATATCGCGGGGGCTATTCGATGCTAATGCAGTACGCAACAGGTTGTTTTTGTGCTACACACAATACCCCATAATGACAAAGCAACAACAGGTTTTTAGATTTTTTTTGCAAATATATATATATAAAACACTGAAATATCACATTTACATAAGTATTCAGACCCTTTACTCAGTACTTTGTTGAAGAACCTTTGGCAGTGATTACAGTCTTGAGTCCTCTTGGGTATGACGCTTGGAACACCTGTATTTGGGGAGTTTCTCCCAGTCTTCTCTGCAGATCCTCTCAAACTCTGCCAGGTTGGATGGGGAGTGTCACTGCACAGCTATTTTCAGGTCTCTCCAGAGATGTTCGATCGGGTTCAAGTCCGGGCTCTGGCTGGGCCACTCAAGGACATTCAGAGACGCTCCTGCATTGTCTTGGCTGTGTGCTTAGGGTCGTTGTCCTGTTGGAAGGTGAACCTTTGCCCCAGTCTGAGATCCTGAGCGCTCTGGAGCAGGTTTTCACAAGGATCTCTCTCCGTTCATCTTTTCCTCAATCCTGACAAGTCTCACAGTCCCTGCCGCTGAAAAACATCCCCACAGCATGATGCTGCCACCACCATGCTTCACCATAGAGATGGTGCCAGGTTTCCTCCAGACGTGACACATGACATTCAGGCCAAAGAGTTCAATCTTTGTTTCATCGGACCAGAGAATCTTGTTTCTCATGGTCAGATTCCTTTAGGTGCCTTTTGGCAAACTGTCATGTGCCTTTTTACTAAGGAGTGGCTTCCGTCTGGCGACTCCACTATAAAGGCCTGATTGGTGGAGTGCTGCAGAGACGGTTGTCCTTCTGGAAAGTTTTCCCATCTCCACAGAGGAACTCAGGAACTCTTTCAGAGTGACCATCAGGTTCTTGGTCACCTCCCAGACCAAGGCCCTTCTCCCCCAATTACTCAGTTTGGCCGGGCGGCCAGCTCTAGGAAGAGTCTTGGTGGTTCCAAGCTTCTTCCATTTAAGAATGATGGAGGCCACTGTGTTCTTGGGGACCTTCATTGCTGCAGAAATGTTTTGGTACCCTTCCCCAGATCTGTGCCTCGACACAATCCTGTTTCGGCGCTCTATGGACAATTCCTTTGACCTCATGGCTTGGTTTTTGCTCTGACATGCACTGTCAACTGTGGGACCTTATATAGACAGGTATGTGCCCTTCCAAATCATGTCCAATTAATTGAATTTACCACAGGTGGACTCCAATCAAGTTGTAGAAACATCTCAAGGATGATCAAGTAAACAGGATGCACCTGAGCTCAATTTCGAGTCTCATAGCAAAGGGTATGAATACTTATGTAAATAAGATATTTCTGTTTTTATTTGTAATAAATTAGCAAACCTTTCTAAAAAACTGTTTTTGCTTTGTCATTATGGGGTACTGTGTGTAGATTGATGAGGTAAACTTTTTATTTAATCAATTTTAGAATAAGGCTGATACGTAACAAATTTTGGAAAAAGTCAAGGGGTGTGAATACTTTCCAAATGCACTGTAGGTGGATGATCTGAGAGTAGCTGAAAGGTGGGTTTAAAAAGCTCATGTACTTTAATAGCTATGACTGAAAACACGATGTAAACTCAGCACCCTCTCTTTCAAAGGTAATTCATAAAAATCCAAATAACTTCACAGATCTTCATAGTAAAGGGTATAAACACTGTTTCCCATGCTTGTTCAATGAACCATAAACAAATAATGAACATGCACCTGTGGAGCAGTCGTTAAGACACTAACAGCTTACAGATGGTAGGCAATTAAGGTCACAGTTATGAAAACTTAGGACACTAAAGAGGCCTTTCTACTGACTCTGAAAAACACCAAACGAAAGATGCCCAGAACATGCTTCGACATGCTGCAAGGAGGCATGAGGACTGCAGATGTGGCCAGGGCAATAAATGGCAATGTCTGTACTGTGAGACACCTAAGACAGCGCTACAGGGAGACAGGACGGACAGCTGATCGAGCTCACAGTGGCAGACCACGTGTAACAACACCTGCACAGGATCGATACATCCGAACATCACACCTGCGGGACATGTACAGGATGGCAACAACAACTGCCCAAGTTACACCAGGAACGCACAATCCCTCCATCAGTGCTCAGACTGTTCGCAATAGGCTGAGAGAGGCTGGACTGGGGGCTTGTAGGCCTGTTGTAAGGCAGGTCCTCACCAGACATCACCGGCAACAACGTCGCCTATGGGCACAAACCCACCGTCACTGGACCAGACAGGCCTGGCAAAAAGTGCTCTTCACTGACGAGTCACAGTTTTGTTTCACCAGGGGTGATGGTCGGATTCGCTTTTATCGTCGAAGGAATGAGCTTTACACCGAGCGGGATCGATTTGGAGGGTCTGTCATGGTCTGGGGTTGTGTGTCACAGCGTCATCGGACTGAGCTTGTTGTCATTGCAGGCAATCTCAACGCTGTGCGTTACAGGGAAGACATCCTCCTCCCTCATGTGGTACCCTTCCTGCAGGCTCAACCTGACATGACCCTCCAGCATGACAATGCCACTAGCCCTACTGCTCATTCTGTGCCTCAATTCTTGCAAGACAGGAATGTCAGTGTTCTGCCATGGCCAGCGAAGAGCCTGGATCTTAATCCCATTGAGCACGTCTGGGACCTGTTGGATCGGAGGGTGAGGGCTAGGGCCTTTCCCCCCAGAAAGGTCCGGGAACTTGCAGGTGCCTTGGTGGAAGAGTGTGCTAACATCTCACAGTAAGAACTGGCAGATCTGGTGCAGTCCATGAGGAGATGCACTGCAGTACTTAATGCAGCTGGTGGCCACACCAGATACTAACTGTTACTTTTGATTTTGACCCCCCTTTGTTCAGGGACACATTATTCAATTTCTGTTAGTCACATGTTTGAGGAACTTGTTCAGAATCTTGTTATGTTCATACAAATATTTACACGTTAAGTTTGCTGAAAACAAACGCAGTTGACAGTGAGAGGACGTTTCTTTGTTTGCTGAGTTTATAAAATGTATTGTATATGTACTATCTAGATGTAATATCAAAAATATCAAATAACTTTATTATTGCTATGGAACTATTGTAAAAAATGATATAAATAAAATGCCTTGAATGTAAAATGTGTGTATTATGTACATATATACCAATAAAATAAAATGCTGAAAAACAAAGTGTATTTTTATCCTCCGAAGAGGTGGGGTGGTGGATGGGGCCCCAAAAAATATAGAATGTAAATACAAAAATAAAATAGAAATTAAGATTTCACTCTGTTTTGGGCCAGTTGCAGCTTAACTAGGTCTTTCTTCACAGCACTTGACCATATGACTGGACAATAATCAAGATAAGATCAAGCTGCAGGACTTGCTTTGTGGAGTGTGGTGTCAAAAACGCAGAGCATCTCTTTATCACAGACAGACCTCTACCCATCTTTACAACTATTGAAACTATATGTTTTGACCATGACAATTTACAATCTCAGGTAACACCAAGTAATTGAATCCCCTCGATTTATTTATTTCAATTGACTGATTTCCTCATATGAACTGTAACTCAGTAAAATCTTTGAAATTGTTGCATGTTGCGTTCATATTTTTGTTCAGTATAATTTGTTTACGGAGAAATAGCAGTGTATTTGGTCAAACACTATTTTTCCCAACAGTTTACTAAGAGCTGGCAGCAAGCTGATACGTCTGCTGTTAGAACCAGTGAAGGCCACTTTACCATTCTTGGGTTAGCGGAATGACTTTGGCTCCCCTCCAGGACTGAGGTCTAACACTTTCCTCTAGGTTCAGATTAAAGCTTTGACATATAAGAGTGGCTATAGAGTCAGCTACCATCCTCAGTAGCGATAACAATATTTATTTCACCTCTCCCACACTAACTATACAAAATTCTAACTTACAATGCTTTTCTTTCATTATTAGTTTTTTTTATGCATAAGAACGATTGCTCACTGTTCGTTGTTGGCATTTCCTACATACGTTTGCCCAGTTTGCCAATGAAGTATTCATTAAAATAATTGGCAACAGCACATGGTTTTGTGACGAATAAGCCATCTGATTAAATGAAAGATGGAGTTGAATTTGTCTTTCTGCCCATAATTTAATTTAAAGTACTCCAAAAATGTTTTCCATTATTCTTTATATCATTGATCTTGGCTTCAGAATACAGTTTCTTCTTCATTTTGTTGAGTTATTTATACATTTTAGTCATTTAGCAGACGCTCTTATCCAGAGCGACTTACAGTAGAGTGCATACATTTTATTACATTTTTACATACTGAGACAAGGATATCCCTACCGGCCAAACCCTCCCTAACCCGGACGACGCTATGCCAATTGTGCGTCGCCCCACGGACCTCCCGGTTGCGGCCGGCTGCGACAGAGCCTGGGCGCGAACCCTGCCCAGCCTGGGCGCGAACCCAGAGACTCTGGTGGCGCAGATAGCACTGCGATGCAGTGCCCTAGACCACTGCGCCACCCGGGAGGCCCAGTTTAGTCACATCATTTCTCAATTTGCAGTAAGTCAGCCAGCCAGATGTGCAGCCAGACTTATTAGCCACTCCTTTTCCCCCCATCTCCTTCAACCATACAGTTTTTCAATTCCTATGCAAGCTGGGCGAGCTAGCTCAAGCTGGGCGAGCTATGCAAGCTAGAGCTCACAGGGTCAACATAGCTACTTACCAGAGTGTGTAGGAATGGCGAGACAATAATTACACTCTTGGCACGGCACACAATCTATCTCCCACAAACGATGCAATGTGATTGAATAAAATACAGTGGCCACAACTTATTAAAACGCAACACTTTTCATCTTTGAAGTCTCTTCCACCTTTGACGTGGTGGCAGTCATTTTGATATTACAGTCATGATGCACAACTACTTGGTATTTTAAGTAAACAAATCCCGCACTGACCGTCTCTTCTCACCAAATTAGCACTCAGCAATATTGGCAACCACGGCCAGTCGCTGGTCCATAGCGATGCCTTGCATGCTTTATTAGCTCCAACATGCTTTTAATTGTCCAACCCAGCCCAGCACTCAGCTTGCATACATCAGAGGCAGCAACAAGCTGATTTAGCCTGAAACGCAATGGGGGAGAAAACACCCAGCATTCACCTTTCCAGAGAGTGGGGGAGCGAGAGAAAGAGAATCAGAAAGGCAGAGAAAACGGAAGAGAGTAAAGCCAGAGAGACGGCGAAATAGTTCATTACAGCCGTTCTCTAAAATCATAGGTATTCTTTCTTTCATTAACCCGCTGCCCACACATTTAAATTGGCTTGTTTAAACTGTGCATTTGTTTGCCTTCTCCATTGAAGTTTGTTGTTGAAGGATACAAAGGATGGAGCGACCCCCAACCGTGTAATGCAGCACGGGCACGTTTCTATCTCATTAAAATGCAGCATAATTAGATCATTATAATTCAGGTGTAGATTGTCTCCGCAGCTAGGTGGGATACAGAATACATGTAGATTGGCAATTGTGGTCCTGTATGGCTCAATTGGTAGAGCATTGCGCTCACAGTGCCAGGATTATGGGTTTGATTCCCAGGGCCACCAGTAAGTAAAATGTATACACACATGACTGTATTATTAGTAGTAGTATTGTAACGGCTCTCGTTGGTGGTAGAAAGAGTAGACCAAAGCGCAGCATGGAAAGTGTTCATGATTTTCATTTTAGAAAACACTCAAACAAAATAACTAAATCGAAAACGAAAGCGCACAGTTCTGTCAGGGAAAAGTAACTAAACAGAAAACACGATCCCACAACCTAATGGTGGGGAAAAATTGCTGCCTAAGTATGATCCCCAATCAGAGACAACAGGAGACAGCTGTCTCTGATTGGGAACCACACTCGCCAAAAAACAAAGAAACAAAAAACATAGAATACCCCACCCGAGTCACACCCTGACCTAACCAAACATAGAGAATAATAAGGATCTCTAAGGTCAGGGCGTGACAAGTATAGTTTGACGGAGAGAGGAGACAGAGGAAAAGGCTAAACCCTGAGGTTTTGGCACCTCACAAATTCCCAGAGGCCCTTGTAGGGCACATCTCCTAAATTGTGCATCGTCACTCAGAATAAATTATACGTTTAAAATAACCGTGGGGTCATTCAATAATGGATGCATAAGCCACTTAAAGGCTTCTTCACAAATGGCACCCTTTTTACAAAAGAAGCACACTATGTGGGGAATAGGGTGCCATTTAGGAAGTGACCAAAGTGTAGAGACATATGAGAAGGGGAGTTATAGTTCAACTGAGCAAATCGTTTCCGCTAACTCCGCAGACATTTTCCAAGAACTGAGGCCCAAAACTGTTCAGTGCACTTGATAACTAATGGCTTGTAACTTGGATCAAACGCTTAAACAACGCCCCAACAACACTCCCACAACGTAGTCCAAACTTACATCGTTCACATCTCACACAAGGCAGGAAATACACCATCTGTGCAATAACATTTTACACGGTCTCCAATATTTAACTTTTTGTGCGAGGGTGTGAAAGAGAAAGACAAATGGTTGATGGGAAGGAGGAAGAGAAGGGAGGGGGGGAAGACAGAGTAGGTGTGAGAGAGCGGATGTCTAGGTCGCAAAAACAAGAATAATGGGTGGAATATCATGCTTTTCTCTCTTTCTGCTAATCCTACCTGCCTTTCCTTTGCACATCATCAGGAAGAGAAACCGACAGAGCATCACCAGGACTTACTGACTTCGTCCCAACTGGCACGCAATTCCCTTTATAGTGCACTATAATTACGACCAGGAATTATTGTCGAAAGTAGCACGCCATATACGAAATAGGTTGCCATTCCGGATGCAGTAATTGAGCTCAGAGGGAATAGTCCACTGGAAGGGAAGGGTCAGACTCCATATGATAGCCAGATGCGATACATACACCTCACACTCAGTAGCTAGCTAACATGTCAGAGGTACTGAGTGATGAGAGGTAATAGCAACATTGGAAGGGGGGAGAGGGAGGACTGAGCGAGCGACAGAGATTGAGGGGAAGATAAAACAGAAAGATTTAGTGTTGGATGGAAGAGAGAAAAAGACATGGGCTGTGTCCCAAATGGTTCTGGTCAAAAGTAGCGCATCATATAGGTAGTAGGGTGCCATTTGAGATGGAGACAAAGACAAGAGGGGTATAGAGGGGTGTCTGACCTGCGAAGGAGGTGGCACCAGCTGCAGTTGAAGTTGATCTGGGAGGAGATGCAGCTGTCACAGCTTGTGAACTGGAGACACGCTAGGGAGGGAAAACGACACACACACACACGTTACAACATACACGTTACAACACACCTGTTGTATTCGGCACACGTGACAAATGCATTTTTATTTCATTTGACGTTACAACACACACACGTCACAACACACACATCACAACACACATATAGTGGGGCAAAAAAGTATTTAGTCAGCCACCAATTGTGCAAGTTCTCCCACTTAAAAAGATGAGAGAGGCCTGTAATTTTCATCATAGGTACACTTCAACTATGACAGACAAAATGAGGGGAAAAAAATCCAGAAAATCACATTGTAGGATTTTTAATGAATTTATTAAATTTATACTTTTTTCCCTCCACTGTATGTTACAACACACCCAATGTCTGCTGACTCACAGCACTGGTCCAGAGCTCTTAACAAGTGAAAATTCAACTTAGAATGTTGTATTTGATAACGCAAAACCGGGGCCATATTTACCAAGCATCTCAGAATAGAAGTGCTGATCTAGGATCAGGTCTCCCTTGTCCATGTTATCTTATGCATTGTGATCTAAAAGGCTGACTCTAAATTAGCAAACCAACTCCGAGACGCTTGATACATATGGGCCCAGAGCTGAACAAGTCAAAACCAACATAGAAATCCATATGTGTATAATTAGAAAGTTGTAGTTTGCTAATGCAAATCTATTCTAAAGAGAGGAGTTTTGACACACAGGTGTCCCTGAAATGATGGGATACAGTCTGAGGAAAAATCTAGAAAAATCTAGACATTGAACAGACCCCTCTATATTTCACCTATGACAAGGTCTAGAATCTAGACTAGTTCATGGGGGCCTACTTGTGTTGTCATTATCATATATCATCGTGAGCCATGTCTATTTAGAGGAATCCATCTTACTCGGTAGAGGCATCATCTCCACTGCTGTAGAGTTGGTGATTTTGGTCTTGGTCAGTTCCACACGATGGTACTCATAGATCGTTCTCCGACGAACATCTGGATGTGGTGAGGGAGAGAGGGAGGGAAGAAAGGGGAGAGAGAGAGAGAGAGAGAGAGAGAGAGAGAGAGAGAGAGAGAGAGAGAGAGAGAGAGAGAGAGAAAACACCTGTCACAAATCTTCCTCGGAGAGCTGAAACTAGGACAAATTGTCCCCAAAGAAGGGATTGAGAGAGCGAGAGAAAAATAAGAAGAGAACAGAGAGGCAGAATCAGGCCATAAGGGAAGATAGCTACCACAGCATTTATTTTTTATTTATTTTTCCCTCTCTCTGTTTGTGTCCAACAGAGAGCCTGCCACTTGGCAATGCGGTGGGAAGCAATGTCCCACTGGAGCTGATATCAATCAGAGTCCCTGTTGAAAGCCCCTAGTTCCTCCAGGCAACTTCCCAAATGGCACACTATTCCCTATATAGTGCACTACTTTTGACCATGGCCCACTTTGGTCAAAAGTAGTGCATTATGTAGAGAATAGGGTGCCATTTGGGGTGCAGGCCAGTGACTAGAGTCATCTGCAGAAGGAGTCACCAGGCAAGGTAAGCGGAAGAGCAGCAGTCCCTCCCTGGACCCTATAACTCAAACGCTTTTTCAATCCCACTGTAAAATGGCCCACTTGGTTTTGCAGTACACTATGCATAGGGAGAAAGGCTCAAAGTATTATATATTCATATAAAGGCATAGCTCTACCATTGTAATCTCATAAATGTAACAGATTTGCTAGTTTACTCTAGTAATTTATCTGGTGTGGCTAAATCAATGTTAAGTGACTGAAATTCCTGGAATACAATGGGACGTTTATACAGTAAATCAGTGAGAGTAATTATTTTATAAAGCCGTATGACATTGTTCGATATATTACACATTCTATAATACACACATTTTCATGAGCAACGAGCTGGAAAATGTCAATTCAATACATAGCGCCGTGGCTTTGGAACATATACAGCAATGAGTTTGACTGCTAGCGACCCCCATTCATCATATGCACTTACTGTATACACGCTTACATCATTGACCGATATGAAATGGACCCATTTTGCCTGCTTGGATTAGTTTTGATCTAAGAGGAAAGCCACGTATCCTTTTGCGTGCATTACGATACTGACAATGTAATGTTAAAACCACTAAATCCGCTGTTCTATTCTGTCTGTCTTTTGATGTTATCCATCTGCAGATGCAGAAACCTGTAGGAAACGTTGTGTTGAAATACTTGTTTCTTAAAGTTCTCAGAACAATTCGAGAACATTCCCAATGTCAAATCATTTGGATTTTTTCCCCCAACTTTTACGAAACGTTCTGTTAAAGTAATGAAATACTAAGAAAAGCATGTTTTTTTGTTAAGTTTCGTCACTCCAGCCTTTCGCTTTGGCTCCCCCTCCTGTCTAGCTCAGGCGTTCGGAGTTGCCGGCCTTCTAGCTGCTGCCGAACCTACTGCTGGCAAACGTCCTTCACTCATCAACCCCGGACTTGCCTCGTCATCATTACACACACCTGGTTCCAATCCCCACTCTATCACTGTATTTGTCTTTGTCGGTCATTGTAAATGTTACTTGTTTTCCTGAGAGGAATCTCTCTATTTCCTGAGTACTTTATATTTAGCATTTTGGGTTTGCCCTGTGCCTTTTTGTTTATGAAGATATATTTTGAGCAAGACAAAATTTTTGTCCCACTTTGATCTATGGTGCTTACTAGGGAGATGGCGCCGGAGGGGATGGCTGCCGTTTAATTTTAACCAACCGTGCTATTTTGTTTGTTTTTCGCATTGTTTGTAACTTATTTTGTATATAATGTTGCTGCTACCGGACATCAGAACAGCGATTACTCACCTCGAATTGCACAAAGAATTTTTCTTTAATGAGTCAGACAAGAAGGATAGACTCCAAACACCCGAACAGGCCCTCATCTCCGTCATTCGTGGGAGAAAGAAACTTCGCAGAAAGAGATCGGGGTGCCTTGTGTGGATCAGGCGACGAGCGGCTAATCAGCTTTTTACATCTATACTGCTAGCTAACGTTCAATCGCTGGAAAATAAATGGGACGAACTGAAAACACGTATATCCTACCAACGAGACATTAAAAACTGTAATATCTTATGTTTCACCGAGTCGTGGCTGAACGACGACATTAATAACATACAGCTGGCGGGTTTTACACTGGATAGAACAGTGGATATAACAGCAGCCTCTGGTAAGACACGGGGGCCTATGCATATTTATAAACAACAGCTGGTGCACAATATCTAAGGAAGTCTCAAGGTTTTGCTCGCCTGAGGTAGAGTATCTCATGATAAACTGTAGACCACACTATCTACCTAGAGAGTTTTCATCTGTATTTTACGTAGCTGTCTACATACCACCACAGACCGATGCCGGCACTAAAACCACATTCAATGAGCTGTATTCCGCCATAAGCAAACAGGAAAACGTTTATCCAGAGGCGGCACTCCTAGTGGCCGGGGACTTTAATGCAGGGACACTTAAATCAGTTTTACCTCATTTCTATCAGCATGTTAAATGTGCAACCAGAGGGAAAAAAAACTCTAGACCAAATCTGACCATAATTCTATCCTCCTGATTCCTGCTTACCAGCAAAATATTAAGCAGGAAGCACCAGTGACTCGGTCAATTAAAAAGTGGTCAGATGAAGCAGATGCTAAGCTACAGGACTGTTTTGCTAGCACAGACTGGAATATGTTCCGGGATTCTTCCGACGGCAATGAGGAGTACACCACATCAGTCACTGGCTTCATCAATAAGTGCATTGATGAGGTCATTCTCACAGTGACTGTACGTACATACCCCAACCAGAAGCCATGGATTACAGGAAACATTCGCACTGAGCTAAAGGGTAGAGCTGCCACTTTCAAGGAGCGGGACTCCCGCTACGAACCATCAAACAGGCAAACCGTCAATACAGGACTAAGATCGAATCGTACTACACCGGCTCCAATGCTCATTGGATGTGGCAGGGCTTGCAAACTATTACAGACTACAAAGGGAAGCACAGCCGAGAGCTGCCCAGTGATACAAGCCTACCAGACGAGCTAAATAACTCCTATGCTTGCTTCGAGGCAAGTAACACTGAAACCTGCATGAGAGCATCAGATGTTCCGGACGACTGTGTGATCACACTCTCCGCTGCCGATGTGAGTAAGACTTTTAAACAGGTCAACATTCACAAGGACGCAGGGCCAGACGGATTACCAGGACGTGTACTCCGAGCATGCGCTGACCAACTGGCAAGTGTCTTCACTGACATTTTCAACCTCTCCCTGTCTGAGTCTGTAATTCCAACATGTTAGACCACCATAGTCCTTGTCTCCAAGAACACTAAGGTAACCTGCCTAAATGACTACCGACCCGTAGCACTCACATCTGTAGCCATGAAGTGCTTTGAAAGGCTGGTCATGGCTCAGATCAACACCATTATCCCAGAAACTCTAGACCCACTACAATTTACAAAGCACCCCAACAGATCCACAGATGACACAATCTCTATTGCTCTCCACTCTGTCCTTTCACACCTGGACAGCGGGTAGCGCTTACGGCCCAGCACATCACTGGGGCCAAGCTTCCTGCCATTCAGGACCTCTATACCAAGCGGTGTCAGAGGAAGGCCCTAAAAATTGTCAAAGACTAAAAGGCTTCTAAACAGCTTTTACCCCCAAGCCATCAGACTCCTGAACATCTAATCAAACGTCTATGCAGACTATTTGCATTTCCCCCCCACGCTGCTGCTACTCTCTGTTATTATCTATGCATAGTCACTTTAATAACTCTAACTACATGTACATACTACCTCAATTACCTCGACACCGGTGCCTCCGCACATTGACTCTGTACTGGTACCCCCTGTATACAGCCCCGCTACTGTTATTTACTACTGCTCTTTTAATTATGTTACTCTGATCGCTTACTTTTTGGGGGGTATTTTCTTAAAACTGCATTGTTGGTTAAGGGCTTGTAAGTCAGCATTTGATTTGATTTGAAATACATTCAGTAGTTCTAAACCTGCGACTGCCTCCTGCCTACTTAAATGTGCTGCGAATGTTACAAAGCCAAAATAACCATAGGACAACCACCCTCTCACCAAGATCGTTCTCAGAACGTTATGTGCTAGCTGGGCTACTTTTGACCAGGGCCCTTAATGCTGTGGTCAAAAGCAGTGCATTATATAGGGAATAAGGTGCCATTTGAGACACAGCCCATGAGTATTCATTCTTCTAATACAGGTGAGAATACAGAACTATAGAGACAGTATGCCCTATTAAAATGTGTGAAAAACAGTCCCTGTGTGTGTTTCTTGCTTTGTTTTGGCACCAAAAACATCTGATCAAGGCAAGGTACTGTACAGTAAGTCTAGCTAGCTACTGTATCAGCTGACTTTACCCTGAATAACACCCCTATCCTTGCCTTCCCTATGGCTGGCTTCCTCTAGCCCCAGGCAGTGGGATTATAAAGTGAGTAATGATAGTAGCTTGGATGGGCCAGAGGAGGGGGGAGGTCTCTCACTGTCTGCCTGACAGGGAATGCTCCTCTGTCGGCAGGCTGTCCAGACTCTGTGGCCTGGCTCGGTTTTCCTCCAGGCGATGGGAAGAGTAGGTTAAATTGCCCCTAGACGCTGATCTTGGATTTCCCTCAAACAGTTAAGGATTAGGATTGGGGGATGGAAAACTGATCCTAGATCTGCACCTAGGGAACACTTCACCCCATAGCCTGAGAGGGAGGAAGCTTTCATTTACAGCAAATACAGGCTGTCTCAGCCTGAGCATCAACAAGCGGTAATGAAGATTCAGCTGCCCTGCTCCGATAAATCAAACAAAAGGAGCTTTGCAGAAGTGTAACATCAATTATGCACACAAAGGTCAATTAGGCCATAATCTAATTAAAAGCACAGACGGAATAATGCACTGGCCCAGTCAATATCTCACCAGATGGAAAATACAATGGATAATAGGCTACTGGTCTGGTACACACCTACACTCTTAGAAAAAAGGGTTAGAAAAGGGTTCTTTAGCTGTCCCTATATGAGAACTGTAACGGCTGTCATAGTCGTTCTCCTCCTCAGACGAGGAGGAGCATGGATCGGACCAAGATGCGGATTGGTAAGTATTCATTATTTAATGGAAAAACAACAAACACTACAAAATACAAAAACCAACAAACGTGACTAACCCGAAACAGTCCTGTGTGGCCCAAACACTGACACAGGAACAAACACCCACAAAACACAAGTGAAACCCTGGCTGCCTTAGTATGATTCTCAATCAGGGACAACGATTGACAGCTGTCTCTGATTGAGAATCATACCAGGCCGAACACAAAATCCCAACATAGAAAATCAAACCTAGACCAACCCACCCAACTCACGCCCTGACCAACTAAAACAAATACATGACAAAGGAAAACAGGTCAGGAACGTGACAAGAACCCTTTTTGGTTCCATGTAGAACCCTCTGTGGAAAGGGTTCTACATGGAACTCAAAAGGGTGCTACCTAGAACCAAAAGGGTTCTCCTATGGGGACAGCCGAAGAACCCTTTTGGGTTCTAGATAGCACCTTTTCTTCTAAGAAGGCTCCTTTATAACAATGATCTATTATGAAAATCTGAATACCAGACCAGGAAATGATTTCTTATTCATTCACCCTTGCAAGTTGGATGAGAATCAATGGAAATGTGGCATGGAGACCTTGTGCAATGAGTTTAAAACCAATGAGGGGATGAGGTAATCTAAATTCAGAATAGTGCTTTATTGCCAGAGCCTGTTTGCCTATAGGACAGTGGAGTCCAAATCTGCCGGGAGGAAGAAAATATTCGATGCGCAGGTAGATTTTCATTACACACACTGTTCCAACAGCACAGTGATAATAATAATTACTGTCTGGAACAGAATATCACATAGGACCCTGACAGTGAGGTTAGTTCCCTATTCTTTTCCTACTCACTCAGCCGATATAAAAGCTATAGTTCCGTGCCAGTGTATTTCCTGCCATCACGATAACAATCATGCAGCTTTCATTTCACCGTCTCATTAATTCAGAATCCTCACTACCACACGGCGACATCTCTAGCTTTGAGCAAATTTACTTCCAATATCTCTTCCCTGAAATCTACGCCATCACCCCAAAATACAATACAAATGCAGACATTGGACATGGAAATTCAGCAATATCATAAAATGAATAGATATGATGAAAACGCAAGGGCCTCTATCTGAGCTCTGACTGTATAATAATGAGGTGAGCTAATTGTGGGGCCTGCTGTTGTACCACAGCTTCCGCAGTGAATTAGCAATAAAAAAAACACAGTCTGATAAGACTCAAGAGTGCACGTCAGCAGGCAGACAGGTATTAAAATGACTGAGGCACTTCTGGTTTTGATAACCTCATTAGAATAATGCATGAGGGTGACTGGGGGTCTGGCTGTCCGTGCGTCTGGCTGCCCAACCCGGGGGTGGCTAAATAAAAGCCTAGCACCTGACCTGCTAAATATCTTGTCTGTACAAGCATATCTTCCTCCTGCTGCTGCCAGTGCAGCACAGGCCAGGCCCAAACGCCATGGCCTGGAAATAGCTAGCTAGCAGCATAAAATATTAAATTCCACAACTTGAGCGTAGCTTAAGGAGAGGGTTAGAGGGATCCTCTCCGGCTGCACTAGCTGTGTGTGCTCAGGCCGGTATGCGTTAATTGGCAGCAGAAACACTTATTGACTCGCATGAGTTCCCTCCTCAACACTGATTACTCAGCCCTCCAGCTGCCTGGGCTCTTCTTAAAGTAGTGCACTCTATAATGGAATAGGGTGCCATTTGGGATTACCTATGTTACGCTCTGAGACCTGGAGGCTAAAACCACCAAGCAATCACTCTAGTCTAAATACATCACTATTATTTCTTAATACTACAAGTATCAGCAGTGAAGATTTGAATACTAACTGTGTCTAAAAGAACAACCAGTCCTTAAAGTTAATCTGCATTTAAAAAGACATCCTTTTTTTTGCCAGAGAATAACAAATGAGTTCCATGCAGTGGTGGGGATTGGGATATCACAATAGGAATTCAGCTCAAAGTAGCCATCTGAACCAGATCCCCCTGTGCTGTTGCAGATTTAGGGTGCATCCCAAATGGCGTCCTATCCCCTATACAGTGCCTTGCAAAAGTATTCATCCGCCTTGGCGTTTTTTCCTATTTTGTTGCATTACAACCTGTAATTTAAATGGATGTGTATTTGGATTTCATGTAATGGACGTACACAAAATAGTCCAAATTGGTGAAGTGAAATGAAGAAAAAAAAACTTGTTTCAAAAAATTCTCAAAAATAAAAAATGGAAAAGTGGTGCGTGCATATTATTCTCTGGCAAAAAAAGAATGTATATTTAAATGTACTAGCGTAGTCAAAATGGCATTGAATGAGGGTAGTGGCTAGCACTCTCATGGAGTCCTTATCAAGCAGCTTGGATTTTCTAGCCAAAAACTTAGTCCTGGCATTAACCTTCCCTAGCACTTTAGTGGCCATGCTCACACCTCCCAAGCTTACATCAAGGATGCAACCCAGGTAGCTAACAGAGGTTTTAGTAGTCAGCACCTCACCCCCTAGCTCCACTCTGAATTCAGAGGACCTACACAATTTAGGTTTGGGACCCAAAAAGAATTGCCTCAGTTTTACCTAAGTGCAGAGATTATCTCCAAGCCATTTGCTAATGTTAGTAAGCTCTGTGCTAAGTATGCTCTCCAACATAGTTTTACTTTTATTAGACACCAGAAGTGTACAGTCCTCTGCATAAAGGAAAAGATGGCAAGAACAAGTATCTTTCATATCATTTATATATAGTAAAAACAGTAGAGGCCCAAGCACGCTCCTCTGCGGAATGCCACAACTCATTGGTTTTGCCTGAGACAGTGAACCACTAACCTCTACTACTTACTCCCTAATAGGACATTACCCAGCTTAGAGGGGTACTGCTTAACTCCAGTGCCTCCAGTTTGGAGATGAGGAGACAATGGTTAACTGTATCAAAGGCCTTCTGGGAGGTCAAGCAGTACCGTTCCACACAGATTTCCCTCGTCAATCTCTTTCCCGATGAAGTCAGTCAAGTGAAGTAGACATGAATCAGTGGAGTAGGTTTTTCTAAAACCCGACTGAAAATCATACATTAGACTTTTGTTTGTTGACGTATTCTTAACTTTGATCGTTGATGTTACACTGAGGATAGACACAGGCCTGTAATTCCCAGGGTCAGACTTTATCCCCTTCTTATACAGAGGTATAACTTTAGCTTGTTTCATGTCCCTGGGAAAGATGCCTTGTTCAAGAGAGCGATATGTGTAATACGAGGGGCAATTTTCTCAGCAGAATCTCTAAGAAACCTTGCAGGAATATTACCCAGGCCTGTGGCTTTGGAACATTTAAACTCTGCTAGCATACTGGCTATTTTTGCTGTTTCTACCTTTGCAAAAGAAAAAGAGTTTGGCTGAACCCCTAACTCGGACATAATACTTCTTGACTTGGTCGTTTCCATAAAAACCAGCTTGCTGGCAACAGTAGTAAAAAAATAGTTGAATTAATTGGCAACCTCTGCTTTTTAATATACAGTATCATCTCCTCCCTGATGTTCAGTCCAATACTGTTTAGTTTGTTTTTGGTAGTACAATCTAGTTCCTTAAATGATTTCCAAAGCTTTTTAGGGTCATTTTTGTTCTCAATGATTTTATCAGCAAAGTAACCCCTCGTAGCTTCATCCATTCTGATATGTGCTTCATTTCTGTGATGTTTATATAGGAGAAAATCAGGCTGCTCTTGAGAATTCTTAAATTTCTTTAAGGCCTTATTTGTATAGATTCTAGAATCTCATGATTAAACCAAGGGCTAGATCTCTGCTTTACTCTGACCTGTCTAATGGGAGCCATCACATTCACCACATCAAGGAATCTACGTTTAAAGGCTTCCCAGGCACTGTCCAGCACAGTCAATTTTACCCACTTGCTCCCTAAACATTGAGTCCTCTGATTCTAACAGTTTTTCCCTTTTAAAGTGTTGCTAGAAAGGTTTTGTGCAATTTCAGCCAGTAGTTTTGAAAGTAGCACTCACGAGTCAAAATGGGTATCCAAAAATGGTGCACAATTGTGCACAACGTCATCCATTTCGTATGATATGTTGCGCCCATGTCATGTCTCCTGCGATTCGTATGATACGTTACGAATTTGTAGGTGCTTAAGATCCCGTCCATCTCTTCAAGAATCTATCAGTTGCGACAGTCAAATTCAGTACAGCTGTGAAACTTCTCACAACACTGCACTGTAAAGTGTGTAAACAAACCTGTAGCTTCAGGTGCGGTCAGATATATTGGCACCCTTGCACATCACAATGGAGTACAATGGAGCAGAATGTTCCGTTTTTTGTTTTCAAAACAGGTAGAAGGGATATTTTTACCCTGTCGGCACCTGCAGCTTACCACGGGTGAGATAAATGACAGTCAATGCAAAGCATTGCCTCCAACCAAATGAATTAGTATTTTGAATAATGTAGTCCAGCCATACTTTAAAGTAGGACATCTCAATTTCAGTTTAGATTTTTTTTCTTGGTCCTGTGCAATTGTAAATCAAACAAATACATGTGTAAACACGCCACGGCCCTTTTGACCGACAGAAGCCCCAAGATGCTAATCCTGACCTTTCTCTCCAGACAGAGACACAGAGAGAGAGAGAGAGAGAGAGAGAGAGAGAGAGAGAGAGAGAGAGAGAGAGAGAGAGAGAGAGAGAGAGAGAGAGAGAGAGAGAGAGAGAGAGAGAGAGAGAGAGAGAGAGAGAGAGAGAGAGAGAGAGAGAGAGAGAGAGAGAGAGAGAGAGAGAGAGAGAGAGAGAGAGACACAGAGAGAGACAGAGAGAGAGAGACACACACAGAGAGAGAAAGAGAGAGAGATACAGAGAGACACACACAGAGAGAGATACAGAGAGAGAGAGAGAGAGAGATACAGAGAGAGACAGAGAGACACACACAGAGAGAGACAGAGAGAGACACAGAGAGACACAGAGAGAGACAGAGAGAGACACACACAGAGAGAGACAGAGAGAGACACACACAGAGAGACACAGAGAGAGAGAGAGAGAGAGAGACACAGAGAGACACAGAGAGAGAGAGAGAGAGACACAGAGACACAGAGAGAGATACAGAGAGAGAGAGAGAGAGAGAGAGAGAGATAACAAATGCTCACCCACCGACCGTCAACCTGTCCTCTCCTCTCCTCACCTATCACATTCGCCACTATTCACTAGGTATATGAGATATATGATACAAATGTGTCAAACCATGTTTTTTTCCCCATGCATGCAGACATGGATACTGTCAAACAAGGACAGTCACCAATCTTCACAACCGATAATCTGTTTCTAGGCCATATCCTGGTCCTTCATCTTCTCATTAACTAGTATGTTATTATTATATTACAGTATATTATTATCACTTCCAAACGAGAGGCCTCTCGTACAGAGAATGTGATCTTAAACTAATAGTTTTCTTCCCGAGGGAGCACTGTACTACTGTACTACTGGGCTGTATAGTATGCCCCTTAAACCAAAGGAAGTAAAGAAGTGATCCCAGTAAAGGTTTGTGAGAACGCTGACTCAGCATGTTACATTGTTTCAGGCAGTCTTTCAGTTTACAACAGTAGGGCTTCCTGAGGGAGTTCGGGAACACACACTGCCCTGGGTGTCATCTTTCATGTTTAACACTCATCCCTGCATTCCTCTCCTCCCTTCCCTGCCCCAGATAGGCCTTTTTGTCTTCCTCCCTACCTGCAGTAGGAGAACTGAGGGGGCTGCATCCCAAATCGCACCCTATTCCCTACATAGTGCACCGGGCTCTGGTCAAAAGTAGCGCACTATATAGGTCATAGGGTGTCAATTTGGGATGCAACCCCCGAGGTGTCTGTTTTCACCGGGTTGAGCGTTACCGAGGCTGCATCAAAGAGGGTAGATAAGTCCTTCGGAGGCCTAAGAACTCTCGATACTGTCTACAGGAGTGTTATGGGAGAGCTGATGTAGCTACTGTGACAAGAGCACCCCATTCCCACAGTCTTCAGAGAAGTAGAGAAAATCAACAACCACGGAAGATCAACACTCACCGTGCAGCTGAGCAGCAGGTTTGAATTCCCCCCTTATAACAACACTTAAACCCTTTCTTCCTGACCACAGAGGCTATGTTCCAAACGGCACCCTATTCCCTATGTAGTGCCCATATGACTCTGGTAGAAAGTAGTAGACTATATAGGGAAGGGGGTGACCCTTGTGAAAAACCACATGATTTCCCATGAGAAATGTCCACGTTTTGCACATTGTAACATTTTGATTTCACATGTGAAATGATGTGAAACCGTCTGGTTTTGGAACACTTCACATGAGGATATTTCACAATAAGTTGTGTGGATATTTTTCACGGGATTTCACAGGTGAAAACAAAAAAGTTGTCACACAGTCACAGTATTTTAAACCTAAATATTTTACTTAAAGGATTACATTGTGTATGTTTATTTATACAGTAATTATTACTCAACATGTCCTCACCTTGAATGTGAACTAACAACCTCTTGGTTCACGGCATTCTGTTCTTCCTGCTACGCCACCATGTCTGTGTCAGTAACTGATTTCACCTGTATCCCTACACTTTGGACTTCAAAGTAAAAGTCAGCACTAAGTGATCATGTCAATTATAATCACGTTTATTAATTAAAGATGTTTACACTATTTTAGCTGAACAGCTTACGGCTAACAGTACCATAAAACCTGTCATACCATATTTTTTTTTTAAATCACGTGAAAATTGAACTCTGACATGTGGAATTGCCTTTTCACATGTGAAAAACGTTTACATTTGAACATTTAATTAGCAGTTTTACATGTGGAAAACGTTCAAATGTTGTCACGTGTAGTTTCATGGTGTCACATGTTGACATTTTATATCCCCATGTTGTCAGATTTATTTCACATGAGATCATGTTTTCACGTGCTCACGTGTTATCATATTAACTTCACATCAGATCACATGTGAAATTCATGTGGTTTTTCCGAAACGGAATCTTAAAGGTTTTTGAGTAGAGGTAATTATTACCCACAACTCAATAATTCCAGACAAAGTCGATAAAAAAAAAAATGTAATTGGATAAATAACTAGCTATAAAACGTTAAGTGGAACAAATAGATTCTTCAAATGCCAAGTCCTATGAACATATCATTAATACACGCAATTAAACTAATGAATACATCGTTTTTGACTACTCATTATTTTCGCAGACTTGAAATGAAAGCTCCTGAGGGTGTCTAGCTGTGGTTGAAAATGCTCTGAGTTTCTCGTCTTTGCTCTACGTTGTATTAACTTTAATGGGCCTGTATTGGAAGGAACCTCATGCAAAGAGTCAAATCTGGACCTGTGCCCATACTCATACCGTTTCTGTGAGGTGAAAACTTTGTTGGAGAGGCCGCAGCGAAACCCCAAAAGGGAGAAGCATTGAGAAGAGAAAAATACCAAAAGTTTAACTTGCTTGTGATGGTGTATGAGAGGATGGTGAGGGGAGGACGGCTCATAGTAAATCGCTGGAATGGAATTAATGTGTTTGGTACCATTCCATTCCTTCCATTCCAGTCATTACAATGACCCTGCCCTCCAATCCAAAGTGACACCAACCACTACTGGTGTGTTGTGACGCAGTGAGTCATGGTGTGTGTGTGTGTGTGTGTTTGTGTGTGTGTGTTTGTGTGTGTATGTGTGTGTTTGTGTGTGTATGTGTGTGTGTGTGTGTGTGTGTTTGTGTGTGTGTGTATGTGTCTGTGTGTCTGTGTGTGTGTCTGTCCGTCTCTGCGTGCAGAGTGCACTCGCTGCATCATGGTGACTCACTGGGTATCTGCTGGATCCTGTGGACCACCACAAAGGCATCGGAGAGGCCCACTTTCACCGGGTGATTGACGGAACTGATGTGGGCCACCTCCATGGGAATCTGGAAGAGAGAGAGGAGGGAGACGGACATCCATCACCGGCCACCAGACCTGTCTATCTGACTGAGCCTGCCGGGAGTAGGACCCAAACAGACCCAAACAGACCTAAACAGACCCAAACAGACCCAAACAGACCCAAACAGACCCAAACCAGACCTAAACCAGACCTAAACCAGACAAAGGCCTGACAGTTCCTGATGCTGATGGAGGGTTGTGGGAAATGTGTCCCAGATGGCACTCTATTCCCTACACCCTACAGGCTCTGGTCAAAAGTAGTGCACTATATTGGGAGTAGGTTGCCATTTGTGAAGTACGCTACAAACAATGGGACTTAATATACTGGCAAGAACAAAGAGCTTGTTACAATTGACTAATCTCCCAGGAAATCCATCAAAATGGAGGCGCAAATGAATAAGTCTGCAAAACAAGTCTGGCGGGCTCAAATTTGAGAATGTTGAGATCCTAGGAGAGAGACATTTGTAGTGTGGCGAAAGTAAGTGAAATAAGTAAGGGAAGTAAAAGCCGCAGTGAGGGTTGTCTTTACATGGAGGTGGAGAAGTAGAGTGGAAGAGTGGCGTTAAAGAGAAGTACTCCCTGATTGAAATTGAAGAGAGAAAAAACATTTAAAAAATACCTATTTTGAAAGATAACTTTTATGGGGCTTGTGATTATGATAGATGTATAACAGATGTAATAATTGGATTTAATGGATTCTGTAATTGCGGCCTAACACATTTAGACATTTATCTGACAGAGAAGTCACTCTTGATTCCAACTCTCTTTCATTCAGTTCATTTTTCTCCCTCTTCCCATTTTGACATTTTAAATCGGCACCGTCACAGTATCTAGTAAACATAATCTCTCTCACATGCAGCGATGTTGCAGTGATCCAAAACCTGCGACACGAGTTAGACTGTTATTAACCATATTAAACATATGGAAGCAGAATGGGGAGATGAAATAATACTTTCAGAGGGAGCGTCAATAACGACGGTCATTAAATTGTCAGTCACCGTAGCGACACATCGTGCCCTGAGTGAAAACAGAGGTTGATGAGCACAGCGCTTTATTTATCAATTCAATCAAGGAGAGAATTAAATAAGTGCTCTGTCACCAAGAGGAAGTGAGGATGAGGAAGGAGAGACAGAGATAGAGAGAAACAGAGAGAGAGAAACAGAGAGCAAGAAAGAGGAACAGAAAGAGACGGAGAGAGAGAGAGAAGAGAGAGAGCAGGGTGAGTGTGAAGAATTCCCTGCTTCTCATGAGATAGGTGTGACGCCATGTCACTCCTACACCCCTATGGGAGATATACGGAGAGATGGGCAGTGAGAGTGAGAAAGAGAGGGAGAGAGGGAGAGGAGCAGCAAATAGAGAAAGCGAGTGGTAGATAAAGCCTAGAGAGGAACAGAGAGAGAGAAAGACTGACCTCTTTGTAGGCGAAGACAATCCTGCCGTCGCTGTGCAGTGTGGCCTGGAAGGTGAAGCTACCCAGGTTGTAGTTGTCTTGCAGGTGGACATGATCCCACTGGACCACCAGAGCAGTGCCTGACAGAGAGAAAGAGGGACACGGTCATAGCCATACAGAACTACACAGGGCTACACAGAACCACACTGAACCACATAGAACCACACAGGGCCACACAGAACCACATAAAACTACACAGGGCCACATAAAACCACATAGATAGAGCCAAACAGTGCCACACAGAACCCCTTAGAACCACACAGGACCATATAGAACCAGACTAAGAACCATTCCAGACCGCATAGAACAACATAGAGATCTGCTAGATAAAAGTCAGGGAGACCAAAGGCAGGGAAGGCTCCTTAAGTTTCAAACATTGATTGAGGCACCCAGGGTCGCCAAAATGAGTTGCGACATGTGTCTTCCCTGTTACCATAGACTCTACAGGGAGATCAGTTTCACCTTTTTTGATTATAAAGAGACATGTAATCCTAGTGTATTCCAGTTTAGCAAAACTCGCAACGATATAACAGGCTGCTTTAAAGTATTTTTGAAGAATCGGGTGGAAGCTCACATGGAACTCATGGCACTGTACTGTACTAGCTACCCCCGGAGTGCAGGCCTCACGTTTATCTCTATGCTGTTTTGATTTAGTGTGGACTTCGGAGAGCCTTTGGACGTGAAAATGATGTCTTCGTTCTCCTGTGCAACCAGCCAGTCATTTGGCCGGGAGCCAGAGCAATAAAGGTTTGTTAACACAAGTAATCAATTTTTCCTTCACACACCCAGAGCCCCTCTCTCCATCCAAAGTAAAGTGGAGATTTAGTTTCTCTGCTGACAGCTAGGAGTACTGGAGTCTAGTGCTACAGGAAACCCCATAATAATCCACATCTGGCCTCCAGAAGGCTTCTGCATGGGGCTGATGCTGCAGGATTCTCAATGGCATGGCGAGGTCATGGGGCTGTATGCTGGATGTAGAGAGGACAGGGACATGTCTGTGATTGTTACAGTAACTCCATCCCAAATGGAACCTTATTTCCTATATCGTGCACTACTTTTGACCAAGGCACACCCTGTCTCTTCTGAATTCTCTATCTAACTGAGAATGGGGGGGGGGGGGGGGCGGGGGGGGGGGGGGGTGCTAGAGAACGTGCTATGGAGTAGACTTGCTTTGCTAGAGCTCCGCTCTATTTTGAAACAAATTAATATTTATCTCAACCTCTCACAACCTATAACTTCAAACATTGTCTGGCAATATGACAAGGGAAAAGGCACCAAAAACGGGGGCGCTAAACAAGATCATTTGAATGAGATAGACAACGAACCAATTTGAACGTCGCCGACCCACGAGGAGTTAGCTGAAGATGCTAGCTCCCAAGAGTTCCCCACAGATCCTACTCAACGTGACATAATGGCTGCCATAAACTCACTAAGCAAGAAGGTGGACACAAGGTTGGCTGATATCTCAAAGAGTATTGGGAATTTGACTGAAACTGTGAAGGCAACTAAGAGAAGGGTCCATGAGGTTGAGCAGACGACAGTCGATCACGAGGCCAGGCTACAGGACATAGAGAAACAGTGTGCAACGTTAAAAAATGACAACAAAACCCTGAAAGCCTGATTGGAAATGCCTCGAGTCGCATTCAAGACGTCAGAACATCCGAATATTTGGGATCCAGGAGGACACTGAGAAAGGGAAACCCACTGAATTTGTCTCGGAGCTGATACCGGCATTGCTGGGGAGTGAACACTTCAAAACGGCCATCCTGATCGACCGCGCACACAGATCACAGGCAACGAAGCCAGCCAAGGGCGCGCCACCAAGGCCCGGCTGCACTATCCCCAGACCAGGGATCTCATCCTCAAGCTGGCTAGTCAAAAGTTCCCCCTTAACTACAACGGAGCCAGCGTGTCTTTCTACCCAGATCTTACTTTGAAGGTGAGGAACCAACGGAAAGAGTATGATGAGGTACGCAACAAATCCAGGGCGGCCAACATCCGATATGGATTCCTCTTCCCAGCCCGGTTTAAGGTGACAGTCGAGGGATCAACACGTACGTTTGACAACCCAAAAGAGGCCGATCTGTTCTTGACAAGCAAGCTCCCCGGCTGAGGATACAGAACGACTGTGTCAGCCGGCTAAATGGCCGAATACAGGCCAGGAATGTGTTTGAATTTCATGCCTATGTCTTTTCGATCAGAAGATAAGAAATTGGGACTTATAATGATGGGTGAGATGTTGTGGCTTATATAGCATTGTTTAGCCTATCATGTTTTAGCGCCACTCACCCCCTAACGTGAGCGTTAAGTGTTATTTAATATTAGTTTATATGCGGGGCATCTATAGACGACGAGTTGACGAGTTAGTTCAAGCTGTATGTCTAGACACCCTAAGGTTTGTGTGTTAGTCAAGGAGTGCTTCATTTGGGGAAGTCACTCAGTAAAGGGACGGGAGGGGGATGGGGTCTGTGTTTTATGTTCACATTTATTTATACAGGTCGCATGACAAGCTCCTGCAAGGCGGGACGTTTTTTCTTTTAGGCTTTGTATGACAGCAACAATTTCCTCTGAAATAAGAAATGCCACATAGTGACCGAGCACAGAGTGGACCTGGTGGAATAAAGATAGTCAGCTGGAACTGTAATGGCTTAGGGCATGTCGTGAAACGAGCTACGTTTTTTTTCTCTCATCTTAAATCACTGGGCGCTGACATAGTGCTTCTTCAAGAAACTCATATTAAACGCTCCGCTCAGGCCAAGCTACGAGTCGGCTGGATCGGTCAGATATACCAGTCTAGCTTTGATGCAAAAGCGAGAGGGGTAGCAATCCGGATAAGGACAAACACTCCTTTTGTTTACTCATCCTCGATTTCAGATCCTAATGGACTGTATATTATTGTGGCTGGTACACTGAATTCGAAACCAATAACCTTGGTCAATTTATATGGACCCAACTTCGATGATCCATTATTTTTTCAAAGGGTATTTAAGGCCATACCAAATATCTCGGATGCAAGGGTATTTGTTGGAGGTGACTTTAACTGTACGTTAGATCCCCTTTTAGATAAACACCTATCAAGGTCACTTCAACAATCAAATGCCAGTGTCTGTCTAAATACATTGATGACAAACCTTAACATTGTCGATATTTGGAGACTGACGCACCCAACAGACAGGGATTATTCTTTCTTTTCATCAGTTCATAAATCATATTCCAGATTTTTTGCTGGACTCCAAACTAATTTCAGCAGCGGTTACCTATCCCCCTATTCTAATTACCGACCACTATCCTCTGTCCATGGTGCTGAAACTCAACAATATGTCTACAGGTCGGCGACCCGTGACGCTGAGACGCATACAAAGTTGAAATATGAATACAATATCATCTTTTCGAAACGAGTGGGCTCTTTACTTGCTAGAGCGCAACAAAGTTATTTTGAACTGGGTGACAAACCACATAAATTATTAGCAAGACAGCTAAGGCATGTACAGGCATCTAGAGCTATTCACAAAATAAAAGACAAGAAGGGTAAAATAGTAACAGATCCGCAGGATATTAATAAATGCTTTGCTCAGTTTTACTCAGAGCTATATCAATCAAAATGCGATGCTACTGATCCACAAACTATGGGACGCTTTCTCGCTGAATGTGAACTTCCTAAACTAGACAGGGGGGCAGCTGCTGCACTCGATGCTGGGATAACTTTAGAGGAAATTAACAGAGCGATAGCACAATTTCCAAACTGCAAGGCCCCTGGGCCCAATGGATATGTAATAGAATCCTATAAGAAGTACTGCGCCAGTCTAGGTCCACTTATGTTGCGAATGTTTAAACAATCCAAAGAAAATGCCAAACTCCCGCAAACACTGTATAAGGCTACAATAGCACTGATCTTGAAAAAAGATAGAGATTCCATGGAGATGTCGTCTTATTGCCCCGTGTCATTACTCCCCATAGAAAATAAGGTGTTGACAAAGATATTGGCAAACCGATTGAAAAAATATATTTCTGACATCATACACCCTGACCAGATAGGTTTTATCCCGGGCCGACATATATACTACAATTTGAGATGCCTTTTCAACGTTATGTATCATGATCATAAAGTTGAGGCAGTGGTAATTGCTCTTGACGCAGAGAAGGCATTTGATCAGATTGAGTGGAAGTATATGATGTCGGTTCTGGAGCATTTCGGGTTTGGAAAGGAATTTATTAATTGGATAAGAATTATTTATGCACACCCACTGGCGTCCGTGGTAACCAATCAGGAAATGTCGCAGTCATTCCGCCTGTTCAAGGGCTGCCAACAGGGGTGCCCTATTTCGCCTGCTCTCTTCGCTATGGCCACGGAACCCCTTGCTACTCGCATTCGTGCATGTGCCGATATAGCTTCTGTTAAAATAAAAGACACGCAGCACAAAATTTCCCTATATGCAGACGATGTTCTTTTATTTTTATCCAAGCCTAAAACTTCTATTCCCCCCTTACTTAACTTGATAAATACATTCGGATCCTTCTCTGGCTACAAGTAAACTGGCAAAAAAGCAAATTGATATGTACTGTGGATATGTGGATATGTAATTTCTGCAATCTACCCCATTTAGAACAGTGATGGACAAGTTCACAAGCCTTGGCATTGTAATGACAAGAGACCTTGATTACCTATTGAAAGCAAATTGTGACTTAAAAATTTAACAGCTTTAACAAAATGTAGATTTTTGGAAAACTGCCTTGGTTGGTCGTATAAACGCTATTAAAATGGTTGTCCTACCCAGGTTTCTTTACCTCTTCCAATGTCTATCCAATTTCATACCACAAAGCTATTTTAGTAATTCCATTATTATGGGATAACAAGGCAGACAGAATTTCAAAGAAGCATTTATGCAAGTACAAGATAGAGGGGGGCTTTGACCTTCCTCACTTTAAACTGTATTATTGGGCTGCTAATCTGAACATTGTGTCTTTCTGGAGGGGAAGTTTACCTGGGATGCGACAGAATGATATGCCGTCATGGCTTTTGATTGAGCAGGCCTCCTGTCAACGTTCCTCAGTCCCTGCACTTGTTAATAGTCCATTATAAGTGAAAAAAGCCACTTATGACTCTAATCCAGTCATTTGTCATACTCTTAGGATCTGGAAACAGATTAGGTATTTTCTTAACATACCCACTGTTTACATAGACAGCCCAATTTGCCTGAATCATGCTTTCCACCCTGCGTTGGATGAAATGGTGTTTTCACAGTGGAGGGAGAAGGGGCTCACAGCATTTGGTAATTTATACATTGATAGTCAGTTAGCTTCATTTCAACAATTACAGGGTAAGTTTAACTTGCCAACAACACATTTTTTCAGATACCTCCAAATCAGGAATTTCTTGAGGACACATATCCCACAGTATGGCATGAAGCCAAATAATCCTACATTAGATAGCCTGATCCTTGTCAAACCCCATTCAAAAGGGTCGGTCTCTAGACTGTATGATGTGCTACAGGCCCACATATGGGTATCCACAGACACTATTAAAAGGGCTTGGGAACAAGAACTTGGTTCAGAAATCTCAGATGAGGACTGGGTAGAAGCTCTCAGAAGAGGACTGGGTAGAAGCTCTCAGGAATATAAACCACCGTTCAGTGAATGCCAGACACAACCTTGTACAGTTTAAGGTGATACACAGTTTACATTACTCAAAAGTAAAACTGCATAAAATATTCCCGGACACCTCACCACTGTGTGAGAGGTGCAAGCAGGATGAGGGGATGTTGACCCACTTATTTTGGGCATGTCCTAAGTTACATGCTTACTGGGCTCTCATTTTTGATTACTTATCTAATGCCTTTGATAAAGTTATAGCCCCAGACCCATTGATCGCTCTGTTTGGCACAGCTGATGGGAATAACCAGGAGGGGAAAGCTGTCTCTCTTTGTACTCTATTAGCCAAAAGGCTCATATTGCAATTTTGGAAATTGGAGACTGTACCTACCTTTGAAATGTGGTTACGGGATTTAGGGAATGTAATACACATGGGAAAGATTCGATACAATACCTCCAATAGAAGTCCAATGTTTTACAAAATATGGCAGCCGATACTGGATAAATGGTCTAGTCCCACTTCATAACTGGGTTGATGATCTGCTGCTACTCTGTGCTGTACTCCACTCTATATTTATTTTCGGCTTAACTACACTGCTTGTAATGACTATATGCTGTCTACTTATACATGTACCACCTAATAGGATTTTGTTTTATTTTGTGTATGTGTGAGTTAAAGTTTTGTGGAGTGTGGTGTCAGGAAAATAACCTCACACTCAACGTCAACAAAACAAAACAAAGGAGATGATCGTGGACTTCAGGAAACAGCAGAGGGAGCACCCCCCTATCCACATCGACGGGACAGTAGTGGAGAAGGTGGAACGTTTTAAGTTCCTCGGTGTACATATCACGGACAAACTGAAATGGTCCGCCCACACAGACAGCGTGGTGAAGAAGGCACAACAGCGCCTCTTCAACCCCAGGAGGCTGAAGAAATGTGGCTTGTCACCTAAAACACTCACAAACTTTTACAGATGCACACTCGAGAACATCCTGTCGGGCTGTATCACCGCCTGGTACGGCAACTGCTCCGCCCACAACCATAAAGCTCTCCAGAGGGTAGTGAGGTCTGCACAACGCATCACCGGGGGAAAACTACCTGCACCACCTGATGTCACAGGAAGGCCAAAAAGATCATCAGGGACAACAACCGCCCGAGCCACTGCCTGTTTACCCCGCTATCATCCAGAAGGCGAGGTCAGTACAGGTGCATCAAAGCTGGGACCGAGAGACTGAAAAACAGCTTCTATCTCAAGGTCATCAGACTGTTAAACAGCCATCAATAACATTGAGTGGCTGCTGCCAACATACTGACTCAAATTTCTAGCCACTTTAACAATTAAAAATTGGATGTAATAAATGTATCACTAGTCACTTTAAACAATGCCACTTTATATAATGTTTACATACCCTACATTACTCATCTCATATGTATATACTGTACTCTATACCATCTACTGTATCTTGCCTACACCGTTCAGCCATCGCTCACCCATATATTTATATCTACATATTCTTATCCATTCCTTTACACTTGTGTATATAAGGTAGTTGTTGTGAAATTGTTAGATTACTTGTTAGATATTACTGCATGGTCAGAATTAGAAGCACAAGCATTTCGCTACACTCGCATTAACATCTGCTAACCATGTGTATGTGACAAATACAATTTGATTTGAAAATTTGATTTGAAAAATAACTATCTGAAAGGCAAGCCTCCTAATCTGATAGGCTGCCACCTTCACAATATATTATTAAAAAGGTAAAAAATTTAACCCCTCCCATCACAAATAGTTTCAGGTTTGAACCTTTACACAGGGGTTCCTCGAAGACCCTTTTCAGAACTTGAAAGGTTCCGCCGGTGTGGCAACCCAAAAGGTTCTTGCCGGCACCTTTTGATGAATAGTTATTAAAGTGAGAGAGGCAGACTTTCCCTCCTCCAAGTTGTCGTGCGTCCCAAATGGCACCCTATTCCCTGTGTAGTGAACATAAAAAAGCAGGTCAAAAGCAGCACACTATATAGGGAATAGGGTGCCATTTCAGACGCAACTAGGCAGTGAGTCGCTATGGAGGGCTACATTTAACATAGTCGAATCAAGTTTTAATTGGATGTACATGAGGCAGTGAGGCTGAGGTCAGGGATGCCAACTGGTTAAGGCCCAAAAAGGTGACAAACATTTTTGGCACGGAAACACGGGAAAAATCTTTGTGAAGTGAAGGAAAATGTGCTTCTTTTCAGAGAATAACAAGTACATATAATACACATTTAAACATGGTGTCCTGAGGTCGGTGGGAGTTGGGCTCTTTGGTCTGGGTTTAAGTTTTTATCATGATATGTACAGTATATAGAACAATTTTATGGTTCTTTATATATCCTTTATGGAGATGGTTCTATAAGGAACCTTTCTCAATCTGAAAGGTTCTTTGTAGATCTTTTTGAAGAACCATACAGGGTTTTTGATTCTGGTCAGCCATATTATATTGCTCAAATTCCATAGGTGTTATTATTGCGTTAATAAAATAGTTGAATCAAGTGAGCTATCTCTGGAACATCTGGGGGTCCCTGAGGAGAGAATTGAGAACTACTGACTGCTTTAGTCAACCTTTCTCAGTTGACAAGGCCATACGTAAGTCGTTCACAAGACACTTCCACTGGCCGTAGTCATATACTGTAAGATATGTGGTGGCATAACGCAACACATTAGACACATTGGAATGACACAAAGATTTGTGAAAGACAAACCACGCCCCAAAAATATTTTACATTTTGTGAACTGTAAAGGACCATTGAAGAGCTCCAGTGATGGCTCCACATACAGTAGAACCTTCACCCTTCTCAAAGAACCCGTGAGTAACATTCATTTTTTTGTTGAACAATTTAGGAGCAGACAAATATATTTGGGGAGCACAATGAAAGTAATTGACGAAAGGTTTTTGGAGTGTTCCATGCTCAATCAGGCACAATGTCACCTCAAATATGAACCTCTTAGGTGAAACAAAAATGTTCAGCTGCCTATTTAAGGGCGAGAGGTTACCACGGTAACAGGGCCCTCACACATCTGTGAATAATCCATAGAATGAAGAATTACAATACTAGAATGGACATTTTTTATGATGAGATTACGGTCAGCCATTTTGGTCAGAGGGTTACTGCCAGTACTGTAGTAAGATATTGTATAAAACAATGAATTTGAAGAATTTATCTGCACTGCATGTTTGTTAGCTAGCTAGCTAGCCAGACAGTTTCAAATTAACTGCCAACATTCCAGTTAAACAATGCAGTCAATCCACAGGCTGAAAAGGCAAGTACTGATTTTATATCATATAATAGCATTCACAGCTTTCAATCATTTTTATTATTTTTACATTCATGGTCTGTTTACATATATTTTAGATTATACAGAAAATTGGCTGAAAACCTGTAAAAACTGTATTTATAATTATATGACAATTTAAGTTGACTAATTCTATTACACAATTTCTATTATATCGCATGCCTAACTTTTATTTTCCTGCGTAAGTAAAATCAGGATTATGCCTCTACTGCCATTCATCCCAGTTAAATGGCACCCTATTCCCTATCAGTGTCTGTGTCTTTCTATAAAAAAAAAATGCTGGGTTAAAAACAACCCAGTGCTGGGTATATAGTGGACAGAACACATGTTGGGTTATTTTGACCCAGGCAAAAATTTTTTTGAAGACTGGAGGCGTGGCTTAGTAGGGGATAGTTATTTTTGGTCACACGTGAGAGTAAATGTCACTATATTTCATCTGTTCTGTCTGGCTGTCTCTACACTTGACATTTACATGTGACTTCTGCTTTCAGAATACAAAGATCGCATAGAAAAGACAGGTCTAGACACACAAAAGCTGCATGGTGGTCGGATTGTGTTCAGATCTGGCTGACCACTTTAGGAGGTGGTCAGTGACGCATTGTGTGTGGATTTCTCCTCAGTTTGGAAGTAATCAGGCTTTTGTATGCGCATACAGTGGGCGTCGTCATCAGCACTCTGCCCACAAGTTTCCAAGAAAACATGTGTTTCGGGAGCGAGAGGCACCTTTTTACATTAAACATTGGAGGAAATACATTCCTAGCGTGTGAGGAACTTGTTTGCTAGCTTCATAAATGCTAGCCAGCTAGCTTACTTAAAAAACTAAATTATGCAACCTGCTTAGCTAGCTAGCTTGCTTGCTGGCTAGTTACAGAGGTTAACTGGGTAGTTAACTACAGCCAACAAGTTGTTGTTGTGTTGTCAGATTTAGCCATTCGCAGAATGCATACAGGCATTTGAATATAGTGCGGGAAAAGGGAACCCGGCCACAATGTGAACACATTTAACGGAAAGGGGGATACCTAGTCAGTTATACATCTGAATGCATCTTCCGCATTTAACCCAACCCCTCTGAATCAGAGAGGTGTGGGGGGCTGCCTTAATCAACAGCCACGTCATTGGTGCCCAGGGAACAGTGGTTTAACTGCCTTACTCAAAGAGAGAACAACAGATTTTTGTCAGCTCGGGGATTTGATCCAGCAACCTTTTGGTTACTGGCCCAAGGCTCTTACCCACCAGGAAACCTGCCGCCATGTACAGTTGAAGTCAGAAGTTTACATACACCTTAGCCAAATACATTTAAACTCAGTTTTTCACAATTCCTGACATGTAATCCCAGTAAAAATTCCCTGTTTTAGGTCAGTTAGGATCACCACTTTATTTGAAGAATGTGAAATGTCAGAATAATAGTAAAGAACATTTTTTATTTCAGCTTTTATTTCTTTCATCACATTCCCAGTGGGTCAGAAGTTTACATACACTCAATTAGTATTTGGTAGCATTGCCTTTAAATTGGTTAACTTGGGTCAAATGTTTCAGGTAGCCTTCCACAAGCCTCCCACAATAAGTTGGGTGAATTTTGGCCCATTCCTCCTGACAGAGCTGGTGTAAATGAGTCAGGTTTGTAGGCCTCCTTGCTCACACATGCTTTTTCAGTTCTGCCCACAAATGTTCTATAGGATTGAGGTCAGGGCTTTGTGATGGCCAGTCCAATACCTTGACTTTGTTGTCCTTAAGCCATTTTTCCACAACTTTGGAAGAATGCTTGGGGTCATTGTCCATTTAGAAGACCCATTTGCGACCAAGCTTTAACTTCCTGATTGATGTCTTGAGATTTTGCTTCAATATATCAACAGAATTTTCCCGCCTCATGATGCCATCTATTTTGTGAAGTGCACCAGTCCCTCCTGCAGCAAAGCACCCCCACAACATGATGCTGCCACCCCCGTGCTTCACAGTTGGGATGGTGTTCTTCTGCTTGCAAGCGTCCCCCTTTTTCCTCCAAACGTAACGATGGTCATTATGGCCAAACAGTTCTATCTTTGTTTCATCAGACCAGAGGACATTTCTCCAAAAAGTATGATCTTTGTTCCCATGCGCAGTTGCAAACCGTAGTCTGGCCTTTTTATGGTGGTTTTGGAGCAGTGGCATCTTCCTTGCTGAGCGGCCTTTCAGGTTATGTCGATATTGGACTCGTTTTACTGTGGATATAGATATTTTTGTACCCGTTTCCTCCAGCATCTTCACAAGGTCCTTTGCTGTTGTTCTGGGATTGATTTGCACTTTTCACACCAAAGTACATTCATCTCTAGGAGACAGAATGCGTCTCCTTCCTGAGCGGTATGACGGCTGCGTGGTCCCATGGTGTTTATACTTGCGTACTATTGTTTGTACAGATGAACGTGGTATCTTCAGGCGTTTGGAAATTGCTCCCAAGGATGAACCAGACTTGTGGAGGTCTACAATTTATTTTCTGGGGTCTTGGCTGATTTCTTTTGATTTTCCCATGATGTCAAGCAAAGAGGCACTGAGTTTGAAGGTAGGCCTTGAAATACATCCACAGGTACACCTCCAATTGACTCAAATTATGTCAATTAGCCTATCAGAAGCTTCTACAGCCATGACATCATTTTCTGGAATTTTCCAAGCTGTTTAAAGGCACAGTCAACTTAGTATATGTAAACTTCTGACCCACTGGAATTGTGATACAGTGAATTATAAGTAAAATAATCTGCCTGTAAACAATTGTTGGAAAAAATACATGTCATGCACAAAGTAGATGTCCTAACCGACTTGCCAAAACTATAGTTTGTTAACAAGAAATGTGTGGAGTGGTTGAAAAACTCGTTTTAATGACTCCAACCTAAGTGTATGTAAACTTCCGACTTCAACTGTAGATGCATGATGTGCTTGGAATTCCACGATTTGTATCTCCATGATACAAAATCTGCACGAACTGTCAAGTCTAGACACGGCCTTGTATTGTTTTCACATATTAAGGTTGAGCACTTGAAGTATCTGAAAGCCACACCCCCCATAGGCCATGCCTCATGATAATAACCTATGTATTACGTAAAAAAGACCCAGCTGCTGTGTCAACCCAGCATGAAAGTGAATAAAAACCCAACTGATAGTTAAATTAAGCAATGTTTGAAAAATCTGGTTATTTTCAGGAGGCATGGCCTATTGAGGGCATGGCTTTAAGAAAGTTATTTTTGGCCACCTGTGAGAGTAAATGTCATTGTTGTTCATCATGTTAAGTTTGCACACTGCAAATTCCAATGTCCTTCTATATTTTTGCACATGACACATTTCAATGTACATTTTATAAAATTATTTAAGCATTATAACAAAGTGGTGACTCTTGCAACATTAGGATATGGCTTTTGGGGAACTCGTACTCTTGTGTAAGCATCATAAAAGCTACACAAGTGTCAGTGCTCAACCTTAACATGCGATAATAATACAACAGAACATGGCGGCAGAACCGGAATGACATTTGCGCTTACAGGTGGCCAAAAATAACTAGCCATGCCCCTACTAAGCCACGCTTCCAGTCTTCTAATCTTACCCGGTGGGTCACTGCTCAATAACCCAGAATCAATAACCCAACAACCCAACTGAGTGACCTAACTGGCTGGATTAAAATAACCCAACATGTGTTCTGTCCAATATTTACCCATATTGGGTTGTTTTTAACGCGGCATTTGTTTGAGTGTAACGGCACCCTATTCCTTAAATAGTGCACCACTTTTGATCAAGTCTCAAAGGGCTCTTGATTTGAATATGTTTTTGTGGTTGCTACAATATGAAGAAAGACAGAGAAAAGACATTGAATGCCATGTACCATTGTCGAAGTAGATGACGGTTGAGTTCCTGGAGACACTAGGGTCAAAGTTGGCCATGAGGGGGGCGATGTACTGGGTGGCCGTCAGCATTCTGTGGACCACATCCCCTGTGTAGATGAACCCTGAGTGAGGGGGAAACATACAGCAGATATTACTCATTAAATACAATCGTCGCCACAACACAACAATCCGCATGTCAATGTCAATGTCCCCAGGCTAAGCTTCCTTCTCTGCCTGACACTCAAACCATACACACACACGCACATACAGTACAAACACTAGCAGTTACTCTCACGGTTAGAGCGTTGGTGACCAAAAGGTCACCAGTTTCGAATTGAGCAAGGCATATAACCCTAATTGCTCCAGGGTTGCTGTTGATAATGGCAGACCCTGGACGTGGTCCCACTCTCCACGGGTGTCTCAGGGAGAGTCGGAATATGCCAAAAACACATTTCCAATTCACACGTGAAATAGGACAAATAGGATAGGGTCCAAGTTGTGGATTTAAAAGAAAACATGAATCATCAGCGTACAGTATCATCATATCACTTGTTGGCTGCCTTTCCTTCACTCTGCGGTCCAACTCCCAAATCGTCTAAATTTAGTTATTGACTGTACGTTTGTTTATTCCATGTGTAACTCTGTGTTGTTGTTTGTGGCGCACTGCTTTGCTTTATCCTGGCCAGGTCGCAGTTGTAAATGAGAACTTGTTCTCAACTGGCAGACCTGGTTAAATAAAGGTGAAATAAAAGATGTTAAATAAATTGGGTTGAGGTCAGGTGATTGTGGAGGCCAGGTCATCTGATGCAGCACTTCATCACTCTTCCTTCTTTGTCAAACAGCCCTTAAACAGCCTGGAGGTGTGTTGGGTCATTGTTCTGTTGAAAAACAAATGATAGTCCCACTAAGCGCAAACCAGATAGGATGGCGTATCGCTGCAGAATGCTGTGGTAGCCATGCTGGTTAATTGTGCATTGAATTCTAAATAAATCACAGACAGTTTCACCAGCAAAACACCCCCACACCATCACACATCCTCCTCCATGCTTCACAGTTGGAACCACACATGCGGAGATCATCCGTTGACCTACTCTGCGTCTCACAAAGACACAGCGGTTGGAACCAAAAATCTCAAATTTGAACTCATCGGACAAAAGGACAGACTTCCACCGGTCTAATGCCCATTGCTCATGTTTCTTGGCCCAAGTAAGTCTCTTCTTCTTATTGGTGTCTTTTAGTACAGTAGATGTGACTTTGCAGTAAATCGACCATGAAGGCCTGATTCACGCAGTCTCCTCTGAACAGTTGATATTAAGATGTGTCTATTACTTGAACTCTGTGAAGAATTTATTTGGGCTGCAATTTCTGAGGCTGGTAATTCTAATGAACTTATCCTCTGCAGCAGAGGTGACTCGGTCTTCCTTTCCTGTGGCGGTCCTCATGAGAGCCAGTTTCATCATAGTGGTTGATGGTTTTTGCAACTGCACTTGAAGAAACTTTAAAAGTTCTTGACATTTTCCGTATTGACTGACCTTCATGTCTTAAAGTAATGATGGACTGTCGTTTCTCTTCGCTTTTTCAGCTGTTCTTGTCATAATATGAACTTCGTCTTTTACCAAATAGGGCTATCTTCTGTATACCATCCCTACCTTGTCACAACACAACTGATTGGCTCATACGCATTAAGAAGTATAGAAGTTACACAAATTAACTTAACAAGGCACACCTGTTAATTGAAATGCATTCCAGGTGACTACCTCATGAAGCTGGTTGAGAGAATGCCAAGAGTGTACAAAGCTGTCATCAAGGTAAAGAGTGGCTACTTTGAAGGATCTGAAATATTTGAACCAGGGTTCCCGAGTGGCGCAGCGGTCTAAGGCACTGCATCTCAGTGCTAGAGGTGTCACTACATCCCTGGGTTGAATCCATTACATCTGGCTGTGATTGGGAGCCCCATAGGGTGGTGCACAATTGGCCCAGTGTCGTCCTGGTTTGGCTGGGGTAGACCGTCATTGTAAATAAGAATTTGTTCTTAACTGACTTGCTTAGGTAATTAACGGTTACAAATTTGTTTAGCACTTATTTAGTTACTACATGATTCCATATGTGTTATTTCACAGTGTTGATGTCTTCACTATTATTCTACAAGGTAGCATTTCTATCTTGAAGATAAAAAAATAATTTGGTGCATTTTTCCCCATACACCCTCCAGTTTGCTTAATTTGTATAATATATTACACTTGATCTTTCTTGAATAAGTTCCTCCATTTCTTTTTGTTTTTCCTCTAACTTATTATGAGCCTCTATGGTACATTTTGTATTGCTTTTGTTTTAGAGATGAGTAATGAATTGCATGGCCTCTAAAGCCACATTTAAAAGTTTCCCATATAATAAGGGGATTTGCTGTACCTATGTTAAGTCTATTATAAATTCCTCTGTCCTAGTTAAAAACAAGTTATCATCCAATAGGCTTTGATTACATTTCTAATATCCTCACCCACGTGGAAATTCAGTAAGAGTAATGTATATGCCAATTATGCAATTTATGTGTCCTTACAAACAGCATTAAGGATAAATATATACAGTATGTCTGCTGAGCACACCATACTCAATCAACACAAAGTAGACCTGCATAATTTACTGCTTATCGGCCAGTTGCCATTGTTATTAATGTACCCCTGTGAAACAAAAAGTACTGGCTATTCATCTTAAGGAAATATTATTTACATAGAGGGGTACATTAACATTGATGATGCCAGAAACAAAATATTTTTTTATTCTCTGACAGAGAGGTATAGCAATGTCAGCGGCTGTGAAGATGCATTAAATAAATCAAAATGGCTGCATGTCCTCATCTTCCCTTTCCTTCTTGCTTTGGGGGGGGGGGGGGGGGGGGGGGCCTGGGGTGCCTAACAGAGATTTGAGACTGAAACTTTGACAGTAAAAACCACTGAGAAAAATAGCTAAAAATAGCAAAAAAGCATTCTTAAAAGGTCACATGTAGCTGCAGTCAATTCACCGCCATTTTGTGTCATCATGTGTCTTCAACAATGGCTGTAAAAAAAAAAATACATCACGAGAAAGGCCAAGAGCACAGTCCCTCCCAGTGAGGAATCAATCCTGTTCGTAAGGACCTCACAGTCAAGTGTAGCCCCCACTCAGCACAGTAGGTGTTTGTATATCTCTGTGCCCCCACCAGTGCAGTCAGCAGAACTCAGAACTGTGGAACTGTGGAGATATTTGAGAACAGGAGGATAGAAGGAGGAGAGGAGCAGGAGGGGGAGTTAAGTCTATCTGGCCATGGAGGAGGGGATGATAGGAGGATGAGGTGAGGAGGAGGAGGAGTTGAGTCTATCTGGCCATGGAGGAGGGGAGGATAGGAGGATGAGGTGAGGAGGAGGAGGAGTTGAGTCTATCTGGCCATGGAGGAGGGGAGGATAGGAGGATGAGGTGAGGAGGAGGAGGAGTTGAGTCTATCTGGCCATGGAGGAGGGGATGATAGGAGGATGAGGTGAGGAGGAGGAGTTGAGTCTATCTGGCCATGGAGGAGGGGATGATAGGAGGATGAGGTGAGGAGGAGGAGGAGTTGAGTCTACCTGACCATGGAGGAGGGGAGGATGAGGGGTATTGAAGGAGGAGAAGAAGGGGAGGAGGAGTAGGAGGAGGAGGAGTTAAGTCTATCTGGCCATGGAGGAGGGGAGGATAGGAGGATGAGGTGAGGAGGAGGAGGAGTTGAGTCTATCTGGCCATGGAGGAGGGGAGGATAGGAGGATGAGGTGAGGAGGAGGAGGATTTGAGTCTATCTGGCCATGGAGGAGGGGATGATAGGAGGATGAGGTGAGGAGGAGGAGGAGTTGAGTCTATCTGGCCATGGAGGAGGGGAGGATAGGAGGATGAGGTGAGGAGGAGGAGGAGTTGAGTCTATCTGGCCATGGAGGAGGGGATGATAGGAGGATGAGGTGAGGAGGAGGAGGAGTTGAGTCTATCTGGCCATGGAGGAGGGGAGGATAGGAGGATGAGGTGAGGAGGAGGAGGAGTTGAGTCTATCTGGCCATGGAGGAGGGGAGGATAGGAGGATGAGGTGAGGAGGAGGAGGAGTTGAGTCTATCTGGCCATGGAGGAGGGGATGATAGGAGGATGAGGTGAGGAGGAGGAGGAGTTGAGTCTATCTGGCCATGGAGGAGGGGAGGATAGGAGGATGAGGTGAGGAGGAGGAGGAGTTGAGTCTATCTGGCCATGGAGGAGGGGATGATAGGAGGATGAGGTGAGGAGGAGGAGGAGTTGAGTCTATCTGGCCATGGAGGAGGGGAGGATAGGAGGATGAGGTGAGGAGGAGGAGGAGTTGAGTCTATCTGGCCATGGAGGAGGGGAGGATAGGAGGATGAGGTGAGGAGGAGGAGGAGTTGAGTCTATCTGGCCATGGAGGAGGGGAGGATAGGAGGATGAGGTGAGGAGGAGGAGGAGTTGAGTCTATCTGGCCATGGAGGAGGGGAGGATGAGGGGTATTGAAGGAGGAGAAGAAGGGGAGGAGGAGTAGGAGGAGGGGAAGTTGAGTCTACCTGGCCAGTGTTTGTCTCCAGTTGGCATACCTGTGGGCCTACTAGGTAAACATGGGTGAGGGTGGGGTGAGAGAGAGAGACATTCAAGGAAAGGAGAGAGAGGAGATTGAGAGGGGAGGGGGGGTATAGTGGCCTACCTAGCCTTATCCTTTCATCTAACTGCTCTTGAATGATTGCTTTCTCTTTCTCTCCCTCTCTCTCTCACAACACACTGGGGGAGTTTGACACAAATGATTTAACTCCGACTCAATCATTGCATTCCATCAGCTCTAGTGTTTACCCAACAGCAGCCCAAATATGTACCTTATCTAACTTTCCTTTTCTACGCCACACCTTGTTTCCCCCATCTTTCTCTCTTTTCTTTTCTTCTTTCTATCTTGAAACAGCACAGAGGGCACAGACTAAGAAGTACGGTGCAGGCCTGCATCATAACCACACAATGACCATCAGGGACACACACACACGCCCCTATGTTAAATGCAAGCTGTTAGGAGACGTTTGGCTCTGTGCCTGCTTCTCTGGGTAAATGAGAGAGACTTTTCTAACAATCTACTGCGAACACAAAAACAGCCACCCGACAGCCTGGGAGAAATCAGTCAGTCTCTCAATACGCTTAAGAACAGACACCCAGAAAGAGAGTCATTCAATAGGGAAGCGGGATACCTAGTCAGTTGTGCAGCTGAATGCATTCAACTGAAATATGTCTTCCTGCATTTAACCCAACCACCTCTGAATCAGAGAGGTGCAGGGGGGCTGCATTGATGGACATCATTGGTACCCAGGGGGAAGTTGTTATGGGGGTTAACTGCCTTGCTCAAGGGCAGAACAACAGATTTTTCCCCCCGTGCTAACTCTGGAATTTGAACACTCAACCTTCTGGTTACTGTCCCAACGCTCTAACCGCTAGGCTACCTGGCAGGCGAATTTGTTATGGCCATCACTTTAAGGAGGGGGACTGGACAGTAGATGATGAACGATTCAGCCAGGACAATTGGTAGCCGAATGAAAAAGCGAAAAAGAGGGAGTGTGAGAGACGGAGAAGGCAGAGAGAGAGAGGAGGGGAGAGCGGGATAGGACGGTGAGAAGGAGAAAGAACAAACAAAAGAAAGAGAGAGTAAGAGAGAGATGGAGACACACAGAGACACAGAGACAATGCCAAATAGAGAGGGGGTAGAGGTGAAACAATGAGATTGTTCCATTTTCAGCCCTGTTTATATGTTCGGGTATCAGGGAGTACTGTTCTGTATATACTGGAAGGAGCATTACCACAATCTCTTGACCAGCCATTCTACTTTATTGGACATTCTGTCCAAACAAGCCAGTTGTTTCTCCATACTGAGCCTATGTTTAGTTCTGGAGTGATTTCAGAGTTTAAAACAGCTGTCTGGAGCAGCGAGCAGCCAGGATAGAAGGAACACATGCACACACACACACACATATACGTCCGTCACAAGCATCTGCAGTGTATCTGGCCATTATCTTATCTTATGACACGCATAGAGAAGGCCAGACAGAAGAGAGGAGAAACAACTGGTCTCACTACTGTCTCCCGACTGGGCACATACTGGTTGAATCAACATTGTTTTCACATAATTTCAATGAAATTACGTTGAACCAATGTGGAATAGACGTTGAATTGATGTCTGTGCCCAGCGAGTAACCACCTTGTGACCACCTTGTGTCTTTCTCCTTCCTCTGTGTGCCTGTTAGTGTGCAAGTGTGTGTGAGTGGAAGAGGATTTAATTAAGTGTGTGCGTGCGTGCGTGCGTGTGTTTACTAGCTGCCTTGTTGTTCCACTGCATCCCACACACTCCTCTGTGGCTTCTGTGACGAGCTTCTACATCAGCCCTGTGGCATCCCCATGAAACAAAGTATTTAACCAAAATGTGCCTGGAGAAAAACAGAGACGACAAGCCAAATACGTGTGTACAGAGGAATCTGGCGCTGACGGTGAAATGTGTGTGTGTGTGTGTGTCCGTATGGGCTGTTTTTGTCAGGGGGCCTAGTAAAGACACCACACAGCTGCATTTCTACCTTGGCTCTCTCTGGCAGCTGGGGTTACAGAGGGATCAGATCGCATATCACCACTCTGGTTGTGTCTCAAATGACACCCTATTCCCTATATAGTGCGCTACCTTTGACCAGGGCCCATAGAGCTCTGGTCAAAAGTAGTGCACTATATAGGAAATAGGGTGCCATTTGGAACACATTTCTGACAGACAGTGCCTGTCTTTACCGCTACAACCTCCAACCGCCAGACACTGCTCAATGCTTGGCCCTGACAGCACCAGCAACACTTTATAGAACATTACCACCTTTTGTTACTTCTGTTATGAGGTGATTCATATCAAAGAGTTGAAGCAACACATCATGTCACGACACCACGTCTTATGTCACTTTGTTTTGTGTTGTCATGTGATATATTTCAACGTGTCAAATCAAATCAAATGCTATTTGTCAAATGGGCCGAATACAACCTTACAGTGAAATGCTTATTTACAAGCCCTTAACCAACAATGCAGTTTAAGAAGAATACCTGTTTAGAAGCCTCTTGGACCTAGACGTGCGCTCTGGTACAGCTTGCCATGCGATAGCAGAGAGAACAGTTTATGACTAGAGTGGCTGGAGTCTACCACCACCTGGGATAGAGGTCCTGGATGGCAGGAAGCTTGGCCCCAATGATGCAGTGGGCCGTACGCACTACCCTCTGTAGTGACTTTTGCGGTCGGAGGCCGATCAGTTGCCATACCAGGCAGTGATGCAACCTGTCAGGATGCTCTCGATGGTGTAGCTGTAGAACCTTTTGATGATCTGAGGACCCATGCCAAATCTTTTCAGTCTCCTGAGGGGGAATAGGTTTTGTCGTGCCCTCTTCACGACGGTCTTGGTGTAATTGGACCATGTTAGTTTGTTAGTGATGTGGAGGCTAAGGAACTTGAAGCTCTCAACCTGCTCCACTGCAGCCCTGTTGATGAAAATGGGGGCGTGCTCGGTCCTCCTTTTCCTGTAGTCCACAATCATCTCCTTTGTCTTGATCACGTTGAGGGAGAGGTTGTTGTCCTTGCACCACACAGTCAGGTCTCTGACTTCCTCCCTATAGGCTGTCTCGTCGTAGTCGGTGATCAGGCCTACCACTGTTATGTCATCTGCAAAATTGATGATGGTGTTGGAGTCGTGCCTGGTGACGCAGTCAAGAGTGAACAGGGAGTACAGGAGGGGACTGAGTACGCACTCCTGAGGGGCCCCCGTGTTGAGGATCAGTGTGGCGGATGTGTTGTTACCTACCCTTACCACCGGTGGGCAGTCCGTCAGGAAGTCCAGGATCCAGTTGCAGAGGGAGGTGTTAAGCCCCAGGGCTTAGTTTAGTGATGAGCTTTGAGGGCGCTGTGGTGTTGAACGCTGAGCTGTAGTCAATGAATAGCATTCTCACATGGGTGTTCCTTTTGTCCAGATGGGAAAGGGCAGTGTGGAGTGCAATAGAGATTGCATCATCTGTGGATCTGTTGGGGAGGTATGCAAATTGGAGTGGGTCTAGGGTTTCTGGGATAATGGTGTTAATGTGAGCCATGACCAGCCTTTCAAAGCACTTCATGTCTACAGACGTGAGTGCTACAGGTTGGTAGTCATTTAGGCAGGTTACCTTAGTGTTATTAGTCCACAGGGACTATGGTGGTCTGCTTGAAACATGTTAGTATTACAGACTCAGACAGGGAGAGGTTGAAAATGTCAGTGAAGACACTTGCCAGTTGGTCAACGCATGCTCGGAGTACACGTCCTAGTAATCCGTCTGGCCCTGCGTCCTTGTGAATGTTGACCTGTTTAAAGTCCTTACTCACATCGGCTGCAGAAAGCATGATCGCACACTCGTCCGGAACAGCTGAGGCTCTCATGCATGTTTCAGTCTTACTAGCCTCAAAGCGAGCATAGAAGTAATTTAGCTCCTCCGGTTGGCTCGTGTCACTGGGCAGCTCTCGGCTGTGCTTCCCTTTGTAGTCTGTAATAGTTTGCAATCCCTGCCACATCCGACGAGTGTCAGAGCCGGTGTAGTACGATTCGGTCTTAGTCCTGTGTTGATGCTTTACCTGTTTGATGGTTCGTCGGAGGGCACAGCGGGATTTCTTATAAGCTTTTGGGTTAGAGTCCCGCTCCTTGAAAATGGCAGCTCTACCCTTTAGCTCAGTGCGGATGTTGTCTGTAATCCATGACTTCTGGTTGGGGTATGTACGTATGGTCACTGTGGGGACGACGTCCTTGATGCAGTTATTGATGAAGCCAGTGACTGATGTGGTGTACTCCTTAATGCCATCGGAAGAATCCCGGAATGTATTCCAGTCTGTACTAGCAAAACAGTCCTGTAGTTTAGCATCTGCTTCATCTGACCACTTTTTTATTGACCGAGTCACTGGTACTTCCTGCTTTATTTTAGCTTGAATGCAGGAATCAGGAGGATATAATTATGGTCAGATTTGCCAAAAGGAGGGCGAAGGAGAGCTTTGTACGCTTCTCTGTGTGTGGAGTAAAGATAGTCTTTTTTCCCCTCTGGTTGCACATTTACCATGCTGGTAGAAATGTGGAAAACCGGATTTAAGTTTCCCTGCATTAAAGTCCCCGGCCACTAGGAGCGCCGCCTCTGGATGAGCGTTTTCCTGTTTGCTTATGGCCTTATACAGCTCATTGAGAGCGGTCTTAGTGTCGGCATCGGTTTGTGATGGTAAATAGACAGCTACGAAGAATATTGATGAAAACTCTCTAGGTAGATAGTGCAGCTCCCGGGTGGCGCAGTGGTCTAGGGCACTGCATCGCAGTGCTAGCTGCGCCACCAGAGTCTCTGGGTTCGCGCCCAGGCTGGGCTGGGTTCGCGCCCAGGCTCTGTCGCAGCCGGCCGCAACCGGGAGGTCCGTGGGGTGACGCACAATTGGCATAGCGTCGTCCGGGTTAGGGAGGGTTTGGCCGGTAGGGATATCCTTGTCTCAGTATGTAAAAATGTTAAAAAAAATTAAAATAAAAATAATGTAATAAAGTGTATGCACTCTACTGTAAGTCGCTCTGGATAAGAGCGTCTGCTAAATGACTAAAATGTAAATGTAATAGTGTGGTCTACAGCTTATCATGAGATACTCCTCAGGCAAGCAAAACCTCGAGACTTCCTTAGATATCGTGCACCAGGTGTTGTTCACAAATATACATAGAATGCCGCCCCTTTATTACCAGAGGCTGTTATTCTATCCTGCCGGTACAGTGTATAACCCGCCAGCTGTATTTTGTTCATGTCGTTGTTCAGCCATGACTCTGTGAAACATAAGATATTACAGACTTTAATGTCCCGTTGGTAGAATATACATGCTGTTAGTTTGTCCATTTTATTATCCAGCGATTGTACGTTGGCCAATATTACCGATGGCACAGGCAGATTAGCAACTCGTCGCCTGATCCTCACAAGGCACCCCGATCTCCTTTTGCAAAACCTCAGTCTCTTTCTGCTGCTAATGATGGAGATGAGGGCCTGTTCGGGTGTCTGGAGTAAATCCCTCTCGTCTGACTCATTAAAGAAAAATGATTTGTCCAATTCAAGGTGGGTAATCGCTGTTCTGATGTCCAGAAGCTCTTTTCGGTCATAAGAGACGGTAGCAGCAACATTATGTACAAAATAAGTTACAAACGATGTGAAAAAACAAACAAAATGGTACGGTTGGTTAAGAGCCCATAGAACAGCGGCCATCCTCTCCAGCGCCATTATAAAGTCTCTGTTCTCAGTGTGTTTGTCTATTTGATTACTTGGACACAGCTCTACACTGAAACCTCCTGTGCTGACCCTCTCCTCTCCACTATCTGGCTGCAGGCAGGACTATACAGTTGATGTCGGAAGTTTACATACACCTTAGCCAAATATATTTAAACTCAGTTTTTCACAATTCCTGACATTTAATCCTAGTAAGAATTCCGGTCTTAGGTCAGTTAGGATCCCCACTTTATTTTAAGAATGTGAAATGTCAGAATAATAGTAGAGATAATTATTTATTTAAGATTTTATTTGTTTCATCACATTCCCAGTGGGTCAGAAGTTTACATACACTCAATTAGTATTTGGTAGCATTGCCTTATACTTGTTTAACTTTGGTCAAACGTTTCGGGTAGCCTTCCACAAGCTTCCCACAATAAGTTGGTTGAATTTTGGCCCATTCCTCCTGACAGAGCTGGTGTAACTGAGTCAGGTTTGTAGGCCTCCTTGCTCACACACGCTTTTTCAGTTCTGCCCACACATTTTCTATAGGATTGATGTCAGGGCTTTGTGATGGTGTATCGGCTGTCCTCCTCCTCTTCGGAAGAAGAGGAGGAGTAGGGATTGGACCAAAGCGCAGCGTGGTAATTTGACATAACAAAGTTTATTAAAGTAAAGACGAAAACCGAAAACACTTCAACAAACTACAAAATAACAAAACGACGTGGACAGACCTGAACATGGAACTTACATAAATACACGAAGAACTCACGAACAGGAACAGACTACAAACAAACGATACAGTCCCGTGTGGTAACATATACGGACACAGGAGACAATCACCCACAAACAAACAGTGTGAACAGCCTACCTTTATATGGTTCTCAATCAGAGGAAACGTCAAACACCTGTCCCTGATTGAGAACCATATAAGGCTAATTACACCTGACCTAAACATAGAAACACAAAACATAGAATGCCCACCCCAACTCACGCCCTGACCAACTAAACACATACGAAATTAACAGAAAACAGGTCAGGAACGTGACAGAACCCCCCCCTCAAGGTGCGAACTCCGGACACAGCACCAAAAGTCTAGGGGAGGGTCTGGGTGGGCATCTGTCCACGGTGGCGGCTCAGGCTCTGGGCGTGGTCCCCATCCCACCATAGTCAATCCCCGCTTTCGTATCCCCCTCTCAATGACCACCCTCCAAATAACCCCACCTAAATTAAGGGGCATCACCGGGATAAGGAGCAGCACCGGGATAAGGGGCAGCTCCGGACTGAGGGACGGCAGCTCCGGACTGAGGGACGGCAGCTCCGGACTGAGGGACGGCAGCACCGGACTGGATGGCGGATCCTGGCTGGCTGGCTCTGGCGGATCCTGGCTGGATGATGGCTCTGGCGGATCCTGGCTGGATGACGGCTCTGGCGGATCCTGGCTGGATGACGGCTCTGGCTGGTCATGGCTGGATGACGGCTCTGGCTGGTCATGGCTGGATGACGGCTCTGGCTGGTCATGGCTGGATGACGGCTCTGGCTGGTCATGGCTGGATGACGGCTCTGGCTGGTCATGGCTCGCTGACGGCTCTGGCTGGTCATGGCTCGCTGACGGCTCTGGCTGGTCATGTCTGGCGGAAGGCTCTGGCTGATCCTGTCTGACGGAAGGCTCTGGCTGATCCTGTCTGGCGGAAGGCTCTGGCTGATCCCATCTGGCAGAAGGCTCTGGCTGATCCTGTCTGGCGGAAGGCTTTGGCTGCTCCTGTCTGGCGGAAGGCTCTAGCGGCTCCTGTCTGGCGGAAGGCTCTAGCGGCTCCTGTCTGGCGGACGGCTCTGTAGGCTCATGGCAGACGGGCGGCTTTGCAGGCTCATGGCAGACGGGCGGCTTTGAAGGCTCAGTACCGACGGGCAGTTCATGCGACGCTTGGCAGACGGACAGTTCAGACGGCGTTGGGCAGACGGGCAGTTCAGGCGCCGTTGGGCAGACGGGCAGTTCAGGCGCCGCTGGGCAGACGGGCAGTTCAGGCGCCGCTGGGCAGACGGCAGACTCTGGCCGGCTGAGACGCACTGTAGGCCTGGTGCGTGGTGCCGGAACTGGAGGTACCGGGCTAAGGACACGCACCTTCAGGCTAGTGCGGGGAACAACAACAGGGCACACTGGACTCTCAAGGCGTACTATAGGCCTGGTGCGTGGTACCGGGCTGAGGGCACGCACATCAGGGCGAGTACGGGGAGAAGGAACAGTCCGTACAGGGCTCTGGAGACGCACAGGAGGCTTGGTGCGTGGTGTAGGCACTGGTGGTACTGGGATGGAGACACGCACCATAGGGCTAGTGCGTGGAGGAGGAACAGGGCTCTGGAGACGCACTGGAAGCCTGGTGCGTGGTGTAGGCACTGGTGGTACTGGGCTGGAGCGGGGAGGTGGCGCCGGAAATACCGGACCGTGCAGGCGTACTGGCTCCCTTGAGCACTGAGCCTGCCCAACCCTACCTGGTTGTATGCTCCCCGTCGCCCGACCAGTGCGGGGAGGTGGAATAACCCGCACCGGGCTATGTAGGCGAACCGGGGACACCATGCGTAAGGCTGGTGCCATGTAAGCCGGCCCGAGGAGACGCACTGGTGGCCAGATATGTAGGGCCAGCTTCATGACATCCGGCTCAATACTCAATCTAGCCCTGCCAGTGCGGGGAGGTGGAATAACCCGCACCGGGCTATGCACACGTACAGGAGACACCATGCGCTCTACTGCGTAACACGGTGTCTGCCCGTACTCTCGCTCTCCACGGTAAGTACAGGGAGTAGGCGCAGGTCTCCTACCTGACTTCGCCACTCTCCCTCTTAGCCCCCCCCCAATACATTTTTGGGGTTTCTTTTCGGGTTTCCAGCCACGTCTCCTTGCTGCCTCCTCATACCACCGCTCCTGGGCTTTAGCTGCCTCCCTCTCTTCAACAGAGCGGCGATATTCCCCTGTCTGAGCCCAGGGTCCTTTTCCGTCCAATATTTCCTCCCAAGTCCATGAGTCCTGGTTCTTTGGCCGCTGTTGCTGGTTCCGCTCACGCTGCTTGCTCCATGGTAGGTGGGTGATTCTGTAACGGCTGTCCTCCTCCTCTTCGTCTGAAGAGGAGGAGGACAGCCGTTACAGATGGCAACTCCAATACCTGGACTTTGTTGTCCTTAAGCCATTTTGCCACAACTTTGGAAGTATGCTTGGGGTCATTGTCGATTTAGAAGACCCATTTGCGACCAAGCTTTAACTTCCTGACTCATGTCTTGAGATGTTGCTTCAAAATATCCACATAATTGTCCCACCTCATGATGCCATCTATTTTGTGAAGTACACCAGCCCCTCCTGCAGCAAAGCACCCCCACAACATGATGCTGCCACTCCCGTTCTTCACGGTTGGGATGGTGTTCTTCGGCTTGCAAGCCTCCCCCTTTTTCCTCCAAACATAACAATGGTCATTATGGCCAAACAGTTCTATTTTTGTTTCATCAGACCAGAGGACATTTCTCCAAAAAGTACGATCTTTGTCCCCATGTACAGTTGCAAACCGTAGTCTGGCTTTTTTATGGCGGTTTTGGAGCAGTGGCTTCTTCCTTGCTGAGCGGCCTTTCAGGTTATGTAAATATTGGACTCGATTTACTGTGGATATAGATACTTTTGTACCCGTTTCCTCCAGCATCTTCACAATGTCCTTTGCTGTTGTTCTGGGATTGATTTGCACTTTTCGTACCAAAGTACGTTCATCTCTAGGAGACAGAAGGCGTCTCCTTCCTGAGCGGTATGACGGCTGCGTGGTCCCATGGTGTTTATACTTGCGTTCTATTGTTTGTACAGATGAACGTGGTACCTTCAGGCGTTTGGAAATTGCTCCCAAGGATGAACCAGACTTCTGGAGGTCTACAATTTTTTTCTGAAGTCTTGTCTGATTTCTTTTGGTTATCCCATGATGTCAAGCAAAGAGGCACTGAGTTTGAAGGTAGGCCTTGAAATACATCCACAGGTACACCTCCAATTGACTCAAATTATGACAATTAGCCTATCAGAAGCTTCTAAAGCCATGACATCATTTTCTGGAATTCTCCAAGCTGTTTAAAGGCAGTCAACTTAGTGTATGTAAACTTTTGACCCGCTGGAATTGTGATACAGTGAATTATAAGTGAAATAATCTGTCTGTAAACAATTGTTGGAAAAATGACTTGTGTCATGTACAAAGTTGTCACGACTTTCACCGAAGTTGTTCCCTCTCCTTGTTCGGACGGCGTTCGGCGGTCGACGTCACCGGCTTTCTAGCTACCACCGATCCATGTTTCATTTTTCCTTTTGTTTTGTCTGTTTACACACCTGGTTCCCATTGCATAATTATGTTCCTTATTTACCCCCTGGTTTCCCTTTCTGTTTCCCTTTCCCTTTCTGTCTGATTGGTCGTTGTGGATCGGTTTTCTAAGTCCTGCCGTCTCCTTCCTTCCTTCCGCCTGGTCTCCCTACGGCCCTACAGACTGCGGAGGCCCTATTCACCCACGTATTCCGGCACTACGGGGTGCCTGAGGATATAGTTTCTGATCGGGGTCCCCAATTCACGTCTAAGGTCTGGAGGGCGTTTATGGAGCGCCTGGGGGTCTCGGTCAGCCTTACCTCAGGTTTTCACCCCAAGAGCAACGGGCAGATGGAAAGAGTCAACCAGGAGGTGGGTAGGTTTCTGCGGCCCTATTGCCAGGACTGGCCGGGGGAGTGGGCGGTGTTTCTCCCCTGGGCAGAGATGGCTCAAAACTATGTTTATAGTTAAACTATAATTATGTTCCTTATTTACCCTCTGGTTTCCCTTTCTGTTTTGTGCGTGATTGTCTTTCGTGTGTTGGAGTTCGATGTCCTGTTTTGTCCTTGTTTTTATACGGGATTTTTGTTACGCTCTTGTATTGAGTAAATACAGTGTTTTTTACTCTTACCTGTGTCCTGCGCCTGACTCCTTTGCTATCTTCTAGATAGACTCTGACAAAAGTAGAATTGCCAAAACTATAGTTTGTTTACAGGAAACTTGTGGAGTGGTTGAAAAACGAGTTTCAATGACTCCAACCTAAGTGTACGTAAACTTCCGACTTCAACTGTGTCTCCTCTCATAGACCTACACCATGCCACACTGATGGAAAGGTTAACACTCACAGCAAGATAACATAATTACAATGGTGTACGGTTGGAGAAGGGCAGGGCCAGGAGGGGGAAAAGGCTAGCTAAATGGATTGATAGGCTGGGAGGTGGAACAGTAGTGGATGGAGAGGGGAATGAAGGGAGGGGTAGACGCTGAAACGGAGGTGTTTGAGCTCGGATTTACAGAGGCAGAGTACTGAGGCTTGCCGTTCCTCCTCTCCTCCATCACACCGTCTCTGTCTGAAGGACTCTTTATCTCCTCTGGGCTAGCTGCTAGCTGCTAACAGCCTCTATACTGTATGTGTCCCATATGGCACCCTTTCCCCTTTATAGTCCCAAAAGTTGCGCACTACATAGGGAATAAGGTTCCATTTGGGACGCAACCCTATTCATCTCTCATCACTACAACACTGTTCTGGCAGTTCCATGCTTTACAAGCTAGCTCTGAGGTAGTGGGATATACTGTAGCTAGGGAAGAACATTCACTTTGCCCAATAATAGTAATTTGTCCTATAAAGGTCAATAATAAATCAAGAAAATTATATATTCGGATGATGATGATGATGATAATAATCATAATGATGATGATGCTGATTTATATTTCTACCATTATTGTAACAGTCTAATGTGAGCAGACGTTGTTGGAATAGTTGGGTATGGTTTACTCATGACTCTTTGATGTGATAATTGCCACTGCAGATGTTGTGGTTTCACCCTCCTTCTCAGTGGAAAATACTCCTCATCCTCCCTCCTCCCTAGTGCCGTTGGAGCATTTACTAACACACTCGCCTCTTTTCGAACGTGTCTGACTTGCTCTGGTCCGTTACACACACACGCTTGCACACACGCTTGTTCATACTGTCATATCACTCCTAATACACATGTATATCAATAGGTTATTATTACAGCACTTGGCAGTGTAGGTCATTTTCCAAGTCCAAACCCTGGTCTGGTTTTTCCCTGCAATGCGCCCCTGTGGGCCCTGGTCAAAAGTAGTGCACTATGTAGGGAATATGGTGCCATTTGGGATGCATCCCAGGACTGGTTGGTATTGCTGAGTGTTGGGGACTAGGAGTGGGGGTGGTTTCCCCCCCAAGTCTAGCAGGCTGGCCATTGATGCTGAGTGTTGTAGGTGGTTTTGTACCAACTGCCTGGAGGATTTGTGCTGAGGGCTGTTGGTGGTTTTGTACTGCGGTCTGTGTCAGACGAGGGTTTTCAATCCTCCCTCGGTTCGTTTGGCTGGGCTGGCGGTAACTTCCCAGTCTACAGACTGAGGAGGCAAGATAAAGATGGCGCCGGAGGGGATGGCTGCCGTTTTATGGGCTCTTTACCAACTGTGGTATTATTCTTTTTTGTATTGTTTGTAATATATTTTGTACATAATGTTGCTGCTACCGTCTCTTATGACCGAAAAGAGCTTCTGGACATCAGAACAGCGATTACCCACCTTGAATTGGACAAATCATTTTTCTTTAATGAGTCGGACGAGAGGGATTTACTCCAGACACCCGAACAGGCCCTCATCTCCGTCATTAGCAGCAGAAAGAGATTGAGGTTTTGCAAAAGGAGATCAGGGTGCCTTGTGAGGATCCGGCGACAGTGGCTAATCTGCCTGTGCCAACGGTACTATTGGCTAACGTACAATCGCTGGATAACAAAGTGGACGAACTACAAGCACGTATATCCTACCAACGGGATATTAAAACATAATATCTGATGTTACACCGAGTCGTGGCTGAACGACGACATGAATAACATACAGCTGACGGGTTATACACTGTATCGGCAGGAATGGCAGAACAGCAGCCTCTGGTAATAAAGAGGTGGCTGTTGCACGATATCTAAGGAAGTCTCGAGGTTTTGCTCGCCTGAGGTAGAGTAATAAGCTGAAGACCACACTATCTACCTAGAGAGTTTTCATCTATATTCTTCGTAGCTGTCTACTTACCAGCACAAACCGATGCTGGCACTAAGACCACACTCAATGAGCTGTATATGGCCATAAGCAAATAGGAAAACGCTCATCCAGAGGCGGTGCTCCTAGTGGCCGGGGACTTTAATGCAGGGAAACTTAAATCCGGTTTTCCTAATTTCTACCAGCATGTTAAATGTGCAACCAGAGTGGGAAAAAAGACCACCTTTACTCCACACACAGAAACACGTACAAAGCTCTCCCTCATCCTCCATTTGGCAAATCTGACCATAATTCTATCCTCCTGATTCCTGCTTACAAGCTAAAATTAAAGCAGAAAGCACAAGTTACTCGGTCAATAAAAAAGTGGTCAGATGAAGCAGATGCTAAGCTATAGGACTCATTTTGCTAGCACAGACTGGAAAATGTTCCGGGATTCCTCCGATGGCATTTAGGAGTGCACCACATCAGTCACTGGCTTCATCAATAAGTGCATTGATGACGACGTCCCCACAGTGACCGTACATGCAGTCGTGGCCAAAAGTTTTGAGAATGACACAAATATTAATTTCCACAAAGTTTGCTGCTTCAGTGTCTTTAGATATTTTTGTCAAATGTTACTATGGAATACTGAAGTATAATTACAAGCATTTCATAGGTGTCAAAGGCTTTTATTGACAATTACATGAAGTTGATGCAAAGAGTCAATATTTGCAGTGTTGACCCTTCTTTTTCAAGACCTCTGCAATCCGCCCTGGCATGCTGTCAATTAACTTCTGGGCCACATCCTGACTGATGGCAGCCTATTCTTGCATAACCAATGCTTGGAATTTGTCAGAATTTGTGGGGTTTTGTTTGTCCACCCACCTCTTGAGGATTGACCACAAGTTCTCAATGGGATTAAGGTCTGGGGAGTTTCCTGGCCATGGACCCAAAATATCAATGTTTTGTTCCCCGAGCCACTTATCACTTTTGCCTTTTGGAAAGGTGCTCCATCATGGTGGAAAAATGCATTGTTCGTCACCAAACTGTTCCTGGATGGCTGGGAGAAGTTGCTCTCGGAGGATATGTTGGTACCATTCTTTATTCATGGCTGTGTTCTTAAGCAAAACTGTGAGTGAGCACACTCCCTTGGCTGAGAAGCAACCCCACACATGAATGGTCTCAGGATGCTTTACTGTTGGCATGACACAGGACTGATGGTAGCCCTCACCTTGTCTTTTCCAGACCAGCTTTTTCCCGGATGCCCCAAACAATCGGAAAGGGGATTCATCAGAGAAAATGACTTTACCCCAGTCCTCAGCAGTCCAATCCCTGTACCTTTTGCAGATTATCAGTCTGTCCCTGATGTTTTTCCTGGAGAGAAGTGGCTTCTTTGCTGCCCTTCTTGACACCAGGCCATCCTCCAAAAGTCTTCGCCTCACTGTGCGAACAGATGCACTCACACCTACCTGCTGCCATTCCTGAGCAAGCTCTGCACTGGTGGTGCCCCGATCCCGCAGCTGATCAACTTTAGGAGACGGTCCTGGTGCTTCCTGGACTTTATTGGGCGCCCTGAAGCCTTCTTCACAACAATTGAACCGCCCTCCTTGAAGTTCTTGATGATCTGATAAATGGTTGATTTAGGTGCAATCTTACTGGCAGCAATATCCTCGGCTGTGAAGCCCTTTTTGTGCAAAGCAATGATGACGGCACGTGTTTCCTTGCAGGTAACCATGGTTGACAGAGGAAGAACAATGAATCCAAGCACCACCCTCCTTTTGAAGCCTCCAGTCTGTTATTCAAACTCAATCAGCATGACAGAGTGATCTTCAGCCTTTTCCTCGTCAACACTCACACCTGTGTTAATGAGAGAATCACTGACATGATGCCAGCTGGTTCTTCTGTGGCAGGGCTGAAATGCAGTGGAAATGTTTTTGGGGGATTCAGTTAATTTGCATGGCCGGTGGTAAGGGGAGGTAACAACACAACACATCCGCCACGCTGATTCTCAACACAGGGGCCCCTCAGGGGTGCGTGCTCAGTCTCCTCCTGTACTCCCTGTTCACTCATGACTGCATGGCCAGGCACGACTCCAACACCATCATCAAGTTTTCCGACGACATAACAGTGGTAGGCCTGATCACCGACAACGACGAGACAGCCTATAGGGAGGAAGTCAGAGACCTGATCGTGTGGTGCAAGGACAACAACCTCTCCCTCAATGTGATCAAGACAAAGGAGTTGTGGACTACAGGAAAAGGAGGACCGAGCACGCCCCCATTCTCATCGATGGGGCTGTAGTGGAGCAGGTTGAGAGCTTCAAGTTCCTTGGCGTACACATCACCAACAAACTAACATGGTGCAAGCACACCAAGACCGTCGTGAAGAGGGCACGACAAAACCTATTCCCCCTCAGGAGACAGAAAAGATTTGGCATGGGTCCTCAGATCCTCAAAAAGTTCCACAGCTGCACCATCGAGAGCATCCTGACGGTTGCATTACTGCCTGGTATGGCAACTGATCGGCCTCCGACCGCAAGGCACTACAGAGGGTAGTGTGTCCGGCCCAGTACATCACTGGGGCCAAGTTTCCTGCCTTCCAGGACCTCTATACCAGGCGGTGTCAGAGGAAGGTTGAAATTGTCAAAGACTCCAGCCACCCTAGTCATAGACTGTTCTCTCTGCTACCGCACAGCAAGCTGTACCGGAGCGCCATGTCTAGGTCCAATTGGCTTCTAAACAGCTTATACCCCCAAGCCATAAGACTCCTGAACATCTAATCAAATAGCTACCCAGACTATTTGCATTGCCCCCCCCCCCCCCCCCCCCCCCCCTTTACGCTGCTGCTACTCTCTGTTATTATCAGTTTAATAACTTTAACAACATGTACATAATTAACTAAATTACCTCAACTAACCGGTGCCCCGCACATTGACTCTGTACCGGTACACCCTGTATATAGCCTCGCTATTTTTATTTTACTGCTGTTCTTTAATTATTTGTTACTTTTATTTATTTCTTATTTTTTTGTATTTTTCTTAAAATTGCATTGTTGGTTAAGGGCTTGTAAGTAAGCATTTCACTGTAAGGTTGTATTCAGCGCATGTGACAAATTACATTTGATTTGATTTGAAAAGAACCTGTTTGACCCTTTGCACTTCTCAGCATTCTGATCTCAATCACATACACACAGCATCTCAGACACACACACACACACACACACAGCATCTCAGAAACACACACACACACACACACACACACACAGCATCTCAGAAACACACACACACACACACAGCAGTGACACAAACAGTTAACACAAATACAAAAATCGAAGTCACAAGCGCGCAAACACACCATTATCTACAGTGTCGCCAGAATAAATGCTTCTGTCCACCCGATAATGATTTCTCTAAACTCATTACATACTCTTCTCAGCCGTGGAGCAATAAGTGAATGGCTGTTCACAGGGTTGGTTGACTATGGAGACTACTTTGGTGTGTACAGAGTTAGGAGGTGAATCAACCTTTAACTTCCTTGCACCCTATGTTCGGGAATTATCTCCAAAAGACGTTTCGATTGGATGCTTAGGTGTCCCTAGGGCAATTCAGACAGCTGTCTGAGGATTTTTATAACAAAGAATATTATTTTTAAAATGTAACTGTGTTTTGTATCTTAATGTGTGTTTTAATGTGTATATTTATGTTTATCTATACCTGCCTATTGATATGTTCATTTTTGTATTGTGCGGGGCTCATTTGCAAAAGAGACTTTAGTCTCAGTATGACTTACTAACGGTTAATAATAATAATATGCTATGTATAATTCCAATGCTAAGCAAAAACAATGAAAACCAAGCACACACACACCATTTCACCTCTGCTAGCATCAATTCCATCTCCCTCAATCACATCAACACTGTGGCTCGGGAAGAGGTTGTTCACTTACCACCAGTTGCCACGGTGAGATCACGCAGGAAATGTCCATAGAAGGGAAAATCGAAGGAAAGATTAACTCTCTGCATGAAAAAAAAACACAGATGACGCAGGTCAGAAAGAGAGCTCCAAAAAGACAGAAAAATACTCAATAGGATTAAACTTCAGTCAGAGAAAGAAGGTGTAGACAAAGAGGCACTCAGGAGAGACAAATCCTAAATTCTACCATTTTCAGTCCTTGTGGTAGTTGACTTTAAATTTGACCACATGCCAAGTTGTGAATTGTTTTTAAGCAAATGTAAAACTCCCAGGATAAAATACACCATTGTGGTTATGAAAAGAAAGCATTTATGAGTTTCATAGACCTTCATGAAGTTTGATGAAACATGTTTCCCCAATGGAAAACCTTTTTTCCCCAAGAGCAGATTCAGCCTAGAGCTCGAACATAAAAGCAGATGTATTTGTCAGTCATTTTTCAATAACATTTTCTGTTCAAAACCAGATTAGTACTAAAATGTGTTGATAACAACCAGTAAAAAGCCTGAATGAGCTGACTACAGTTTATTCCTAGTAAGGTATAACATTTATAGATTTCTGAATTCATATGCTATTTGGATTTTACAGTCTACCACACTGTTTGGGACTATTACTGTGTTAGAGTAACTGAATCGATTATAGTGACAAGGGGAATGTTTACAGCACTGCTTCGAGGCAGCAGGACTCTACAATCACTTGAGTCACTACAGTATTCTATCATGGATTGCGTCCCAAATGGCACCCTATTCCCTAGTGCACTTCTTTTGATCACTGCCCGCTCTGGTCAAAAGTAGGGCACTGTGTAGGGAATAGGATGTCATTTGGGACGTATACATGCTGTTTCTATAGCATATCTTGTGTATGATAGAGAATAGAGAGCATAACTCCATGGTAAACACAGCTACATGATCCAGGATTCAACCAGGGGGAGTCTGGCTGCGGCCCACCACAGTCAATTACTATGACTAAACACAGTCGTTCAACAGCCGAGCTTCTCTGCTTTATTTAGATGAACTCGACCTCTGTGTTTTTTTGTTTTTTTTTACGAGCCTATTGGCTGATTATGCTATGTGGGTATTCCAACACGCTGGGACTGGCACAACATAGTGCCAGAAATCAACACTACAAATACTGAGACACATTTCTGCCACCCCTTTCCCCCTCATGGTGACCTCTGTGTGTGTCTCCCAAATGGCACCGTATTTCCTATATAGTGCACTACGTCTGACCTATGGGATCTGGACAAAAGTAGTGCCCTGCACAGTGAAGGTCCTTGTTTGGTCTGAATGGGGTTTGGTACAGCCGGCTGGGCTGGCTGGCACTGATATCCCCAGGCCAAATGGCCCGTGCCTGATGTGATGTAGCGCTCAGTTTAGCCTGTTTCTCTCCCTCTCCTCTTCTCTCCTGCCTCAATGACCATTCACTTTCAAATGACTGTTGGGAGGAAAGAGGGGAGCATTTATGTCCAGGATCAACATATTGATTCTCTGGACACAGCCAAAGTCTGAGCGTACTGTATGTCCCAAATAACCCTATTCCCAATGTAGTGCACTACTTTTAACCGGGGCCAATAGTTCAAAGGTAGTGCACTATGTAGGGAAGAGGATGCCATTTGGGACACACCCTGAGAAAACTTCCCAATCCCACTTCCGCTCTTCTTTCACTGTGGAAGAAGAGGAAAAGCTGCCCTCTTCAGTTAAAAGGGAAACTGTGCCCCAGTTTGTACAGTTCAATCCATCATCTAGTGATTGAAGGTGGTTGGGGAGAAGACACAATGTGAAACTCCATTTTGTGTCTTTATCTGTTGTGGTCGGGCCACTGTTCCATTGTTTTCCCTGGTTACACTTTTCTAAGTGACTTCATACACCCTCCTCCCTCTTGTCATGCCACCCTTTTCTCTGTCTCCTGACCGTACAAGGCCCTGTGATGCAAAGCCCAAAGCATCTGGGAGACCTCAGCAGTGTGCGCCTCACACGGTGCACCTGTCCGTGCAGAGGTAGTGTGCTCCGGAGTGAAGCTTTTCTAGGTACAGATCTAGGATCTCCCCCCAATCCTAACCTTAACCATTACTGGGGGAATGCAAAACTGACCCAAGATCAGCGTCTAGGGGCAATTCCACCCTACTGCTGCAGGCGTTCATCTCCCCCTGTAGAGTCTGACCAATGCCCTAAAACATGTCCAATTGATGCCAGTCTATATGATATCATACAACTTCAAGGTGTCCACACTTTTAATCAGAATCTGAGAGGAAGGTTGTCTTACCGCAGCTTGCCTGTGAGTGTTGGACAGGATGCCATGGATCTTCACCTTCTCCTTGTCCATCTGGTCAACGTTTACCCACAAGTCCTTGCTCATGGGGTCCGTGGGGCCGTAGGTCTTTGATGTGTAGTAGTTGTGATCGGTGTCCTCCTGTTGGACACGAAACAAACGCACTGATTGGTTACACTTTATTTGGAGTGTCCCTTGACAGACGGTCTATAGAAGTTCTATTAGAACCAAACAAAAGCATCCATTCAATAAGTTACCATTTGTCGATAGCAAGATAGTAAGAGACGAGAGTCGTTGCTCGTAGTGTGGGATTTAAGAAAGGCAGAGCGCTAAAACGTGGTTGGGTAGGGAGTGATAGTAGTGAATGAGAGTGGACGTAACCCTGTGCTCAGGGTGACTTATTCAAATAGAGCCTCTGCTCCTCCATGTACATTAACTCAGCTTTATGATGCGACATGCTGTAGCAAGACAGGAACAACTCTTTCTCACTCTCTTTCTCTCTCTCCTCTCCTCTTTTCTCTCCCTCTCTCTCTCCCTTTGCTGCTCAGACCTTAACAGACTAAATCAAATCTCTGCTCCGCACACATTCTGTCCGAGGCAATTTCCAAACCCAGACAAATTATTTCCGAACTTGAATTGAACATAGACTTCCACTCAACAATCTCTGGATGTAGTGTTATTGTGCGGTGCATCGAACATTCATATAGACTAGCACTAACAACCATGGAATAGTATTATTAGGCAGCATTCATTTATAGGAAGTTATTCCTACATCTCATTAGGAGAAATCAGCTTTATTTCATTTTTTAAAAACTTTTACCCCTTTTCCTACCCAATTGCAGTCTTGTCCCATCGAAGCAACTCCCCTACAGAATCGGGAGAGGCGAAGGTCGAGGAGTCCGCTTGCGCCACTCGGGAGGCCCAGAGTTCAGCTTTTCAATGAACATGATTTTTGTTGACCGGTACTGTCTACGGAACAATAAGGTTGTGTAGGCTTGCATGGCTTTTGAATATTATCTGCATAAAACGTGGAAGACTAGTCTGAAATGGTAACAGTTACAGTTAAATGTGTGACTACCATTTACAGTAGTTGAGTTAAAACTGTAGAACTGAATTGGTACCCTTGATACCTTGGAACAATGATATTGTATAGGCGTGTGTGTGTGTGTGTGTGTGTGTGTGTGTGTGTGTGTGTGTGTGTGTGTGTGTGTGTGTGTGTGTGTGTGTGTGTGTGTGTGTGTGTGTGTGTGTGTGTGGTCGTAATGGCAGCTAATCAATTTAGGAAAGCCAGAAAGCATGACTTCCTGCACTCCTAAAAGCCTGGCTCATAGGTTAATGGAAGTGCAAAAGGGCCGTTCACGTTTTTTAACGGACACATTCACGAAAGCTTTTACTAGCGACGTGGACACTGCACGACTCCTTTTACTGTTTCCTGTATGGAGTAAGCCGAACGCCCTGCACTGGACCCATATCTCTGCCTGCGTCCCAAATGGCACGCTATTATGTATATAGTGGACTCCTTTTGACCAGGGCCCATATAGGGGATAGGGTGTCATTTGGGACAAACCCTCTAACAGCTGGTAGAACATTTTTTTAATGGGACATTTCTCTGGGCCTCTCGTAAACCCCAAATACAAAATATTCCCTGTCATCCCCTGGCCAAAAGTAGTGTAATATAAATGGAATAGGGTGCCATTTGGGACGTAACAAGATGCTTTCGGCTATAGACAGGTGAAATGTTGTTTACAAAGACACCGTAACCAGTCTCTCCAAATGACAAGTCAGCAGTCATCATGCCAAACAAAGACAACATCTTAGAAAATATGCTGAATCTCTACATTGTACTTTGTTATTGTGCGTTGAAAAACGATAATATTCAGCAGCTTTGGAAGTTGCCCAATTGTGTTGCTTGGAGAGAGAGAGAGGAGGTTTTTCAACTGAGCTCTATCAGACTGATAGAAGTAGGACATGCTGCGCTTTGTGCTTCCACTGATAATATCAACATTGTGGTGTGTGTGTGTGTGTGTGTGTGTGTGTGTGTGTGTGTGTGTGTGTGTGTGTGTGTGTGTGTGTGTGTGTGTGTGTGTGTGTGTGTGTGTGTGTGTGTGTGTGTGTGTGTGTGTGTGTGTGTGTGTGTGTGAGGTGGGCTAATCAAAGAGCTGTGAGAAACATTACATCAATTAAACCAACACAAATAACTCTCAACTCTTTCATTGAAAATAAACACGTCATATTATTTTCCTTGGAGAAGAGTAATCTGAAAGATGTGTGGGCCTCAATACAACCCATGCTGTAATACTAGAGTGTGGAATAGAGTGAGAGTGCTCTGGCTTTACGTAGCCCTGGTGGGATGAATACATATTAAAACCTCTTAATTCAAGCTGGGCATCACAGATGGGATATTGCTTTTGATGAATTGGTCGACCTTAAACACACGTCACCAAAGATGTTGAATCGCATTTGCGAGCGACCCGTGCAGACAAAGCTTGTTAGGAAAACCAGCACCCTCTAGCAGCCAGTCAGGCTTACTCAGCAGATTTGTTTTGGGGGTTCGGAAACAAGGACGCTTGTAAAACAAAAGAAAACGAGTACTGCTAGACACAAACAGAGCCTTGTTACGGTTCCTACTAATCAGCACAAGATGTGTTGGCTATTTCAGGCCATCTTTGGAGAGGAGGAGAGGACGGAAGGAGGGAGGAACTCTTGGAGGTGAGAGGGGGCCAGCTGGCTGTTCTCGCCCAGTTTCCCCTCCCCTTCCCCTCCCCTTCCCTGGGGTGGAGGGAGCAGAGGGTTGGGAAGGCTGCCATCCTCCAGCTGGGCGTCAGGGGGAGGCAAAGAGGGACGCTGGATGCCAAGGTCAGAGAGCAGAGACACGAGGGGGTACATAGACGGGGTGGATGGGAATAGGTTCAAAAGGTCATAGGAAAGATGGTGGAGCATTTGACCCATTCATTTTAACCAGAATATGTGCTGTTTGTTATATTGCGTATGCCCGCAGGCTGAGAAATATATACAGTATATATCCTGACAGATTGAAGAGGAGCGGAAGGAAGGAAGGGTGGGTGGGTTGGAAGGAATGGTTGAGTTGAGGTGACTGGAAGATGGATGGATGATGAGAGAGAGAGAGGAAAGAGAGATTGAAACCCAACCAGTCAAACCTGAATACATTCCCTACTCTGTCCATCACAGCCCAGAAACATGAAGAAGAAAATATATATAGTCAATGTCGGTGTGCCACTGACATCGAATCCAGTTTTGCGGTTGTATAAATTCAGAATTTCTGAGGCACACAAATAAACCCACATACAGTATGCTGTATGACTTGCATTCAGTGAACCAAACAATCTCTAATTCACTTTCCAATTTAATGTTTGAGCCATTTACTCAAGTTCAATAATATTGCATTACGGCAAAGCCTGAATATCTCTATACCAATGTCTTACATTTCAGAATGTCTCTGTCATCTCTAAGAGATTCTGACAAAGAGATGTATTGCCATGCTGGGAGATTGCTCCAAGCATTTCAGCAAAGTATAAGAAGCTGAGACTTTAGAGAAATATTTCTCAGCCAGACATTTACCTGTGGGTATAGTCACTTAGCTCAGACCAGGGACAGTGTTTTCATGGTGCAAGATAGTTCAAATCTGTGCAAAATACACATTAAAAAAACTCATTAGAAGCTAAATTATTTTTTAAGTGCCATTTTTTTAAATTTTAAAATAAAAAATGTACATCTGGGTTTTGTGCCTACCACAGCAGAGACATCTTTAGTTAAAGTGATACATGATCTTAGAGCCAGCTCTCTGTCCTTGTACTCTTGGATTTAAGTGCTGCATTCGACACTGTGTGTTGTTTTAGATTCTGAACTCAATTTCGAATCACATATTAGGAATGTGACCAAAATAGCTTCTTACCACCTGAGGAACATTGCCAAGGTGGCGTTGTTTCTCTCTCAGGCTGATACAGAGAGACTCATTCATGCTGTTATTACAAGCAGGCTTGACTGTCATGCTCTCCTGTCTGGTCTACCGAAGAAAGCCATTGTTTTCGAATACATTTGAAGATTATTCTATAGGTTTTTAAATCAATCCACGATTGTGCACCCCAACGCATGTCAGACATGCTTTAAGTGCCTTTGGAAAATATTTAGACCCCTTGACTTTTTCCACATTTTGTTATTAAGATACAACCTTATTTTAAAATGTATTAAATCGTTTTTTCCCTCTCATCAATCTACACACAATACCCCATAATGGCAAAGCAAAAACTGTTTTTTAGACATTTTTGCTAATTTATTAAAAATATAAAACTGAAATAAAAAATGTACATAAGTATTCAGACCCTTCACTTAGTATTTTGTTGAAGCACCTTTGGCAGTGATTACAGAATCGAGTTTTCTTGGGTATTACGCTAGAAGCTTGGCACACCTGTATTTGGGGAGTTTCTCCCATTCTTCTCTGCAGATCCTCTCAAGCTCTGTCAGGCTGGATGGGGAGTGTTGCTGCACAGGTATTTTCAGAGATGTTTGATCGGGTTCAAGTCCGGGCTCAGACTGGGCCACTCAAGGACATTCAGAGACGTGTACCGAAGTTTAAACCACTTAGACGTGGGCTGCAACTCCCTGTCTTTCCTGAGCTAATGTTAATCTCTGTTGGCAATCCAATTCCCTCTGGCCAAAGGGGACAGTTCCGTCAGTCTGACACGCTCTTCTGACCTCACTCGGGGTGTGACTACTTAATGTGCAAAGGATATGATTGGAAGTTCTCTTATGCCTCCTAAAATCACAGTCCTATCTTAACAAAAATACTTTCATCATTTTTCATATCATATGCACAACGTATTGGATGGAAACTTGACAGATAAAGGGGATATACTTTCCAAGTTACAGTATTTCGTAAATACAAGTTTTTATGACAAACTGAAAACCCATATGGCATTAGTTTTCTGTAGCTCCCTGCTGACCATTCCGCATATTCTTATGTTAGAATTATTGTTCCAGTATCCACTTTTGACCATGTTATAGTTTCGGCGGGAAAAGCCTGTTAACAAAGACATTCCTCTTGTGGATTTAACTGGAGGGGGAGAAAGAGCCCCCCGTTCTACTGTAATTTACAACAGGGTGTGAACTGTCAAACCCGGTCCAGTTCCCTCCTCGCCTCTTCTGTGGGTGTGAGAAGGTCTGGTTATTGTCAACCATTGCCAAGCTGATCTGACCCATTGTGATCCTCACAGGACAGTCATGACAATAGACAGGTGTGTGAATTCCAAATCATGTCCAATCAATTGATTTTACCACAGGTGGACTCCAATCAAATCGTAGAAACATCTCAAGGAGGATCAATGGAAACAGGATGCACCTGAGCTCAATTTCGAGTCTCATAGCAAAGGGCCTAAATGCTTATGTAAATAAGGTTTTTCAATTTTTTCTGTTTTTAATTTGCAAACTTTTCTAAAAACCTGTTTTCGCTTTGTCATTATAGGGTATTGTGCTTAGATTGCTGACTACTTAAAAAAAAATCAATTTTACAATACGGCTGTAACGTGACAAAATGTGGAAAAAGTCAAGGGGTCTGAATACTTTCCGAAGGCACCGTGTGTACCCAGTAGGTCCCTCAGGTCCTCTCGCACTGACCTTTTAACTACTTCAAAGCCTAGGACCAAAAGGCATGGAGGGGCAGCCTGGAATAGCCTGCCAGAGAACCTGAGGGGGGCCGAAACTGTGGACATATTTAAAAGAGATCTTAAAACACACCCTTTCAGCTTTGCTTTTCCTTAGGGTGTTTTTTTAGTCGTTCAGTTTTTATAGTTATTCTTTAGTTTTTTAATCCTCTTTTGTTTGTTGTGTAGTAAATATTTCAGTTAACATTTTTTTTAAATAACAAAAATCATGTTAAGCACATTGCGTTGCATTCCATGTCTTAATGTGCTGTAGAAATAAAGCTTGATTTGATTATAAATCTGACAGTGTGATTACATTTGTAATTTCTCTTCAGCAATGTGCATTATAGAAAGGTCACTACTAATGCTTTTCTCCATTTACTAAACTCAAGGTAAAAAAAAATCACATCATTGTTTCAAAACGTGTCCAAATAAATCACACTGTCAGATTGTAATGAGTTTCACAGTATTCTTGCACTGATTTGAACTATTTTGCCCCGTGATATCGCCCTACAGCCCTGAGAAAGAATAACCCTTCTGCCTTAATTGGGAAAAGAACAAGGCAATAAAGCTGAAATAAATAGTTTTAAAGTTTTTATCATGTCACAATGAAGCATATATCACATTGGTGTGGCAATACTGAATAAGAAAAGTACAGGGAAATCATAAATCATACAGTATGCACGAGTCCCTAAATCCCTTATATCACGCAAGGACGCACACGCACGCACGCGCGCACGCACATACACACACACACACACAAATCAGGGGCCCTGGTAACCATCTACACTTTAAAAGGAAGACATTACTCATGTGTGCCACTTGGTCTCACACTGGCTGATAACGTCTATGGTCCATTATATCCATTATTCATCACTCATCCCCTCCCCATTGGAGCAGCATTAGTGGAGTGTGTGGTGAAATCCAACAGCATTGCATGGAGCTGAGGTGTGCTGCACCTGCTTACTAATGAAATCGATAGGGCTTGCCGGTTTGAACACATCCAGGTGTGAAAGAAAACAGGAGTCAACAAAAAACAAACGGTAAACATTAAATCGTGAAACACACGGATAGAAAGTCACGCCTTGTGTTTTGAGACTCTTGTTTTAAAAATGAACTCAAGCTTTTACGTCTACGGCCTTTTACGCCTTACTGTAGGCCGACGCCTCTACGTCTACGGCCTACACCCACCCTCATACAGAGTGTTGTTATTGAAGAGCTCTAGTGTTCCAAGGGTTTAGGGTTTCTCTGTGCTGCAGATAAACATGTGGTTTGGAGCCTCCTTGCTTAGCAGCTTCTAGGCCAGGGACGCGGCCCAAACGACGCCCTATTCCCTATATAGTGCACTTCCTCTGACCAGAGACCCGGTCAAAAGTAGTGCACTGAAAAAGGAATAGGGTGCCATTTGGAATGCCGACTAGAGTTTATTTAAGGACACAGAGATGAGGAGACTTGTCCCTACCTGAACTGTGAAATGGTCCAAAGGGAATTAAGGGAGTGAATTATTTATAATAAGGGGAACATGGAGAAAATCTGACCTGTCTGAAATTAAAATGGATGGCCCTTCCCTTCAGCAAAATATATTTTACCTAAACCCTAACTGAACGCTTGAAAAAAAACACGTGACCATTCCCCAATACCAAAAATAATAATTAAAACAAAGTGGATAGCAGAGAATGTTTGGCTTCACTTCTTGGCCAGACCAGAGCCTTAGATATGCAGTTTTAGGTACTGTTCTTCATCTTGTAAGCATTACATGGCAATGCAAGAATTTTGATAGCACACAGGGTTGCGGGCCAGAAGGTTGTGGGTTCACAGACCACCGTGGACAAGAGTAGGGGTGGATTGATCTCCTTTATAGTAAATGCATTGCATTAATCTATCATTGTATTTGCAGGTCCATATTTGCAGGTCCAAAAATGGCCTTTAATAAAAATGTAATGTAATTCTACGTTTTTAGATATTAGCAGAATCCTTATTAATACCTGTCATGTTCCTGACCTGTTTTCTGTTGTTTGGTATGTGTTTATTGGTCAGGGCGTGAGTTTTGGGTGGGCAGTCTATGTTTTCTGTTTCTATGTTGGTTTTGGGTTGCCTGGTATGGCTCTCAATTAGAGGCAGGTGTTTGACGTTTCCTCTGATTGAGAGTCATATTAAGGTAGGTTGTTCTCACTGTTTGTTTGTGGGTGATTGTCGTCCGTGTCTGTGTCTGCGCACCACACGGGACTGTAGCGTTTGTTCGTTTGTTATAGTCTGTACCTGTTCCTACGTGCTTCGTGTTATATGTAAGTTCTCATGGTTTAGGTCAGTCTACATTCGTTTTTTTGTTATTTTGTAATCCTTTCAAGTGTTTGTTTTCGTGTTTCGTCGTTTGCTTTATTAAATCATTATGTATTCACAACCCGCTGCACTTTGGTCGAATGACTACTCCTCCTCTTCGTATGAAGAGGAGGAGGAATGCCGTTACAATACCACACAAATTTGTGTGGTATTCTACAATACCACACAAAGACCTATGTGTTCGTCTTATCATATTTCTCCAATGTCAAATCGGTGTGTCTTTTTTGCAATGAAACTGTCCCTGTTTGCAAATCATTTCATCTGAGAAGTCATTAGGAATCTGAGCATGGTACTTCCAAAAGTTAGGTCTATCTTTCCACCCCAGACAGAGTAGGCCTACTCTAATCTAAGCTTTACCTGCTGGCTACTCTTCTTCTATGGCTTAACCCAACAAGAGAAGATCACAAGTATTTCCCTAAAAGCTGTCTGGGTTTAAACATCTTCTATTGTACAGAAAGTGAATAGCTTAATCAATTGATAGTGACATAATTAGATTACTTCCCAAGCAAAGTCCAATTTTTTTCTTTCTCCTCGGATATAAAAGTTTGTAGCTCAGCCTCTGAATGTCAAAGAAATTAAACAATGATATCCCCTCTGAGTCACGTCTTTCCCGAGTATTTTACATCTTGTTTGTAGCATAAAACATTGCCGACCAAAGTGCTGTTATAGCTCCCTGTTTTATTTGATTTTCTTAAACTAACAAGGGGTAGGCCTGTGCTTTTGACATTTTCTTTAATAAAAGGTAGGCCTATGGCCAATGTTCCCTCTAAACTGCAGAGCGTGCGTGCGCTTCCTCCAGGACTGCTGTGCAGAAGAAATGTCATGCTGCGCAGAGACACAAGAGATTGAACCCTATTAGTTTGCACTATATAGATCAACGTTTTTGTTGTTGTTGATCGAATCAACATTATATCAGCCCCTTTTTTAATGCAACAAAACAAATCTAACTTTGCAAGACTGAGTCAGGTATATATCCAGCAGGTATATCTCACTGGTCATCCCCAAAGTCAATTCCTCCTTTGGCCGCCTTTCCTTCCAGTTCTCTGCTGCCAATGACTGGAACGAACTGCAAAAATCACTGAAGCTGGAGACTCATAACTCCCTCACTAACTTTAAGTGCCAGTTGTCAGAGCATCTCACAGATCACTGCACCTGTACATAGCCCATCTGTAAACAGCCCATCCAACTACCTCATCCCCTTACTGTTATTTATGTATTTATTTTGCTCCTTTGCACCCCAGTATCTCTACTTGCACACTCATCTTCTGCACATCTATCCCTCCAGTGTTTAATTGCTATATTGTAATTATTTCGCCACTATGGCCTATTTATTGCCTTACCTTCCTAATCTTACTTCATTTGCACACACTGTATATAGACTTTTTTCTGTTGTATTATTGACTGTATGTTTGTTTATTCCATGTGTAACTCTGTGGTGTTGTTGTTTGTGTCGCACTGCTTTGCTTTATCTTGGCCAGGTCGCAGTTGTAAATGAGAACTAGCCTACCTGGTTTAATAAAGGTGAAATCAATAAATCAAAAAAGTCTGTGATTTTGTTGTAGGCAGAGCCAGAGTGCAACCGAGTAGAATTCTATTTGCAGGGGTAGCCCTGGAGCGGTCTTTCAATCACCCAAGACTGAATGAGCTTTTCAGATCAGTTTAGATCAGAGCGAAGAGCCAAGCGTGTTCACGTGTTGATATTCTTTGATAGTTAGCGAGTTATTAGCCTAGTTATAGCTAAGTATAGGTCAGCAATGGGGAGTTACTGATTCCTACAAGTGCACAAAACGTATAGGCTACATTTAAAGCTGTTTTTGAAAAGCCAGTCAGGTAAAAAGCTTATGTCTTAATTAAAGGGACAGTGTTGTATTTTGTGACAGACTTGAATATGCAAATAAGCCAATAAGCAGATGGGTAGGCTAATGCACATTGTCTAATTCTCTGTATGTTAATAATAATTATTTGTATTTTGTAAAGGGGTGTCTTGCGCCATACAACACAATACAATTCCATTTACAGTCACCAATTTGTCCCATTGTGTTACAGACCAAGTAAAAAATCATTATTTAATGTCAAGCCCTTCATAATGTAAAAACAATTTAAAAAATCTGCAATGTAGGCCTGGACTTAACACCACATATAGGCTACTGTAGGCTATATCATAGAAATCAAAAGCTATTTCCATGTGAAAATGTTATGGGATTTGCTCTGTTAGTTTTGTTGGTAGGACTACTGTACATTATGCTCAAATAGCCACAATAGCCTATTGGCTACTGTCTAAAACTGTAAGGGTACAGCCTCAGTGTTCACAGTAAACGCGCGCCGGAAGTTGCAAAGAATTCTCACAATGTTCAAGTTTCCGCTCATGATCTAAAATATGCTTAGTGCCCCAAGAAATTAGAGGGAACATTGCCTATGGCATACCCTCTCATACCCCCTCAATTCGAGTCTTGGTTTTAACTTAACATTCCTTCATTGACCATGGAAGTAGCCGATTTAAAGAGTGCATAGTGGGTGGAGGAATTAACCGACAAATCTATGGATGACGGTTGAAATGAATGAAATGAATTATGCCGCCTCCCCAGGTGGCGCAGTGGTGTAGGTATACTGCATTGCAACGATAGCTGTGCCACCAGAGACTCTGGGTTCTCGCCCAGGCTCTGTCGCAGCCGGCCGCGACCGGGAGGTCCGTGGGGCGACGCACAATTGGCCTACCGTCGTCCGGGTTAGGGAGGGTTTGGCCTGTAGGGATATCCTTGTCTCATGCGCACCAGCGACTCCTGTGGCGGGCCGGGCGCAGTGCGCGCTAACCAAGGGAGCCAGGTGCACGGTGTTTCCTCTGACGCATTGGTGCAGCTGGCTTCCGGGTTGGAGGCGCGCTGTGTTAAGAAGCAGTGCGGCTTGGTTGGGTTGTGTTTCGGAGGACGCATGGCTCTCCCGAGCCGGTACGGGAGTTGTAGCGATGAGACAAGATAGTAATTACTAACAATTGGATACCACGAAAAGGGGGTAAAACAAATAAAAAAAAATGAATTATGCCTACTCGAATTTGCGACGTTAATAACTCTGATAAATACATCATGAGCAAGTAACATATTGTTTTTAATATAATCAATTATAGTAGTAGCAAGCTGTAGGCTAGTCCGCGCGCAAGATCTTTTGGAAAAGGCCTAATAAATAAAACCTTTGGAAGAAGCCTTTGACTCTCCTCCTGAACAGCCACTGTAGGCCAACACAGCACAGTCAATTGTTAGGCAGCACACCAAACCCTCTTTAATCAGCAAGAGCAGAGCAGGCCGGAGCTCAGTGTTACAATATTCATTGCCGTGTGTAATGCAGCCTAGCTGTATTTACACCATCCCAGCAGCTACCTATGAAATATAACTTTGCTCTGTGCTTCTCCGAGCGTGCACTTCGTAGCCTATAGGGTATGGATAATTTGATTGAGACCACGCTAAATAGCCTATAGGCGCACTTGATATTGAGCGCCAAGTGGAGAATCAGAGATGAGGAGTGGCATCGGTCACACATCGATATACAGCCTAATAAGCAACTCATTCTAAAACACTGCGAAATATTGAAATTTCATCAATTACATGACCCTCCCCTGGACAAGATTAAAAAAAATACTAAACCCTCCTCTTGACTGAAATTGAAAAAGCATGACCCCTCCCCCATTTTCCTCCAGGTAACAATTCTGTAAATGTCGATCCATCCCTAACTAACAAGATATTGGCAACTTCCCTCATCTCAAGATATTGACTTCCAGTGCTTTAGCCACAAGATGTGCTGGAGGCTGATAGAAAAACGGTGTGTTAGCACTGCTACGCTAGCAAGCACAGTAGAGGAAGGTCTGGCAGAGACACACTCCACAGGCGGGACAGTGAGCGAGGGTAGGCAGGCTAAGGTCAATGCAGACCTGCAGGTTCAGTTTGGAGAGCAATAACTGTGCTGAGTACTGAAGTCAACTATCTAGTAGTACTGACACAAATCAGCATGAATTACGCTATTTCCTGATACTGTCATATACTGAAGTATATTAAACATTCATTTAGAAATACATCGCTCTCAGATGTTTTAATAAAGGCACTGTAAAAGCAACATACTAAAGCATTGTTCTGCAACTCAATATGAGAAGGAAATCAAATGAAGTAATGAAAAATGTAAGAGCCAAGTCAATTCCCGGAGGGATTTCTTTCCCTCACCCTCTATCTCCAACTAAACAGACATGGATAATGTAATATGCGAACCTCCCCTGGGATTATTTTGAGCAATCAGACAGACAGCACAGAATAGGGTTGTATCCAGCACGAGGGCCAAAAATAGGGAGGGGCCTACATGAATTCCTCCAAAAAGAAACGCTTGTTTTCCATGACAAAATGTTTTGCAAAGATGTGCATTCACGAATATGACCCGGGCTGGACAGACATCAAAAAGCAGCACTTCATCAAGCAACTCCCCGTGCAGCGAGAGAGGCTACGCTACGCTAACAACACAGTGAGTGCACAATCTCTTGTAATCACAGAAACAGAACATACACAGTATAGTGCATGCTCCTGGTAACTCTGACACTTATGGCGCAATATGTGATAATAAACCACCGAGGCGTACTTAAAACTTGAACACATCCTTGATTTATTTGGCCATACACACAGTCAGTTCAGAGGAGGAAACATAACAGGTAGGAGGCAGTGTAGTTGTAATAGTTTGACCTGGGTTTTATGGTCTTGGCCTTCACTATACTGTGTGCCAGGAAGATATAACGGAGCAGTATAGAACTAGGAAGTGTCATTTTCATGAAGGGAAATTAACGTCGCCACACATACATTAAAACAATAATCCCCCCCCCCAAAAAAATGTATGGTAGTGGAAGAGGTTTATACATTTAAATAAACTAACTAAGGAGTGTGGCAATAAGAGATAATCTAACATCCAATGAGTGGTATTATATTTATACTGAGACTTGTCCGCGTGTCTGTTTGTTGACATGCTGCTGCTATCGAGGCACAAGGCGAGACCCAGATGTAGACACAGGAGGCGGATGGTTGGAGTCTTACAGTGTTTAATAATCCAAAGGGGTAGGCAAGAGAATGGTCGTGGACAAGCAAAAAGGTCAAAACCAGATCAGAGTCCAGGAGGTACAGAGTGGCAGACAGGCTCGTGGTCAAGGCAGGCAGGGGGTACAGAGTCCAGAACCAGGCAAGGTTCAAAACCTGGAGGACTATAAAAAGGAGAATAGCAAAAGGAGTATGGGGAAAAACACACTGGTTGACTTGACTAAACATACAAGACAAACTGGCACAGACAGGCAGGAAACACAGGGATAAATACACTGGGTAAAATAAGTGACACCTGGAGGGGGTGGAGACAATCACAGGAACAGGTGAAACAGATCAGGGTGTGACAGCTGCTTATTACTGACGAGCTGCTCCAGTCTTTGATAAGGTAATGTGGAATTTAACATGGCGGGATTGTGATAATCATCACCACCACATTCACCTAATTAATATAGTTACAGCAATATCACCAGTCAAAACAACACCACTACAACAAACTAATGGCTGCTAAGCCTTTCCAACAACAAGTACTTACTGGTTCAGTGCTTTGCTACTCGTAACAACGAATGAGAAATTTGTCACACAATCAATATGTCGATATCAATAAAGCGTCACAATAGGGTGCAGAGCGTTCGATTTGTCTGTTGGGGGGCAAGGAGACCCCCAGCTCCGCTTCTAACTGACAATTAACCTGTCAGTCTATGTTGTTGTTTTTTGTTTGAATTGTTTATGTGTTCGCTATGCGGGGGAAATGGTCAAACAAGCGGAACTACGTGGCTAACAACTATTGTAACGGGGATTATTATCGTAGCAACACACTTTTGGAGTGAAGGCAATCCCAAACTGTGTTAGCTAGGTTTTTCGTGTCTTCGGGTGTAGTTCGTAATGGTTGAAGCGTGTATGTTAGGATGGTAACGTTATAATAATTAAAGATGAAGTATGAATTCATGCCGGGAATAAGTAGTGTAAATGTTTTGGATTTCCTCCCTTCTATAATAAGCAGCCAATGATGTATTTTTCCTTTATTCATGTGTTTAATATGATACTGTTATAGCTCCGGCTAAACTGTTTATGTATGTAAGCACTTCAGAGTTATATCAAGCTAATAAGTCACTCGTAAGATAAGGTTGTAAGAGTGTGCTTGACTGTATTTTCATTTACTTTATAGTTCTCACGGAAGGTGATAATTCTGACTAAAACTACAGAATAAAATCGACAGTTAAAATCAAGGAACAGTTGTGCTCGTGGTTACCGGAAGGAGCGACACCGCTAAAACCATTGACAACTGCGCGCCGTTTTTAAGGGATTGTTAAATAAATGTTAACTATTTGTTTTTAATATCATCACCTCTTGAAGACCATAGTCAGAACTACAAACGTCTGATTATTCCATGCAAAACAATTGTACCCATTGAGCTCTATCATCAGAGTTATACAGCAAGTACCTGCATGCTTTTCATGATCAGCAAACATCAATTGGTCATGTCATTTACAGATACGTAGGGCGCCTCACCATATCGCTCAACATTGGCCACCATTAATTCGATTTGTGGGATATAAAATAAAAAGTGAAATATACCTGAGAAGTATGGGTGGTTTAGGTTCATTTCCCATCCTTTGTGCACTCTGCCTGTCAAGCAGCATAAAGGCGCATTTGCCGATGTACTGTTAGCTAATAATTTTTACTTTGCAAATTACCGGTAGAAACTTTGTACGTTTGACTAAACATAGTGGTAAGGAGACCTAATGTACTTTTTTCTCCAACCAACATAGGCCTACCTAGCGAAGTTAGCTAACATTATCCCCTTTTCAACATTGTTTAAGTGTTTAATCACAATTGCTGCAGTGCTGACAGATACGATAGGCTACATTGATTGATGGACCACGTCATATTGGCTAGCTAGCTAATAACAGATCACGTCAACATGGCTGGTTAAAAAGCTAACTTTCAGGGGGTAAACTAGATGGCTATATCCAAATATTGTTTGATTTGCTTTCCATCTATAGTGGTGATGACGGTAGTCCGACTGACAACTTTACCTGGACGAGGACCTGCCGATGTCAAGCTCTTTCCAAAAGCCTCATCTCTGATGAAGAAAGCTAAATGATGTTTTTTGCTTAGCTAGCTAGCCACACACCAGATGGAAAGCCTACCCTCACATATTTGAAAACACATGATCAAGTGATATTTAATGATGATGAAAAGCGTGCAGTTACTTGCTGTATAACTCTGACGCTAGAACTAAATGTGGAATTATTGGAAATGTGTAGTTCTGACTATGTGATGATACTAAAACCAAATAGTTTATAACATTTATTAAACAATCCCTTGAAAACGGCACATAGTTGTCAATGGTTTTGGCGGAGCTGGGGGTCTCCTTGCTCCCCAGCAGTCAAATCGATTTTTCCGCACCGTATTGTGAGGTTTTATTGATAAGGACCTATAGAAAACCTGGATTACGAGCTTAATTCAAATTGTTTTAATGTTAGCTCGTTCCAACGCTTTGTAGCACGCCTGAATGTCATTGGGTTTACCTGAGGACACCTTTTATACACACGCACACACATTATCTGGTCGTTTGATCGGTTGCGGTGATCCAAGGCTCCAAGGAGAATGTCTCTGTCATCTCTAAGAGATTCTGACAAACAGATTTATTGCAGTGCTGGGAGATTCCAAGCATTTCAGCAAAGTAAAAGAAACAGATGATACAATTATTTCCACCTATGATGAATGCTCACTCTATTCCTCCCCTCCTTTACTAAAGACACCATCCTTTCCTTCTTCTGGTCATATCTCGGATGAGATGAGCCAGTCCCTTTCCCACTGGGCACAGGTGTCAGTTTAATGTCTAGTTTTGATTTACATTTGGTTGAGCTGACACCTAAAGTGAATTTAATGTGAAATCAACAAAAAAAGGTCACCATGTCATTAGATTTATGTTAAAAGTTGGGTGAAAAAAAGACAAAATTCCCTTACATGGATGACTCTTTGCAAATCCAATCAGTTGATTCAACATCATCACACTTTTTGGGGTTGAAATGACATGGAAACAACATTGATTCAACCAGTTTTTGCCCCAGTGAGTATTGTTAGTCAGACCAGCGCTGGGCCGGAAGGAAGAAAGGTGTCAGCAGCCTCTTATTAATCTGAGGATGTGAATATAAAAGACTTTAGCCTTCCTCTTGAAGACAGAGAGGCATATTGGAAGGGGGAGGTGGGGTGAAGGGGGAGTGAGACTATGGTGGTGGGGGTGACATGACAGAGGGAATGACGGGGTATTTGTGATAAAAGCCGACGCTGTCCCAGACACACAACGCAACGACAAATGAGCCCAGGAAGAGGGAAGAAAACAGGGAGGGAGTGTGTGTGTGTGCACGCACATGTATGTGTGCGTGTGGGTGGGTGCATTTGTGTGTGTGTGGAGTGATCAACGTGTCGTCTGTTATCACACGAAGCGACGCTGGGGCTGTAGACCTGAGATGATTAGAAGGCACGGGGTGACTTAATCATCTGTCTGGACCAGATGCGCCACCGCCATCGTTACGACTAAACACCTGAGCTAGTAGGCTAGTAGGAACAATAACAAGGGACCCAGGTTCTTGCCTTTTATTTAGTTTCATGGGGATGGAGTGACACAGACCAAGAGCCAGCAATTAATCTCCATATTTTGTGACTGTGACTGTCGAGAAGGCCAACAAGGTCTAAATTAATCTGTTGTTCTGGGCTTCATCCCAAATGCACCTAATTCCCTATATAGTGTACTAGTTTTGGTCAGGCCCCGTAGGGCTCTGGTCAAAAGTAGTGCACTTTGTAGGGTATAGGGTGCTATTTTGGGACTTTACCTGGTCTCTTTCTGAGGTGCTTTAATGTGACTCACCCTCAGTCCGCACACAGACGTTTATGATGAATATCTACTTAGGGGATGTGCCGGGCGTTAATTAGATATTAAGTATTCATCTGCCAAAAGCTCCCCTAGTCAAATTTTTTATCATCATCTAATCACTCTGTTCTAGGGAGGTCTATTTTCTCTCCTTGGGGAGTTGCCAGGGAATATGTTTAGGAGGCAGTTTAACATGTGTTCATATTCTAATAGAGACCTAACAGAGAACATCTGACATTCTTTCTTCCTGTCTCAGATTATCTGGGGTGTTTCCAAGTGTTTCCCCTAAATAGTTTTTCCTTGTCAGAACACCAGGCCCCATGAAGTAACATTCAGTGCTACAAACACCAAACGTTCAATTCAAATCAATAGTAATCCATTTTGGGTCTATTCTGCTTGTTGGTGTTCATGTTTGTGTCGTGTGGGGAAAAATATATAAGAACACAAAACAATTGAACCACTTTTTTTGAAAAGGGGGCAACAGAGGTATGTAGGGAGGCCGGCCCTCCTTGCATCTTTGCCTGATTAATGGTCGGGGAAACACTGTTTATGTAGTGTACCTCTATCTGGGAGCTGTTGTCAGTGTCCTGGCTGTCCTCTGCTGAGAGCAGGCCTGGGAAACCCCCATCAGGTTGGTCTTGACCCTGATCCTGACCCTGCTCTTGGTCCAACTGATCCTGGTCCTGGCTGGCCCTGTTGCTGTCCATGTTACGTGGCTGTTCTGGGGACAGCCACCGCCTCCACCGGTGACTGTACAGCTTCACATCAACCGCCATGTCCTCCTTAGCCAGAGGCTGCCCTTGCACGTAGGAGTAGGAGTCCCCTGGGGTGCACAGAGAAAGAGAATGAGGGGAAATGAGTACAAGAGGAACAGGCTTGTTGCAGTGACATATTGTAGGTATGTTTATTTGGATCCCCATTAGCTTTTGCAGAAGCAGCAGATAATATAAAGAGTGAATATATGCACAAAATGACTATATATTAAAATGATTCACATTTATTTAAAAGCCATGAGCCATTTGTTATCATATCCAATATTTTTCTTTGCTCTGAAATGGAAAAGGTGATTACAATACAACTCCTTTAATATCGCAATCATTCTGCTCTCTCCTCAATATAATTTGTAAACCAAGATATTCTCAACTATTGACCTTTTTTTAAGTAGTCAGACTTGAATGAGAAACTATATTGTACACCAGTGGATCGTAGCAGCATAATTACATAGAACAATCATATTTTTTAAGGTCAATAAGGCAGTGGTCCAGTGGTGGAGCCAAAACTCTGGTCTGGTCATTAATTGTCTGCCACTCTCATAATTCACTATCTCAATGGACTATTCCTCGTTGCTTTCTGGAGAAATTATACTACTTTGGATGAAACAGGTGCATATTAGCAGTGAAGCCGTTTTAGACACACCAGAGGCCCATAGTCACACCAAGTACCTAGAGTTGTTCCTGAACATGTGACCTGACCAGGACCACGTCAAATTCTGGTCAGGAAAAACTCTGGGCCCGAGTTATAGCTGGGTAGGTCATGTGTTGAGAAAAATCCCAGGGCCAATTGGCATACCTTATCATCCCTAATGCACTGAGGTGGTAAACTGAAGATATGAGAGAAGCTGCGGTGTTTTTAGACACAGAGACGTGAGTAGAGTTCCAGACTGCTGTGCTGACTGACTGCTTTCTCTCTGCAGACGGCAGTTGGTTCCCTGTGTTCAAACGTGTCACAGTGAGGACAGGACACACACGCACACACTCACAGGCACACAGATAAGCACAATCGCACACACACACACACGACATAAGGCAGATTATCACTTCAATGTGTCTTAGAGCCTAGCCCAGGTTTGTCCTTTTAATCACTTTCCCAACTGAAAGATTGTTCAAGCCTGTTCCTCTTGTTTTTGTCTCCACCACTCGCTCGCTCGCTCTCTCTCTCTCATGACAGAGGTGCTTTGGTTTCTCTCTCTCCCCTTCTCTCTCTCTCTGCTCCTCTCTCGCTTTCTGTCTTCCTCCTCCTCTCTCCCCTCCATCCTCCGACTCTCTCTCTGGGCCCCAGATAGACCAGCAGTGTTCCCCAGGAGAGCAGGAGTAGGGAGGTGGGACCCCAGGAGAGTAGGAGTAGGGAGGTGGGACCCCAGGAGAACAGGAGTAGGGAGGTGGGACCCCAGGAGAGCAGGAGTAGGGAGGTGGTACCCCAGGAGAGCAGGAATAGGGAGTTGGGACCCCAGGAGAGTAAGAGTAGGGAGGTGGGACCCCAGGAGAGCAGGAGTAGGGAGGTGGAACCCCAGGAGAGTAGGAGTAGGGAGGTGGGACCCCAGGAGAGTAGGAGTAGGGAGGTGGGACCCCAGGAGAGCAGGAGTAGGGAGGTGGGACACCAGGAGAGCAGGAGTAGGGAGGTGGGACCCCAGGAGAGCAGGAGTAGGGAGGTGGGACCCCAGGAGAGTAAGAGTAGGGCGGTGGGACCCCAGGAGAGCAGGTGTAGGGAGGTGGGACCCCAGGAGAGCAGGAGTAGGGAGGTGGGAGTGCTAGTGCTAATGCACGCAAAGTGGATGCTGACAGATTCACTCTGTAATAAGCATCCATAGAGCAAACAACCCAGAGACCAGTTGCTGCAAAGACAAGAACAGGGAGACTAACTGACACTCTCACACACACACACACACACACACACACACACACACACACACACACACACACACACACACACACACACACACACACACACACACACACACACACACACACAAACAGGCACACACTTGCAGGAAGAACTGCAAGAATTCCAAAGTTAGTGCTGAGAACACTACACAAAAGTCCAAATGTACTGTACTATACAGTCCCAGTCAAAAGTTTGGACACACCTACTCATTCAAGGGTTTCTCTTTTTTTTACTTTCTACATTGTCGAAATAATAGTGAAGACATCAAAACTATGAAATAACACATATGGAATCATGTAGTAACCAAAAAAAGTGTTAAACAAATCCAAATATATTTTATATTTGAGATTCTTCAAAGTAGCCACCCTTTGCCTTGATGACAGCTTTGCACACTCTTGGCATTCGCTCAACCAGCTTCACATGACTGCTTTTCCTGCAGTCTTGAAGGAGTTCCCACATATTCTGAGCACTTGTTGTCTGCTTTTACTTCACTCTGTGATCCAACTCATCCCAAACCATCTCAATTTGGTTGAGGTCGGGTGATTGTGGAGGCCAGGTCATCTGATGCAGCACTCTATCACTCTCCTTCTTGGTCAAATAGCCCTTACACAGCCTGAAGGTGTGTGGGGTCACTGTCTATTGTCCCACCAAGCGCAAACCAGATGGGATGGCTTATCGCTGCAGAATGCTGTGGTAGCCATGCTGGTTAAGAGTGCCTTGATTTCGAAATAAATAACAGACAGTGTCACCATCAAAGCACCCCAGACCATCACACCTCCTCCTCCATGCTTCACGGTGGGAACCACACATACAGAGATCATCCGGTGGTTGGAACCAAAAATCTACATTTTGGACTCATCAGACCAAAGCACAGGTTTACACGGGTCTAATGTCCATTGCTCGTGTTTCTTGGCCCAAGCAAGTCTCTTCTTATTATTGGTGTCCTTTAGTATTGGTTTCTTTGCAGCAATTCGGCCATGAAGGCCTGATTCACGCAGTCTCCTCTGAACAGTTGATGTTGAGATTTGTCTGTTACTTGAACTCTGTGAAGAATTTATTTGGGCTGTAATTTCTGAGGCTGGTAACTCTAATGAACTTATCCTCTGCAGCAGAGGTAACTCTGGGACTTCCTTTCCTTTGGCGGTCCTCATGAGAGCCAGTTTCATCATAGCGCTTGATGGTTTTTGCGACTGCAAACATTTACATTTCTTGAAATTTTCCGCATTGACTGACCTTCATATCTTAGAGTAATGATGGACTGTCGTTTCTCTTTTTGCTTATGTGAGCTGTTCTTGCCGTAATATGGACTTGGTCTTTAACCAAATAAGGCTATCTTCTGTATACCACCCCTACCTTGTCATAACACAACTGATTGGCTCAAACGCATTAAGAAGGAAAGAAATTCCACAAATTAACAAGGCACACCTGTTAATTGAAATGCATTCCAGGTGACTACCTCATGAAGCTGGTTGAGAGAATGCCAAGAGTGTGCAAATCTGTCATCAAGGCAAAGGGTGGCTACTTTGAAGAATCTCAAACATGTATTTTGATTTATTTAACACTTTTTTGGTAACTACATGATTCCATATGTGTTATTTCATAGTTTTGATGTCTAAACTATTATTCTACAATGTATAAAATAGTAAAAATAAAGAAAATCCCTTGAATGAGTAGGTGTGTCCAACCATTTGACTGGTACTGTACATGTCCTGGTTAACTAAACCGTATATTGACCCCTGTAGTCGTAATCATGTCAAACCACAGGTCACACTATCAATAAAGTTACACAAATCTTTCCAGAAGTGCTTTAATTAAAGGAATTTGGATGCTGATCATGTTGCTAAAACACTCCTCTCATTATGGAGTCTAGTCAGCGATGTCTGTTTAGAGCACGTAGCATGCTACTATTTGTTATGCAGATCTCAATGATGTTGTTCTTAGGTGTCTAACACTGCTCCTGTAGCCAAGCATTCACTCACCTCTCCCTCTCTTGCTCTCAGGCCCCCACTCTCCAGCTGTCTCTCACTGTCGCCTCCAACCAACTCAAGTTCATTAGCTACGTCTACCGAGACAATGGATGCTCGCGAGATTCCCTGTCAACCAGCACTGTATATTCCGATCCAAAGGGAACCTATACTGTACATTCCAGGAACACATACATTATTTCTTACCCACCAAAGGATCTTTGTTAGACACGTCAATGTATATGGTGGAAAGTTGGCAAAAGAGAATACTTCTGTTACGTGATAAGGTTGGATCCAGGTGCAGAGAACAGACCAGACAAGGAATCAGTGGTTAAGGATAAACATAATGCTTTACTGAGATATGGTAGCCGCATGAACACAGTTCACTTGAAAAAACAACAAACACTAAGTCTCGAAAACTCACTCAGGAAACGAACGCACACTGTAAACAATTCAAGCTTCTGCAAAGGACCAATGAAAACACACCTATTTTAGCAGGGACACAATCATGAAATAATAAGAGACACCTGAGTCCAATAAAAGTCTCTAGGGTGGTCTCAGCCACCCTCTGGTGCCAGGAGGAACCATGACAACTTCAGAATATACCATGGCTGGACAATAAATACCCTGAACAAATGTGTTTTTTCACATTTTTCACAGAATCTCTCTCTCTGAGTCACCATGAAGAAAAAAAACCTGCGCTGTGGTCTGTTCATCACTCTCTCTGTAATGGCTCGATACTTCTCCCAAATGATCTAGGGTTTGAGAACTCTCATTGTCAAGGAAAGACTTGCTCTGTGTTAGTCATTTCAGAGGGGAGAGTACGGACCCCTGAGGAACACCACAAATACATTCGCAGCAGGACGAGGCTTCACCCTGGATGAGTGTGTTCCTTTAGCTTTTGTGTGAGAGGAAATCTTTCCCCTCCGTTCCTCTTTCACTCCCACTGAATACCCAGCATACCTTCGCTGTGACTCTCAAGAGCGGCTCTTCTCGCCCGATTCACGCCTGCCAGAACGACTAACCGACAAATGCCAGTAGAACTGTAATTCGGTTTAACCTACAGCTTTCAAGGACATTTAGGAGATCATAAAAGCACGGTGTAAAGGCGTTGTCTGCCCCCCTTCTTTTCATTCTGTTTGGGTATTTGGGTCCTTCTGGTTGACCCCTTTCTCTGGGTGTATATTTGACTCAATGGCACTGACAGGACACTTCCGTACAAGGCTGGCCGATACTGGAGAGAGGAATGCTGTGTGTGTGTGTGTGTGTGTGTGTGTGTGTGTGTGTGTGTGTGTGTGTGTGTGTGTGTGTGTGTGTGTGTGTGTGTGTGTGTGTGTGTGTGTGTGTGTGTGTGTGTGTGTGTGTGTGTGTGTGTGTGTGTGTGTGTGTGTGTGATGGAATAGTGTTGTTGGAGGGAAGCCTTTTGGCATAAAGGCTCCATTAGTTTCCTAAGCTGTGTATAACTCTCTTTTTCAGGGGTGTCTTTTCCACCCTTCTCCCACTGAAAGCTGCTTCATCAATGTAGCAGGACCCCCTGCCAAGTACCCTGGAGACACCACCCTGGGGCCCTAGGGTATCCATAGAAACCCTGGACATATAAGCACCTATCTGAGGTGGGGCTGAGAAGCCATAGAGATCCTATAAGACACTATAAGACAAGGTCTACTGATGTACCTAAAACTCAGTGCTGTTTCATTTAGATTGTATTTAACCAGGAAGAAACCAGCCTGATCTTGTGAGCACAGCGGTCAGTCTGCTTGACCTGGCTATCAGGAAGTATCATTGAGGTCAGAAAACCCAAGGGTGTCTCCCCCGGAGATCTCCCACAGTTTAGTTTGTGCTTTCCTCTGAAAACTATCTCGGAGAAAACAGCAAAAAGGAAACATCTAGGCAGAGAAATTGCACGTAATTGGTTGCACACAATGTGAAAACATTAGAAATTAACGAGGTTCCAAATATCATGATTCCAATTTAATGGGAGTAAATTACAATTATTTCTATGATTGTTCCGGCGGGTTCCCCTCATTAGTGATCCTTCAGTGGGTGGTAATGTCAGAAGTGCTCTGTCATGAGCATTGTCCACTGACTCTGTCCACAGACACAGCTGGGGGCCTGGGAAATGTCCGCAAAAAACCTCAGCCTTGAGCCGCAAAGTTAGAAACACGAGCCAGAAAAGGCAGAAAAGTTGATGTAAAAAGCAAAATGGCACTGCAAACAACCTTCCCCCCCACAGTTCCTTCCCCCAATTGGTCCACTTGAATGTTTCTGAGCACAACGGGAGAGCCGGGTGATCGTGCTGGATGACATGCTTGAGTAGTCAAGGTCTACTTGATATATTCATCTTAATTAATCTCCTGAAGAAGAAAACAAACAGTGAGCTTGGCCCTTATGGCTGGGTCAGGGAGCGAGAGAAAGGGGAGCGAGGGAGAGAGAAATGGAAAGGCCAGCGTGACGGGGAGAAAATGCCCCCAAAAATAAAAAAGGACAGAGCTTTTCTGTCTAACTAACTGAGGGAGAAGAGAGTGACAGAATGGTTCGAAGTATTCTATGAGTATGGGTTCTGAAGTCTAACTCTCCTCATGGGTCTGTCTGGCATCGCTCATCCAGGATATCGATTCACAAGATCAACACTATACTACAGGCCAGAAATCCATAAAACACATCAGTAAAACCAGCGTGGCACAGAGTGCAGACACTGCCGTTGCTTGGTAGAAAACGAATACTAGATCAAGGTAAATAATTACATCGAAGACAAAAGCAGTGGGTGATTGCTTGGATGTTTATTTCCAAAGAATGAGATGGGGTGGGAGGAGAGGAAAGATGTACACTACTTTTATTTTCTGTCAGTCTTAGACAGCAGCAAACAGCAAAAATGGCCTGTGCTCTGTGTCAAGAGAACTTGAAGCTTCTCAGATATGTCCACAGGTCCAGATGGGGGTGTCAGACAGAAAGGTTTGACCAATGGTTCAATTATTTGAATTCCATTTCCTATGGGTTTTTTTCTGCATACTTTCCCCAGAGATAAAATCAGATCCAGCCTCAACTGCAATGTTGTAGGGAGTTGTAGTTTCCAACAGGCCAATATTTGACATAGTTTAGCGCACAAAACGTCGTAATTAACTACAATGACCATAATCCCATGCGCATCTACTTGTCCGGTCTGTGTTTCGTTTAAGCCTGCCACCGAAGAGACAAGAATGCACACCTTGATGGGATATAGCGAGCAGTTGTTGCTTCGCGAGGCATTTCTACCTGAAAATACATAATCAAAGTTATTAATGGTTGGAATTCAGCAGTCATGAAAGTATGCCTTAATTACTTTGAAGAACTGCAAAATAGTGACTTTATAACAGTATTGGCAGCATCTCTGTAGAGATGAGATGATGACTTGGGATGAAATAATAAAGTCATGAAATAAAACAAATGTAATATACACAGCAAATGAAATATTTTATTAAAGTACTGTAATTTGAAAAAATGACGGTTAATAAGTGATAAGCAGTAACGGGCATCCACTACTATCATGGGACAATTTAGGAATTGTTTTATTCTGTGCTGTTACAGCATTCAACCGCAAAAATCGAAAACCGTGATTATTTTTTTAAATAATCCAAACCGAAACCGAACCGACTTAAAAAAAAACACTAATAGCTCAGCACTACCCAAGTGCAATGGGAAGGGGTATGGACATACTGACACATAGTGAGGGAAACAGCAAGAGAAGAAAACAGAGGGAAAAAAGAATGCGTCCAAAATAGCAAGCTATCCCTATATATGTAGTGCACTACCTTTGAACAGAGCTCCATGGGCCCTGGTCAAAAGTAGTGCACTATAAGGAATAAAGTGCCATTGGGGCTGAATTCATAGATAGAAAAACCTTCCAGGAGAATACTTAGCAGCCATGGTCCATCTAAACAGAGGGAGTAGAAAGCAGAGAGAGGATTTGACTTATGTGTCCATAAAGAGAGTTTTAGTGAAAATGGCGGACCTGATTTCACATCAAATATGAGATGATAGATGAGGTAGGGGGGGGGCTGTTTACAGCTCCTTCACAGACTTACTCTGTACTCTCTCTGATAAAACTCTTCACAGCCAACTCTCAGTTCATTTCATCGGTTACAGCTGATATTACGCAGAAAGGGTAACGCGTTGATTTTAGTTATACTACTGGCTTTGATTATAATCTACATGAATCTTACAGTAGTTCAGATTAGCCATAGTTTATGTTCTTTGAGGGAGTAATTGTTTTACGCTGTAGAAGCGTCTGATTTGTCTCTTCTAGAAGGCGTGGAGACAAAAAGAGGAACGTTAAGAATAACAAAGACATGAAAGCCATGAAAGCCACCTTCCAGCCTCTGTAATTATACAGAAGAAAGTGTGCTGTTCTCTCTACCTGTTTCAACATGTCCTAATTACCCCGGAGAGAAGACATAGACAAATTAGTAGTCCTCCTGGGGCAAACAGCACCTGTAAATCGTACCATATTCTCTACCACTTTTGACGAGGGCCCACATGGAATAGAAAATAGTAGTGCATACACAGTCAGGTCCATAATTATTGGCACCCTTGATAAAGATGAGCAAAAAAGACGATAAAAGAAATAATACAAATACTGAGCTATAATGATCAAAAGGAGATGATTGTGGACAACAGGAAAAAGAGGACCGAGCACGCCCCCATCCTCATCGACGGGGCTGTAGTGGAGCATGTTGAGAGATTCGAGTTCCTTGGCGTCCACATCAACAACAAACTAACATGGTCCAAGCACACCAAGACAGTCGTGAAGAGGGCACGACAAAACCTATTCCCCCTCAGGAGACTGAAAAGATTTGGCATGGGTCCTCAGATCCTCAAAATATTTTACAGCTGCACCATCGAGAGCATCCTGACGGGTTGCGTCACTGCCTGGTATGGCAACTGCTCGGCCTCCGACCGCAAGGCACTACAGAGGGTAGTGCGTACAGCCCAGTGTATCACCGGGGCCAAGCTTCCTGCCATCCAGGACCTCTTTAACAGGCGGTGTCAGAGGAAGGCCCTAAAAATAATCAAAGACTCCAGCCACCTTAGTCATAGACTGTTCTCTCTGCTACCGCATGGCAAGCAGTACCGCAGCGCCAAGTCTAGGTCCAAGAGGCTTCTAAACAGTTTCTACCCCCAAGCCATAAGACTCCTGAACAGCTAATCACATGGCTACCCAGACTATTTGCAACCCCCCCACTACGCTGCTGCTACTCTCTGTTATTATCTATGCATAGCCACTTTGACAACCCTACCTGCATGTACATAATTATCTCAAATACCTCGACACAGGTGCCCCCGCACATTGACACTGACTCTGTACCGGTACCCCCTGTATATAGCCCCGCTATTGTTATTTACTGCTGCTCTTTAATTCTTTATTATTCTTGTCTCTTACTGTTTTAAATGTATTTTCTTAAAACTGCATCGTTGGTTAAGGGCTCGTAAGCATTTCACTGTAAGGTGTATTCGGCACATGTGACAAATAAAATGTGATGTGATTTGATTTGAATGTATGAGCATACAATACAACTTTATCAAGCGTGCCAATAATGATGGACCTGACTAGATATATCAAGAGGGACATTTGATAATGCAGTCCATATAAAAATATTAAAAGTGGAACAAAGTATTCCCAAGAGTCTCGTAACATGTTTGGGGCTGTCGTAAAAAAATACCTAGTGTGTCGCATGCCGAGCGGAAGAAAGAGGCGAGAAAAATGGGCCATAAATAAAAAACTATCTCCACCCGTCCAAAGTGTTAATTACTTCCATGCAAGAGCTGGGAGATGATCAAGACTAATGTTGTGTTCACACTCTGGTCCGCTAGTGTCCGGGGAAACTCTGATCCAATGAAGGGTTCTGTCACAGTGTGTGTGTGTGTGTGTGTGTGTGTGTGTGTGTGTGTGTGTGTGTGTGTGTGTGTGTGTGTGTGTGTGTGTGTGTGTGTGTGTGTGTGTGTGTGTGTGTGTGTGTGTGTGTGTGTGTGTGTGCGCGCGCGCACTCTTCTGGGCATAACAGTACATCGTACTACACATTTTAACAGCACTACTTTACCACTACATATCTACAATCTACAACATTACAATGTACATGTGTGTGTTAGCGTGTGTGCCTGTGTGTGTCTCTTCAAAGGCCATACGTTCCATAAGGTGTAGTTTAATCTGTTTTTAAATGTAATTTTTTTTTTTTTACTGCTCTCGTGAGTTACTTGATGTGGAATAGAGTTCCATGTAGTCAAAGAGAGAGCATAAGAAAGCCAGAAAGAAAGAGTGAAAGAAAGAAGAAACAGATAAAGAGAGAAGGACGAGGTGGAGAACAACAAATAAGTGTATTCCTGGGTATCATTACTGTACAGTTTGAGTGACAGAGGGCTTGTGGATTTCCACATTCTGGTCAGGCATCCATTTATTTTATTTCACCTTTATTTCACTAGGCAAGTCAGTTCAAAACAAATTCTTATTTACAATGACAGCCTACCAAAAGGCAAAAGGCCCTCTGCGGAGACGGGGGCTGGGATTAAAAAATAAAATATAAATATAGGACAAAACACACATCATGACAAGAGAGACAACACAACACTACATGAAGAGAGACCTAGACAACAACATAGCAAGGCAGCAACACATGACAACACAGCATGGTAGCAACACAACATGATAACAACATGGTAGCAACACAAGATGGTACAAACATTATTGGGCACAGACAACAGCACAAAGGGCAAGAAGGTAGAGACAACAATACATCACACAAAGCAGCCACAACTGTCAGTAATTTTCCATGATTGAGTCTTTGAATGAAGAGATTGAGATAAAACTGTCCAGTTTGAGTGTTTGTTGCAGCTCGATCCAGTCGCTATCTGCAGTGAACTAAAAAGACGAGCGACCCAGGGATGTGTGTGCTTTGGGGACCTTTAACAGAATGTGACTTTGCAGAACAGGTGTTGTATGTGGAGGATGAGGGCTGCAGTAGATATCTCAGAGGGTTTTATAAAGAAGCAACAACCAGTGGGCCTTGCGACGGGTATACAGAGATGACCAGTTTACAGAGGAGTATAGAGTGCAGTGATGTGTCCTATAAGGAGCATTGGTGGCAAATCTGATGGCCAAATGGTAAAGAACATCTAGCCCCTTGAGAGCACCCTTACCTGCCGATCTATAAATTACATCTCTGTAATCTTGCAGGGTAGGATGGTCATCTGAATCAGGGTTAGTTTGGCAACTGGGGTGAAAGAGGAGCGATTACGATATAGGAGACCAAGTCTAGATTTAACTTTAGCCTGCAACTTTGATATGTTCTGAGAGAAGGACAGTGTACCGTCTAGCCATACTCCCAAGTACTTGTACGAGGTGACTACCTCAAGCTCTAAACCCTCAGAGGTAGTAATCACACATGTGGGGAGAGGGGCATTCTTCTTACCAAACCGCATAACCTTTGTTTTGGAGGTGTTCAGAAAAAGGTGAATGGTAGAGAAGCTTGTTGGACTCTAAGAAAGCTTTGTTGTAGAGTATTTAACACAAAATCCGGGGAGGGGCCAGCTGAGTATAAGACTGTATCATCTGCATATAAACAGATGAAGTGCTGCTGCTGCTGCGTCTGGCTCATTTTGAGCGATAGAGTACAGGACAGAGTACTGGTTGTGTGTGTGTGTGTGTGCGTGTGTGTGTGCGTGTGTGCGTGTGTGTGTGCGTGTGTGTGTGTGTGTGTGTGTGTGTGTGTGTGTGTGTGTGTGTGTGTGTGTGTGTGTGTGTGTGTGCGTGCGTGTGTGTGTGTGCATGTGTGCGTTTGTTTGTGTGCTGGTTCTCATTCCACATTTCAACTCAGAAGCTGAGGTAATGTACAGGTCTGCTCCTCGGCCTTGGGGCACTTGAATAATTCTACCATGAGAGAGAGCAGGCCTGGCAAGCAACGCATAAGTAAGAATTACACAACAACTGTTAAACATTACACCACGTCGCTATTCGCTACAGTATAATGAGCACACGTAGTGTTTTTGTCATTCGCTGCTGACAAAGCAAAACAAAGTTGTTACGGAATCTTTTCACACGTTACGCATAAAAGGACTACATCTCTCATCTGAGTGACCTCACTCTTCTCTTCTCTTCTCCAAATATTGCTCCCTCAGAGGTCTTGCTCGGCAGAGCCCAAAATTGAAAGTGGTCAAAGCTGTAGCAGTGAATGGACTGGGTTAGGATGTACAATAAGCCCTGAGTTCCATTCAGACACGCCACTTCACAGACAATACCAGTTCCTTCATCCCCTAAGCTTTCACCTATGCGTGTGTGTGTGTCTGTGTGTGTGCTTGTGTGCATGTGTGTGCGAGGATGCGTATGACAGTGTGTATGTGGGTGCGTGTATTAATGTGTGTTTGGGTACGCATGTATTTCTTCTGCTTCTCACACAATATTTATCCTGCTTCTTCTGCTTTTCCCATCACTGTGAGACGTTGTGGGAACTAAGATCACATTTTCCCATCACCGATGGAAGTTACGTTAACTAAGATAAGGATCATTAGAGTAAGAGAACAGGTAGGGACAGATTCTATCTACCTGAGAACCAGAGATGGACTCTATTCCCACGTCTCTACAGCGCAGGAGTTGGAACAGGACCATGAGCCCAACCTTTTCATCACCAGCCATTGTTAGAGTTTGAAAAAAAAAACTGTTGAGCAGTCGAGCTTGATATGTTATCATAGTGGCATGTCTAATTATTAAATGAAAAACTGTTGGTCTATTGATGTTTGGTCATGTGTGTGTGTGTGTGGGTGTGTGCTTGTGTGTCTCTGTGTCTGTGTGTGTGTCTGTGTGTATCTGTTGATTGACTGTCTCTGTGTGTTTTATCAGTGGTTCTTCTTTCTCTGAGGGGATATAAAGGCCCAGTGAGGGCCCTTGGACTTTCAGGAAGCAAATTGTAATTTGCCAAATCATCATGAAGATGCAAAATGCATCAAATGATGCAAACACATCATCAAGAAAATCCTATACTTGACTGCTGCCATGCAAAATCTTTTGGGACTGTATCAACAACGGAATGACGAGAAGAAAAGTGAACACCTCGTTTTTGAGTGGTATTTTCCTTTAATTAGACAGCTTCTATCTCTCAGAAAGCCATGGAGCTCTCAGTAGGTAACCCAGAGTGACAGACAGACACAGAGAGCCAGCTTATACCAAGCATACAGCTAAGGGGATATCCTGGATCAAGCAAGGCTTCTGCCTCTTAAATCCCACAGCGTTTATTCGGGGTTGTCTCTTCCTCTTTTCACAGTTAATACACCTTTTTTGATGGGTTCTTCTCTCTTGGTGCCAGTGGGCGACCTGTTCCGTTTTTACATAGAAACCTGGTCAAGATTCTACTCATGAAATTCCTCATCTGTTTAACTAAGTTGAGACGTAATACCTTCATCAGAGGAAGGGATAAGCTAAGATAGCTAAAATAGACACAAGCATCAAGTATTTCCAAACACCGTGTCCAGAATGTAGAGAGTTCCAGAACAAACCAACGAATGCACACGCACGCACACAAGCACACAGACACGCAGTATGGATAAGTCTCCCAGGTCAAGCACCCAAAGCCAGCCTTTGGTGGAATCTGTTGACAAACTGTGATAGAAAGCCACATCCCACTCACAATGGAGTCTATAATTGCATTCCAGTTCAGTCACTCTCCAAACAAAGCTGAACATTGTCAATAGCAAAGCAGCAACGTCTTCCCAGGAACTTTACAGAATGAGACACCAGTCAATGAATGAACTTTAGAAAAACAGTAGAGACCAGGTCCGATAGGAAACTGTAAAAGTGCCTTTTGTTTCACAGGAAGAGATGATATCATGCATTAAGCAGATGTTTTTATCCAAAAGCGACTTAGTCATACATTTTCCCAGCAATGATCCAGGTGTTGCAAGAGCCATGCTTTACCGACTGAGCCACACAGGACCGTACTAAACCATACTGACAAACATATCACCGTGCTTCTCTTCAATGTGAGACAGCAAGAACTGGGCCCTGTCCATATCTGCACTGTCGTTTGAATAATACATCGATTTTCGAATGACTCCTCGACTCACTCACAGTAAAAGGTTAATTAAACGTAAATAGGAAGCTCTCCTGTTTCCACCGTCTCTAATTAATGTTCCGAACACAGAGAAAAAATGTATTTTCGGGTTCACGTCACGAACGAAACAAGCCCTTGAGCATGCTTCAAACCGACATCAGCCTCATTCAGTCAGCGATTTATGCAAATCCCCATTTTCACTTAGTGTGCACATTTTCCTGTAATTGGAATGCCAACATTAAAGGGCAACTCCACCACTTTTCAACCTCATTTCAAGTTCTGTAAAAAAAAAATACGGTAAAAAAATTCTACCCGATGACATTATCAGATTTGTACAAAATCACTGTGTTTTACCTTTCTTTTTTATCCTTTTAACCACAGATCATAGAAACTCTGTTTTCACATAAGTAGGCATTGGTTTGATGCTGGAGATGATGAATGGGAGGTTGGAAAGTGGCGTAATTGCCCTTCAATACAGGCAGCGCTGTAGACCTTAGATAAATTAAAATTGCCTAAGTTGGTAAGGATAGTACAAGACTAACCAGGAATCACAATTTGCTATATCTTAGTGACTGATTGTCGCCATTATGTTGCAAGATAAATGTACACATACATGTTAATCAATCATTTCATCCACACTGCTCGCGCGTGAACGAGCGTTTGCCATGCCGAATGCTAAAATAGAACTTGAATACCTATAAAAGTTCTGCCTCTCCCATCTCCTTTTCACGAAGCTACAACACCACGTGGTTGCTTGTAAGACGAACAAGGAGGCATTAATCAAAGAAACAGAACACCGTGCAACCTTGGTTAGCGCGCACTGCGCCCGGCCCGCCACAGGAGTCACGATGAGACAAGGATATCCCTACAGGCCAAACCCTCACCACGCTAGGCCAATTGTGCATCGCCCCACGGACCTCCCGGTCGCGGCCGGCTGCGACAGAGCCTGGGCGCGAACCCAGAGTCTCTGGTGGCACAGCTAGCGCTGCGATGCAGTGCCCTAGACCACTGCACCACCCGGGAGGCCCTCCCTTTTTATCTTTTGATTAATTGTCCGAGTAGAGAAACACATGATTTTTGTACAATGCAGAAAAACATTCTACAAAGAACCTGCTAAAAAAGTGGATCATGATCAGGTAAAATAACAACCCAATATTAATCTCCCAGGACAAACTGCTATCTAGCTTAACGTCCATGAATGTTTCATTTGTGTTTCGACCTGTTCCCAAATTAATATAGGTTTTGGTATTTTTAACCTGCTGTCTGTCGTGATCACGTTTGGTGGGGACCTGCTAGCTACCACAGCTAAGAGAGACAAAAACAACAGCAGTGTCACACCCTGGCCTTAGTTATCTTTGTTTTCTGTATTATTTTAGTTAGGTCAGGGTGTGACAGGGGGGGGATGTTTGTGTGTATTTGTCTCGTCTTGGGTGGTTGTATTGTATAGGGGGTTTTGTTGAGTGTATGGGGTTGTGTTCAGTATAGATGTTTAGGAAAGTCTATGGTTGCCTGGTTTGGTTCTCAATCAGAGACAGCTGTTTATTGTTGTCTCTGATTGGGAGCCATATTTAAGGCAGCCATAGGCATTAGGCTATTGTGGGTAATTGTCTATGTGATGTTGCATGTTTGCACTCAGTATTATAGCGATCACGTTCGTTTTGTTATTTTGTATTGTTTGTTAAGTGTTCTTCGTTATTAAAAAGAAGAATGTATTTCTCTCATGCTGCGCCTTGGTCTCCTCACTACGACAATCGTGACAGAATTACCCACCATACCAGGACCAAGCAGCGTGGTAAACGGCAGGAGAAGCAGCAGGAGAGGCTGCAGCAGCAGCAGCAGCAGCAGCAGCAGGAGAGGCTGCACTATTTGGAGGAATGGACATGGGAGGACGAATTAAACGGCAAAGGACCCTGGGCAGAGCCAGGGGAATATCGCCGCCCCAAAGAAGAGCTGGAGGCAGCGAAGGCGGAGAGGTGCTATTATGAGGCGCTAGCACGGCAGAGCGGCTGGAGGCCCGAGAGGCAGACCCAAAAATTTCTTGGGGGGGGGGGGGGGGGGGGCACACGGGGAGTGTGGCAGAGTCAGGAGTCAGACCTGAGCCAACTCCTCCTGCTTACCGTAAGGAGCCGGTCAGGGCGGAATTGGAGGTGAGCGACGCAGAGACAGTGAAGGAGTTAATGGGGAAATTGGAGGAAAGAGTTATGAGGGAGGTGCTGGTTTGGTGCATGAGGCACGACATCCGCCCGACTGAACGTGTCGGGGAGTTGATGTCACCGGGGACAGCTCTCCATACTCGTCCTGAGGTGCGTGCTAGCCGTCTGGTTAAGACTGTGCCAGCCTCACGCACCAGGCCTCCTGTGCGCCTTCCTAGCCCGGCACGTCCTCTGCCAGCTCGGCGCTACAGCTCTCCCAGCCGTGCTTCCAGTGGAGAGAGGGAGCGTCGTACCGGGCAGGCACCGTGTTATGCGGTGGAGCGCACGGTGTTCCCGGTGCGTGTGCTTAGCCCGGTGCGCAACATCCCAGCTCCCCACATCTGCCGGGCTAGGGTGAAGATCCAGCCAGGGCGTATGGTGCCAGCCCTGCTCTCAAGATCTCCAGTGCGCTTTCACGGTCCGGTCTACCCAGTGCCACCTCCACGCACCAGCCCTCCGGTGGCAGCCCCCCGCACCAGGCTGTCTCTCCGTCTCATCGCTACAGAGTCTCCCGCCTGTCCAGCGCTGCCAGAGCCTTCCTCCTCTCCAGCGCTGCCGGAGTCTCCCGCCTGTCCGGCGCTGCCAGAGATTCAGCCCCTCAGTCCAGAGGCACCAGAGCCAATCTGTCCAGCGCTGCCAGAGCCTTCCTCCTCTCCAGCGCTGCCGGAGTCTCCCGCCTGTCCGGCGCTGCCAGAGCTTCGGCCCCTCAGTCCAGAGGCGCCAGAGCCAATCTGCCCAGAGCTGCCCGTCTGCCCAGAGCCGTCAGAGCTGCCCGTCTGTCCCGAGCCGTCAGAGCTGCCCGTCTGTCCCGAGCCGTCAGAGCTGCCCGTCTGTCCCGAGCCGTCAGAGCTGCCCGTCTGTCCCGAGCCGTCAGAGCTGCCCGTCTGTCCCGAGCCGTCAGAGCTGCCCGTCAGTCCCGAGCTGCCCGTCAGTCCCGAGCCGTCAGAGCTGCCCATCTGTCCCGAGCCGTCAGAGCCGTCCGCCAGACAGGAGCAGCCAGAGCCGTCCGCCAGACAGGAGCAGCCAGAGCCGTCCGCCAGACAGGAGCAGCCAGAACCGTCCGCCAGACAGGAGCAGCCAGAGCCGTCCGCCAGACAGGAGCAGCCAGAGCCGTCCGCCAGACAGGATCTGCCAGAGCCGCCAGCCAGCCAGGATCTGCCAGAGCCGCCAGCCAGCCAGGATCTGCCAGAGCCGCCAGCCAGCCAGGATCTGCCAGAGCCGCCAGCCAGCCAGGATCTGCCAGAGCCGCCAGTCAGCCAGGATCTGCCAGAGCCACCAAAGCGGGTATTAACTATGGTGGAGTGGGGGCTACGTCCTGCACCCGAGCCGCCGCCGTAGGAAGGCCCACCCGGACCCTCCCCTTCTGTGTCAGGTTTTGCGGCCGGAGTCCGCACCTTTGGGGCGGGGGGGGTACTGTCACGCCCTGGCCTTAGTTATCTTTGTTTTCTGCATTATTTTAGTTAGGTCAGGGTGTGACGGGGGGGATGTTTGTGTGTATTTGTCTCGTCTTGGGTGGTTGTATTGTATAGGGGGTTTTGTTGAGTGTATGGGGTTGTGTTCAGTATAGATGTTTAGGAAAGTCTATGGTTGCCTGGTTTGGTTCTCAATCAGAGACAGCTGTTTATTGTTGTCTCTGATTGGGAGCCATATTTAAGGCAGCCATAGGCATTAGGCTATTGTGGGTAATTGTCTATGTGATGTTGCATGTTTGCACTCAGTATTATAGCGGTCACGTTCGTTTTGTTATTTTGTATTGTTTGTTAAGTGTTCTTCGTTATTAAAAAGAAGAATGTATTTCTCTCATGCTGCGCCTTGGTCTCCTCACTACGACAATCGTGACAAGCAGCCAAAAAAGACGCCAGCTGTAGAGAGGGGCCAGTGGTGGCCAGTGTATGCACAATAAGCATAAGGGCAAAGGGGCACATGCCACACGTCAGTGACGTAAGTGAGTTGCTGACACGGCCTTGTGTGTCTTATCGAAGCCTGAGCACTGAAGGCAGGTTGACATGAGTGTTTGTTAATTTTCTCCACGTAATGAAGCTGTGTCAACACCATGATGGAGGAGTTCAAATTAGCCAGCAGGCCAACAAGTGTTGCTACCTGAGTCAGCTCCCACAGGAATTTCACATGTGATCTCATGTGAAGTTAAAAGCGATATCTGAAACTACAAATGTGAAAACCCTTGAGCATATGTGAAAACCAGGGTTGGAAATGAAGACCTGCCCACCTGATAGTGGGGCAAAAAAGTATTTAGTCAGCCACCAATTGTGCAAGTTCTCCCACTTAAAAAGATGAGAGAGGCCTGTAATTTTCATCATTGGTACACTTCAACTATGACAGACAAAATGAGAAAAGAAAATCCAGAAAATCACATTGTAGGATTTTTAATGAATTTATTTGCAAATTATGGTGGAAAATAAGTATTTGGTCACCTACAAACAAGCAAGATTTCTGGCTCTCAGACCTGTCAAAATGATCACAAGAACGGTGAGCAAAAATCCCGGAACCACACGGGGGGACCTAGTGAATGACCTGCAGAGAGCTGGGACCAAAGTAACAAAGCCTACCATCAGTAACACACTACGCCGCCAGGGACTCAAATCCTGCAGTGCCAGACGTGTCCCCCAGCTTAAGCCAGTACATGTCCAGGCCCGTCTGAAGTTTGCTAGAGAGCATTTGGATGATCCAGAAGAAGATTGGGGGAATGTCATATGGTCAGATGAAACCAAAATAGAACTTTTTGGTAAAAACTCAACTCGTCGTGTTTGGAGGACAAAGAATGCTGATTTGCATCCAAAGAACACCATACCTACTGTGAAGCATGGGGGTGGAAACATCATGCTTTGGGGCTGTTTTTCTGCAAAGGGACCAGGACGACTGATCCGTGTAAAGGAAAGAATGAATGGGGCCATGTATCGTGAGATTTTGAGTGAAAACCTCCTTCCATCAGCAAGGGCATTGAAGATGAAATGTGGCTGGGTCTTTCAGCATGACAATGATCCCAAACACACCGCCCGGGCAACGAAGGAGTGGCTACGTAAGACGCATTTCAAGGTCCTGGAGTGGCCTAGCCAGTCTCCAGATCTCAACCCCATAGAAAATCTTTGGAGGGAGTTGAAAGTCCGTGTTGCCCAGCAACAGCCCCAAAACATCACTGCTCTAGAGGAGATCTGCATGGAGGAATGGGCCAAAATACCAGCAACAGTGTGTGAAAACCTTGTGAAGACTTACAGAAAACGTTTGACCTCTGTCATTGCCAACAAAGGGTATATAACAAAGTATTGAGATAAACTTTTGTTATTGACCAAATACTTATTTTCCACCATAATTTGCAAATAAATTCATTAAAAATCCTACAATGTGATTTTCTGGATTTTCTTTTCTCATTTTGTCTGTCATAGTTGAAGTGTACCTATGATGAAAATTACAGGCCTCTCTCATCTTTTTAAGTGGGAGAACTTGCACAATTGGTGGCTGACTAAATACTTTTTGCCCCACTGTAAATGCTTGTAGATTTTGTCATAGGCAGGTAAGAATGTCAATTTCACCAGCCATGTTGGCGGGTGGTCACACAGAGCATTTGGGAACTGTTTTTTATTTTTTATCCATGGATCACATGGATCACTCCTAAAAACTTTTAGTAATTTCTTAACATTAAAACACTCAAATCCTTTAATTGTTCTCCTAGATTTATTTGTGTGACACTACATTTCTGCTTAGGAGCACATCACGTATTCCTTGTGTAGTGTAGAGCCCTGAATGATAGTAATAAATAAGCCAGATTACTCAACATTTTGTGACAGCGTAGGCACTTCATTGATTCTTGATGTTGTAGAACTAAATTATTGATTTTAACATTGGTTTAAAGACGCAGGTCACAAAACTGAAATGTATTCATGCAATGTACCCCAAATACTTCTTACTAGTAATAGATTTCTTGTTTTAGAGAAAGATACATTTTCAACATGTGGTAGCATGACACTACTATGTAACAACAACAACAAAAACATTCACATATAAAACTGCATTTACATGTGATTGTGTTTCACATGTGACAGTTGCATTTCAGTTTTCAGCTCAACATGTGAAAACAGCTATTATATATGTAGAAATTCAATTTCATATGTTTTTTTGTAAGGGAAGTAATGAAATGGTGTGGGGGTTTTAAGGTAAGTGGTACGCTGTTCAGCTAAAACAGTGTACACATCTTTAATCAATGTGATTACATTTGACATGATCACTTAGTGCTGACTTTTCAATATGACCCCACCTGGGATTTGAACTCACAATCTCTGGATTTGGGGTGCTCTGATCTTTCTGCTGCGCCACAAAGTCAGTAGCATTCTCAGAAGTCCCCTCATTACCAATAATACATCTCTGCACTTAGCAAAAGGGTGCTATCTTCACTATTACTTTGGTTATTGACTTATTTCAGCAATGTGAGGGTTTTTCTCTATAGTTGTCTGATGTTCCTGGAGCATATTATTATCCATTTTAATTTTACTCCTGAATCACTATGATAAATAAGGTATAATAGCTTTTCTTGAGTGTATTTTTAACAAAGCTGAGATTTACTTTGAAGTCCAATTGCACACTTCAGGACTGATGGCACCATCCATCTTACGCCGGAGCACAGCCTACTGCGCTGATGGAATCTTTAATAGAGATAGACAGTCAGGCAAACAAACACAGCCGGGTAGGCTTGAATCCGTGAGGCTAGAATACAAATGGGGTTATATTCCAGTATTCCCTCCTCTCCAAAACTATCCTCGCACTCGCCTTCTCTTCTATCTTTCTTTCAGAGATTCAAGAAAAGGTAGAGGTGGGAGTGCTGGTGGGGGCCTTCTAGCACTTCTAGAGAGATGGATGTTCCTTGGCACCCACACACCCCATCAATCACCTCTCAAGGCCCCCAGACCTGATGGGGATAATGTGTGTGTCACATCGGTGCCATGCCGCCGGGCTCTCTGCCATCAGCTCCTTGGCCCTGGCTCTGCCACTCTGGGCTCCATTAAAGGCCGGCTCTAGCCTTTTGGGGGCCCTAAGCTAGATTTGGTTGGGGGGCCCCCACCTAGCAGCAAAACATTTTAGTGGCCCTCCTCTTGATGGTGGGGAGAAAAATGTCAGTTTTAAAGTTAATTTCCTGCAATTCAACACATGTTGCCATGGAGCATATAATTTCTTTTGCAGTTTTAAAGTTTTCAGAAATTCTCCACATTTTGGAGAGAAAAAAATTGCAGTTTTAAAGTTAATTCCCTGCAATTCTACACATTTTGTAATGACTTATGCCATGTTATCATGATATCTAATCAAATCAATGGGGGCACCCTTGATCAAACTCACAGGCCTCAGACACATCCGTGGCTGCCAGCCCTAACCAGCCAGGGGAGAAGAGAAGGAAATGTAGTGGTACCACTAGGAATAGCCCCTCTCCTCTCCTCCACTCTGGAGTTGCCAACTACAGTATGGGGAAGGGAGACATTGAAAGGTAAATGCATACAGACAGCACCAGAGGAAGACTGCAGTATATAAATAAAACATAAAAAAATGGAGTATTGTAGTATTGTACCCTTTCAACTCAACCTCCCTCTGACCTCATTGTGGATCATCGGTCACAGGTAAATCTGCAGTGTATCACAAATAAGACACCAAAATCCAGTCTAAAATGTCACTGCACTGAGGCATTCAAACTGCATTGTCCCGACAATGTGCCTCTGCCACCGGTAGGTTATGATGAAAGGGAGAGCGAGAGAGGGAAGAAATCAGTCAGTGGTACTGAGGGATGAGGGAAGAAAATCCCCAGGGGGGATACGGCTGGGGCCGAGGCTGTATGTGCATAGCTGTCAGAGAGAGAGAGAGAGAGACCTGAAGCTGCAGGGGATATTACAAGCCTCTCCTCTAGCCTGCTTGTCTCTGGGGAGAAGACAAAAGGAGAGGCAGAGAGACAGCCGTGGACACAAGTCAGCAACAGAGGAAACACAGAGGAAAGCTAGAGATATGAACTTTGCTCCCTCTACATCTTCTGTGAGGCAGCCAGGACTGAGAGAGCGGTCTGACATATAGGTTCTGTCCCAAATGGCACGCTATTCCCTATGTAATATGAAAAAGGCAGTTAACCCACTGTTCCTAGGCCTTCATTGTAAATAAGAATTTGTTCTTAACTGACTTGCCTAGTTAAATAAAGGTTAAATAAAAATATATATATTTAAATGTAGCGCACTCATTTTGACCAGAGCCTATGGGAATAGAGTCCCATTTGGGACTCAACCATAGAGTCCTACAGTACAGTATATGAGGCTCTCATCAGACAAGAGACCAATAGGGGAAGGGCAACCAATTAAATGATAGCCACTCTTCTGTGTTGATATTGCAATTCACATGCTTCCCTGGATGAATAGCTATTCCAAAGTAAATTCACAAACGGGAAATGTCCTTCAAAACATGAAGACAAAATGAAAACTTTTTGATGATATATCAACCGATTATAGCATTAGGATACCATTATAGGTTGACGAGGAATGCAACTAGAGGATCCATCTTGGATTTACTCCAAATGGAAAAGAGTTGGGAAATAACGAGCGGAGTTAGTTTACACAGGTATTCTATGAAGTCAAACAAATATTTATTTATATTTGAAGTTAAGCCTATTTAAAATATTTGTTCCTGCTGGTTATTGCCTTGATATTTATCCCAGCGGCATGAAGGAAAATCAATGCGGAAAGCAGTGCAGGGTGAAAATACCAGAGTTCTTTGCAGCGTGAGAGAATGAAACCACATTAATACACCGACACTTGAGAAAAAGAGCCAACATAACAGTACTGAGTATTCAAACAACACTTGTCATCCTCACCAGCAATAATAGACGCATAGATGCATCCACAGACATTTTAATTGTATCAAAGACTAAATTGACAGTGTTTCATTTAATGTCACACATCCTGCAGCAAACTCTGGGAATTGGTGTTTCTTTAAGAAGAAAAGGAACAGGTTTTTTTTTAGGGATTCACAGCGAAGCGAAGCTGTGAACGCCTATTGTTATCGTCTGAAGGATTTTTTTCAATTTTTTCTTGACATGGTCAAATAAGTCAAGAAGAGATTGGTCACTTTTTGTCTAGTATAGAACAAGAAGGCCCGCACACTGTTAAAGCTCCCAATTCACTGCTTTATTGACAATGTTTTATTGACAACCTTCGTCAGGTCAAACACACTTGTAACTTTATGTCTAATTTGGCACACAGAAACTACAGGCCATGAGTAACGCAGTCAAAAAGAATGGCACCGATTTGCCCTAAAGGGAGCACTGTTATAATCAGTATCACTTAAACCCTCATATCCGTCGCTCCATTTGACCTAGAGACTTGAAACATTGAATGTAGGTGTCTTTACTCATGCTGAACAAATGTGCTTCAAGGACCCATAAGGTCAGTCAAGATAGATTATCCTCCATTGGACCTTTTGGAAAACCTTTGAATACAAATTTGGTATGTAGTTGTATCATTTGTAAATGTACTCCACAATGGTCTATTAACTTGAAACGTTTTAGGATACTCAAAGACATTACCAAGATGAACCATGTTAAGTTTGGCATTGATATGTTGACAAATAAAGAAACTATAGAGCTGTTTGGGCATCAGTGGCTGCGTCCCAAATGGCACCCTATTCCCTATACAGTGCACTACTTTTGACAAGGGACCATAGGGTCAAAAGTAGTGCACTATAAAGCTCAGACAGTGTTCCCACAGTGGACCACTCTTCATTTAATCCATTGTGTTATTCAGGCTATGACAGAAACGAGTGGCTCTCAGGGACTATGAGTCCGGTGTGCTTATCTGCACGTGTGTGTGCTTTTTGTTTCTGTGGGAGTGAGTGTGGGCGCGCGCTCTCTGGTGCCTGGGCTTGGGGTAACAGATGCCACACAGACATACAGGCACACACACATACGCACACATGCACGGGTGCAAGTATGCAGCACTTGTTTACCATCTGTCTATGTGGTAATTAACAGATACACAGCAACATGGCATCCTAATAATGTGCCGTTGGCAGTCTCACACATCTAAACCTAGTCTGGAGAGGAAGAGGCTACAATTCCCACATTAGTGCCTTGAAATGGTTCATAAGTGACTTAAATTAAGCTTTTTTTTTTTTTTTATGCTGTCCATTTATTGTTATCCAGTCCATAAATCCATGTGTCATTAAAAAGCCGATCACTGTGTAATTATTGAGTTGAGTCCAATTATTGAGTTTAGCGTTTTACTGCAGTGGGTTGAATCAGGGTCACACAGTGTTTCTTGGTAGTCTTAAATAAATCTACTTTGAAACAAAAGCATACACCTCATACACATGGTTCTGGACTTTAAAAAAGAAGACACCTGTACCATGTCAGATGTAGAGTTGAAATGTATTCAATTTTGAGTTTGCATCTTAATATTATACTTTATATGCATCACAGAAGACTGAAATATAACAAAACCATTTGAGATAGAAACACCAGATTTTCGGCGGTAAAAAAAAAAGAAGGTGTTTATTAATTATAAAATCAGGAAAAATAGGACTAATGTTCCCCCCCGTGAGGCCACTAGAGGGCGATTTGCTCATTTGACTGAAGGAAAACGCTACACTTTAGGGTGGGTGACAACCAAAGGGAGAGTGTGTGGTGACCGCGAGAGAAAGAAAGAGAGAGAGAGAGAGAGCAAGTGCAAGTGTAGCAGTATTGCTTCCTTCCCTCTCCTTGCCCCTACCTGGGCTCGAACCAGGGACCCTCTGCACACATCAACAACTGACACCCTCGACGCATCGTTACCTATCGCTCCACAAAAGCCGAGGCGCTTGCAGAGCAAGGGAAACAGCGATTTCAAGGTCTCAGAGCATGTGACGTCGCCGATTGAAGCGCTATTAGCGAGCAACCCGCTAACTAGCTAGCCATTTCACACCAGTTACACAAGCAAGGGACTGAGAGAAAGAGTCACAGTCAGCCCACTGACACCCCTATCAGATCACAGCAAAATCACAGTCTACCTGAACAGAGCAATACTCAATCATGAGGCATCAAAGCCAAAGGAACTGAGTAATATTAAGAAATGCTATAGATGGAAGGAATGTAGTGTGGAAACCTACCAAAAAACAATTAGGCAACAACAAATTCAATCCCTTCAAGACAACTTCCTGTACAAAACGTTCCACTGTAATAATGAAGGTGTAAATTTGGCAGTAAAAAATGTCAACAGTATATTTGACCTCTCAGCTTCCCTATCTAATCTAACCATTTTAAACAGAAAACCGAAGAAAATGAACAACAATGTCAAATGGTTTGATGAAGAATGCAAAAACCTAAGAAAGAAATTGAGAAACCTGTCCAACCAAAAACATAGAGACCCAGAAAACCTGAGTCTACGCCTTCACTATGGTGAATCACTAAAACAATACAGAAATACATGACGGGAAAAGGAACAGCACGTCAGAAATCAGCTCAATGTAATTGAAGAATCCATAGACTTTAAACCACTTCTGGAAAACACTAAACAAACAACAACACAAAGAATTATCCATCCAAAATGGAGATGTATGGGTAAACCACTTCTCCAATCTTTTTGGCTCTATAACATAGAACAAACATCAAAAACCTATACATGATCAAATACAAATCTTAGAATCAACTATTAAAGACTACCAGAACCCACTTGATTCTCCAATTACCTTGAATGAACAACAGGACAAAATAAAAACCCTCCAACCCAAAAAGGCCTGCGATTGGCTATACTAAAACTCTTTAACATCATCCTTAGCTCTGGCATCTTCCCCAATATTTGGAACCAAGGACTAATCACCCCAATCCACAAAAGTGGAGACAAATTTGACCCCAATAACTACCCTGGGATATGCGTCAACAGCAACCTTGGGAAAATCCTATGCATTATCATTAACAGCAGACTCGTACATTTCCTCAGTGAAAACAATGTACGGAACAAATGTCAAATTGGCTTTTTACCAAATTATCGTACGACAGACCACATATTGACCCTGCACACCCTAATTGACAAACAAACGAACCAAAACAAAGGCAAAGTCTTCTCAAGCTTTGTTGATTTCAAAAAAGCCTTTGACTCAATTTGGCATGAGGGTCTGCTATACAAATTGATGGAAAGTGGTATGGGGGAAAAACATACGACATTATAAAATTCATGTACACAAACAACAAGTGTGAGGTTAAAATAGGCAAAAAACACACATTTCTTCCCGCCGTAGGCAGACCTGGCTCTCAAGAGAAGACAGGCTATGTGCACACTGCCCACAAAATGAGGTGGAAACTGAGCTGCACTTCCTAACCTCCTGCCAGATGTATGACCATATTAGAGACACATATTTCCCTCAGATGACACAGATCCACAAAGAATTTGAAAACAAACCCGATTTTGATAAACTCCCATATCTACTGGGTGAAATACCACAGTGTGCCATCACAGCAGCAAGATTTGTGACCTGTTGCCACAAGAAAAGGACAACCAGTGAAGAACAAACACCATTGTAAATACAATCCATATTTATGTTGATTTATTTTCCCTTTTGTACTTTAACCATTTGTACATCGTTACAATGCTGTATATAGACATAATACGACATTTGTAATGTCTTTATTCTTTTGGAACTTCTGTGAGTGTAATGTTTACTGTTCATTTTTATAGTTTATTTCACTTTTGTATATTATCTACTTCACTTGCTTTGGCAATGTTCAAATATTTTTCCCATGCCCAATAAAGCCCATTGAATTGAATTGAATTGAATTGAGAGAGCGAGAAAGAGAGGACAGGAGCGAGAGAGAGCAAGCAAGGGACTGAGAGCGAGAGAGAGACAAAGGATAAGAAGCGCGTGAAACAGAAACGCAGGGAGAACATCTTGCTGACAAATGGTAAACAGGAGAATGGCTGTGAGGCTAACAAGCTACAGAGAACAATCATAGAATCTACACAGAATCTCCTTTAAGGCTGTCTGTAAGCCCCGGCCTATCCTCAGTTTTTCCCCAGCCTCTCTAACATACACTCTCCTAAGAGCAGCTGAGTCCATCATCAAGTCAACCATCTCAGACCTTCTCTCTCTCTCTCTCTATGCGTGTTGGTGTGTTGGAGGGGGGCAGGAGGGTACTTGTAACCATTTCAGGTGTTGGGAACCGTGTGATCTGAGCCTTTACAACTATCTTATTAGCCGTAATTATAATAATGTTACTCTAGGGATTATTCTGTTGTGGTTTAGGTTGGTGTGACTGGGGGGTTTAATAACTCAGTGTAATTGACATGTGAGCTGTACTAGTACGTGATCTGTCTAAGTTGCTTTCCTGTTGTGTACATCAAGAGAAGCAGAACAGGATACCTCTCTGGTTCTGAGGTTGGAACCTATGTCCGAGCTGAACCGTTCGAGGTGTCAACCGTTCGAGACAGTTCCGACCTTCCAGCTGTGCCACGACAAAGACAACAAAGAGGAGCAGACCTAGTTCTGCCCAGCAACAGACACTGACTGTGTTTAGTTGAGACATACAAGGAGACAAACTCCGCCTAGTTCGAATGGTATAAATATATGCTTGTGTGACTTGCATGCCATACTATTCAGCTGAAGCATCCAGTTGGGTGAATACATCTGGTTTGAGGTTTCATCTGTGTCCTTCTGGGTCTGTACCTGAGAACCTAACACAGGGAAGTGAAGGGGGTGGAGTGGGCTGGATTCATTTTACATTTACATTTGAATAATTTAGCAGATGTTCTTACCCAGACAAATGTACAGTTAGTGCATTCATCTTAAGATAGCTAGGTGGGACAGCCACATATCAAAGTCATAGTAAGTACATTCTTCCTCAATAAAGTAACTATCTCCAAGGTCAGAGCTAGAAGGGGGGAAGGGACGGGGACGTTAAGTGCGAGTGTTAGTACATGAAAGGCTTTAAAAAAAAAATTATGACTGGTTATGAGTCTGACCTTGGGTAAGGGTGGTCAGAAGGATGTGGGTGTTGTGGGGAGGAGGGGTGCGGGAGTAGGGGTGTAGGGTCCAGCTGTTTGACCTGAGGGTCGACTGCATCAAACCTTCTGGTTATTCCTCACCAGTCCTGTCCTTATGGCCCTCTCCCCTCCATCCCTCCCTCCATCCCTCTCTCTTTTGTTTATTGTCCTCTTTTACAAGGCTGGACCTGTTTTCCTTAACACAGCTGTGTAGTCCTGACCGGAATCCACATCCCTCTATCTCTCCATCCCCTCTCTCATTCATAGAGAATGCAGGGATTTTCCAGTAATGCTGGATACACCTGACTATTGAGAAGTGGGAACAACCAGGTGTAAACAAAACAAAACGGAACTCAAAAAATTGCCTGACACATGACTTTGCACCTGTCTATTCCAATAATTACATTGGGCAACAGCCCAGTGCAGCCAGTAGGGTTACAAAATTCCGGTAACTTTCCCCAAATTTGCATGTTTTCCAGAAATCCCAGTTGAAAGATTCCCGAAATCTTGAGGGATTGAGGGAATAAGCAGGAAATCAAGAATCCTCCAACCAAGTTACCAGCATTTTGCAAACCTAGCAGCGAGACTACCAATTCAATCTCAAGGAGTTGGTTTAAAATATTATGTCAATAGTGTGTTTCCATAACTTGCATACATATTGCAATCTAAACAACTATAAATCTTGTTTACCGTATCATATATCGATCCCCCCCCCCAAGACCTTAACTCTTAGATCATTATGGCATGAACTTCATGGGTAATCTTATCTAATAGACTGTGACCAGGAAAAAAGCTATCAGAAATCCAATGTCCAAGGTAGATGTGTCACTGCAGAAAGAAAGAGGTCTGTGAGGGACAGGGTCATATTACCACCGTCAATCACCCTGCAATCCATTTTAGCGCTGGCACCTAGCGGGGCAGCCGTGGTGTCAGGGGAGCCGAGGCCCCCTTCATTACCTGCCTGTCAGCTGAATTGTGCCCTCGTATCAGGCTTCATGTGTCGCCTGTCATGTCTAGGCAGGGGCCTGTCACTGTGAATCTGCCACAGGACACAAACACATACGCACAAACAAATGTATGATGAGATGGTGGGGGGGGGCTGTGTCATTGGGCCTGTTTCCTCATCCTCGCCCCCCCCCCATCGGCTCCAGTGATTTTGCACCCTGTGGTACATTACAGTAAAATACAGCTATTCATAGCAAACACATCAGAGACAGGGGTCACAGACCCTTGGCACGGCTCTAAAATCACCAGATCTGACCACAGAATTGGAATGGACAGGCAGTAACAGATGGAAATGGCTGACACTTAGCCTGCTAGCCTGCTATCCACTTCCAGCCATCACATGTTTCTTTTCGGCTGCATAGACAGAAGCTGGATCCCAAATGGCACCCAATTACTAAAATAGTGCCCTACATTTGACCAGAACCCATAGTGCTCTGGTCAAAAGTAGTGCACTATAGACTGCCATTTGGGATGCAGGAGACAGTCATCCAAACCGCACTGAAATTACCTCAAAGTGTCCGGTGCCAAAAACAATAATAATATTTTTGACCTTATAAGCTTTTAAAGCTTTTTAATGCCCCACTTCAAATGCAGAACGCTGTATTCAACATGAGTTTATGACTCTTTGAAAAAAGCAAGAAGGTAAAAATGCAAGATGAGGGTATTCCAGGTTACCTCATAGAGAAAGCAGCAAGTCACTGGGATTAAATCATCAAAACAAACGCAAACATATGCCAAGTGAATGCTCCATGGCTGCATCTAAAATGGACGTTTTGATCAAAAGTAGTGTACTTTATAGGAAATAAGGTGCCATTTGGGATGGAGATGACCATTTATGGGTTTGACTGACCCTAAACCCTAAACCATATGCTATGTGGTTACAGCAGGCACTAACACCGTGTGGCAAAACAATAATGTACATTCTAGACCTCATGTTCAGACTTGGCATGGTCCATCACCAAACATACAACCATGAGTGAAAAACCACATGTGTGAAAAAGTGATTTACTGTAAACCCCATAAAGGACCTGAATCCCAGATTGCCATTTAAATCTATTAATAGTTAGACTGTTTTCCATTATACCTGCAATGGTGACCTACATTTTCTTCTGGTCATTCATGTTTGTGTCTGAAATCCTATGGCTGATCAGTAATACATTTCTATATTGGTTAACTTGACCCAGCCATTTAAGAGTTTGAAGGTGGAGCCCCAGGGAGTAATGTGTTTGTCTACTGGTCAGTGGAGTATTTGACCAATGCCTTGAGTCTATGCTGGCAGTAATAGGTTTGTCTATTGGTCAATGGGGTATTTGACCTATGCCTTGTGTCTACGCTGTAATGTGTTGGTTCTTCGTGTAGCTAGGAGATGAATGTGCCCTGGGGGCTGTGGTGTCTGGGTTCTGGATTGGGGTATTTTATTGCTTAGGGAGAGTGGTCAAAGAGCATATTGGGGACATGCACACTCTCTCTACATTAAAGCCAATGAGAAATGCTTTTGTCCTACACATAATACAGACACCAGGTGCGGAATGGTACCAGAAATAGGCCTTGGCATTTCTAACACACTGGCCCGTTTTTTCCCTCAAGGTCTCCATTATTATCCAAATAATGATCATTTTGCACAAAACGTTAAATTAAGTCAAATCCACTGGGCTAAAGATGGACCAGCCCATCTGGCATTTTCCCGAACGGCTAGGCTAGTCCATTTCTGCCAGACACTGAGAGACACTGCAAGAGAGCAGTGTTTTGCTGCACGTTAATCTCCAGAACACTTGCAAAGTCACGCACAGCACTGTGTCCAACACAGTGAATAATATCCCATAAAAACCCCATAGCTAGCTTAGGTGACACAGCCAAACATTATGACACCTCCATGCTCTAAATACTGATCCATTGTCCTCTAGGGCTGACTGGCTGAACATTGGGGATTTAGTCCTTGGTTAGCTCAAGGCCTGGGGTGCTTCCCAAATGGCACCCTATTCCATTTATAGTGCATTACTTTTGACCAGGGCCCATAGGGAATTGGGTGCCATTTGGGACGCACACCTGGCTTTCTTACTCTTCGGGTCATCTGGAGGCGAAATAGAGCGTTGTGATATGATGATGTGAGAAAGTTTCCGTCCAACAACTCATCAGTGATGGTATCGATTTCTGCATGCCTCCAAAAAATTGTGGGTGTGATATTGGTGGCGGTGCAGTGGTGACTTCATGTTGTTCATGTTTAGTGTGGCTATTGATTGGTTTACTATTTCTTCCAGAACCTTGATGTTATCAGCCAGGTATTGATTTCTGGGCTCTTCATCACTGCTGGGAGCCACTATGAGTCAGTCAGGAGGTGAAGGACAGGCCAGTAAAGTTGTGTCAACTGCACTCATAACAGTTCAGGAAGAGTGGAGCGCCAGTGACAGGCACGTGCACGCACACGTCGTCCCCCCCTCTCTGCAAAGACTAACCTGTCACAAGCCTAGCTAACATCAGACACACGGGACAACGAAATAGTGAGAGGGGGAGAGTGAAAATTCTATTCAGAGTCAGAGAGATAAAACAGATAGATGTCGAATTAACCAGAGGGAGAGAGAGGGGAATGGAGGGGGGGGGGGGGGGGGGGGGGGGGGTGAGAGCGAGAGAGATCGACCGGAATAGGGAATGTGACTGATCATCTGGCACTAGATCCTATATTTCTCCTGTATTTCCCCATGCTGTTCATATCCGAGGAAAGCCAGTCGTGGCTGGGTGTAAGGCAGCTCCACTGAGGCCCATGTCTACCGTACGATGCGTCCGCTGTTATCGGCAGTAGATGACTCCTCCAACATCCATCCAGCTCATTAAGAACACATCCCCAGCCATCTATCCATCCACACACAGAGACACACACGTAGACACACACGCACACACTGGCCCGGTGGTCCAGGGAGAAGAGCAGGAGTGGCCAACCTCTAATCACATGTGACACAGGAACATTAAGGCAGAAACAGAGCGTGGGCTAACTAATCGCATTCAGACAGTGGAGAGCCAAGGAACGGAACTACGTACGCTCTAGTCTGTGGAGGAATGATTCTGGGGCTGGCCGGGCATCCCATTGGGTTTAACTTAACTGAAGATGTGAGGGCTGAAGTAAGTTGATTAATATCCATGGTTGAACCTGGTCGTATTCACGACGAACGAAACGGAAGCAGGTGGTTTTTCTTCGATGAGTCACTTTGTTTCTCTTTCTCTCTCTCTCTCCTTTCTCATCTCTTTCTCTCGCCATCTGTCTTCTCCCTCTCATCTTTATCCATCTCTCTCTATTGGTCTCTAAAGAATTATCCCAACATAACTCATCTGTCGCATCAGTTTACCTGTTAGGAGAAACAGCGTCAAATCCTTAGCAGGTGTGGTTGTTTTAGTGTTGAGTGACTGCTCAATATTCTCTGTTGCGCTCTCTCTCTCTCTCTCATAAGCAAGAACACACACAAATGCACATATGCACACACACACACACACAGAGACATGCGCATGCACACAAATGTGACTTGTTTCAGGAAACTAGGTGTATGTCTCAAGTCACTACTTCACAGGAGAGGCATTTGAACGTAAACATTTATTTTTTTATCAAATCCGTTATTTTTTCTTCAGAAATGCCTTCTGGAACATGTGAACTTTCATGTGACTTATTAACAAACTTGTATCCCATCCAAAAATACAAATAAATTACGAGCCTGGTTGGGTTAGCCATGGAAAAAGCCAGGAACCTTCCCGCTAGCCATGATTAGCTGAGATAATGGATGTGCTGGACATGCCGGGAGATGAGTTTGGATTGGTCTGCCATGTAGCATGCTTCTGTCTATAACGTGAGCTGCTCAGTATGTGTTGATGGTCCTTTCTGCCGCACCGTTTTTGAAAGATATAACGTCAGATATCGAGAACTACAAAAGTCATGCTACTTTTCTCGACAACATTGATGCCCTGAATTTAGCAGGCGGTAAATTCCAACTTTTTCCAACTGACAGGTCAGTTGGAAAAAGTGATGGGCTACTTTTTGCATACGCTACAGTCGGTGTGAACCGGAGTGATTTGACACAACGCTGACTTAACAAGATGTAGTTACAAACAAAACAGAGTTAAATGGTTCAAGTCTGCCGTGAAGCATTCATCCATGTATATGTGTAAGAGTCTAGCTACATTTTCAGATTGTATACATTTCAAATCGTGTCAAAAAGTCCTTTTCATTGCAAGTTAACGCGCACTGTTCGCTAGCTTGCGAACGTTAGCTTGCTGGCTCGCTAGCTAATGTTACGTGTATGATCTGTGTAGTAACATTATATGAATCAGAAATCCATTTGTATTCCTAGTTATAGTCTAATGTTAGCTAGCTAACATTGAACATAGTTGTTAACTTTAGCTACCTGCAGATTAATTCTACAGCTATGACAATGTTTGTATTGGTAGTAGTATGAGTTGGGATTATGCCGGTTCATTGTTTAGCTAGCTGGCTACCTAGCTAGCTATATTTCTAAACAAAAAACTCCACTTCGCCAGATGATTACATGACCCATCAAGTTAGCCAGGTGTGTCTGTGGGTGATTATGGCCATCTATTGTATTTCATGAAAAAGTGTACATATCTAGACAATAGTGACAATAGTTAGCTAGATGTGGGTGCGGGGTGGTTAGAGAATTTCCTTCACACGACCCATCAATTTAGACAAGAGTGTTGGGTAAGCGTGATGTAATAATTAAAAACACTGGACACTTTCTATTTTTCATGTTGCTACTATGAAACCATACACCTCCTGTATCCTGTGCACTTGACAAATAAACTTTGATTTTATTTGATATAGTGTGTGTTTACCAGAGACGGTAATGTGAAGAACAACATGACCTGCACCAAAATCAGATTAGGATATAGGCCAAGGACTAGATAAAGTATTTTTTTTAATCTGTTTTTCATTATTGTAGGTTACTACTTTTACAACTATCAGTCTTGAAATCTTTGGTTGTTTACTAAACTTCTCACTCATAAGACCGAATCGATGCAGTCGGCCACAAATGTACACACTCACACAGAAATGCATGCACATACTTGCACACCCACACACACACACAGTCAGTCAATGCCATCCGAGTGAAGGCGGCCAACCTCTGTGTGTTCATCCATTCAGTTTGTCAAATCATAATTACTAACAGAGATAATGTGCAGACAATAAACCAGTCTTTACCTCAGCATGTGGCTCTGTATTTCTCTCCAGGCTCTAGTTTGGGCTCATCTCCCAAACAACTCATTGAGCAAAATCACTTCTCCACATACAGGTATTTTTGGGGTTCAGAAAAAGGGAAATAGCTTCCACAGTGGGTATTTTCTTGTCAATATCAAATAGAATCGCTCATTTGCTTAGAAAGCATACACTTTTATATGCAAAACACTGCGCTGACTTGGGAAAGGCAAAAAAGAATGCCAAATAATGAATTGTCGTTCTGTCTCCTCTTCTCACCTTGTCAGTTTGTCGATTTTTTTCAGTCAACATCAATAAAAAAAGGCATGTGGAACATACGTCAAGGAGCAGACCGCCGCCCCGATCTCCAAAGATCGGGCCAAAAAAAACGAAACACAGAAGAAATTGATAAACTGACAGATCTCGGATTAAATCCCCCCACTAGCTTTTATTCATTGCATTTATAAAGTAGTTGAGATGGAGTTTGGTTGGCAGCTCACAACTCCAGAGCCATGATAATGCACATTGCTTTGGCACCTTGGCTACTTTACCCGTCTGTGCTATCAGAAGGGAGAGAGAGAGTTAGGCTGACACTTCATCAATATCTGGATCCTCTCCCCCAGACACCCAATACCCCCTAGGCTCAGCAGGAAGTGGATGATTTGAGAGACGAGTCATCCTCTGTCCCCATAGGGACCAATAACAGGAAACAGCCAGGTCATCTGATGGGTGACATTTAGGGCTGATTTACCTAGAGGAACAGATCAGAGGACGCTGGTGGGGATAAGGGAGGGAGGATGGCTAATAATAATGGCTGGAATGGATTGAAGATTGAATGGAATGCTATCAAAAACAAGGAAAGCACGTCTGATGTTTTTGATGCCGTTCCATTTCAGCCATTACAATGAGCCCGTCCTCCGATATCTCCACCCACCAGCCACCACTTAGATGCTTCCTTCCCCTCACCGCCCACAGACCAGTCAGTTCTGATGGTTGAGTGACGTCACGTCTGCAACCTTTCGTGATCCCTTCATTGGAGGAGGGTGCATCAATTACTGGTGTGTAATGGCATGAATAATGAATTCCTAATTAATCTGCCAGGATTAATTTACTCTCCGTCACAATTAGTGTAATCTGGGGTCCGGTAGATAAAAGACAGTTAATGAGAGTCAATTAGAAGTATTGTTGGCTCACCACCACCAGAGAACACACTTCAAAACAACTTGAAATAGACACAAGACCAGAGAGATATTAAAACAACATAACTGACACAAAGTGTGTATGCCAAATGGCACCCGATTTCCGACATTGTGCACTATAGGGCTCGGGTCAAAACGAGTGGACTTTTCAAGATGAAGACATAATGAATGGACTCAGAATGTACAGAATGCACCAACATCCTATGCATATGAAGGTCTAGCACACAGGGCTACTCCTATGACATCCCCATGGTTTATAGTGCTTAGAAAACACACTGCACTTGAACAGCTCTCTCCTAATATGTGACCTGTTTCAGGAAGCTAGCCATATGTCGCACGTCACTACTTAACAGGAGAGGCATTTGAACATATTTTTATCAAAATGCAGTCTTTGGCAGAACTGCCTTCTGGAACATGTGCCTTAATAACAAGCTCGTATGCCATCTGTAAATACAAATAAAATGGTTAAAATTGCAAGCCTAGTTCGTTTAGACACGGAATAAGACATGCTAGCCATGATTGGCTGAGATAATGAATGGACTGGACATGCCAAGAGATGAGTTCGGATTGGTCTGCCATGTGGCATGCTTCTGTCTATAACATGAGCTGCTCAGTATGTGTAGATAATCCTTGCTACCGTGGCTTTTTTGAAAGATATAGTAGCCATGGAGAACTGCAAAAGTGTTGCTAATGCTCTCAACAACATTGCTGCCCTTAATTTAGCAGGCGCTATCAACAAAGGTCAGTGGGAAAAAGTCGTGAGGGACTACTTTCTAGAGGACGATCGTGCCATGCTTACGCTTTCTGACTCTGAAAATGAATCAGACAATGAGGAAATCTTATAGGACACATCACTGCACTCTATACTCCTGTGTAAACTAGTCATCTCTGTATACCCGTCACAAGACCCACTGGTTGATGCTTATTTATAAAACCCTCTTAGGCCTCACTCCCCCCTATCTGAGATATCTACTGCAGCCCTCATCCTCCACATACAACACCTGTTCTGCCAGTCACATTCTGTTAAAGGTCCCCAAAGCACACACATTCCTGGGTACCTCTTTTCAGTTCGCTGCAGCTAGCTACTGGAACGAGCTGCAACAAACACCCAAACTGGACGGTTGTGGCTGCTTTGTGTGATGTATTGTTGTCTCTACCTTCTTGCCCTTTGAGCCGTTGTCTGTGCCCAATAATGTTTGTACCATGTTGTGTTGCTACCATGCTGTGTTGTCAATGTGTTGGTGCCTTGCAATGTTGTTGTCTTAGGTCTCTCTGTATGTAGTGTTGTCTTTCTTGTTGTGATGTGTGTTTTGTCATATATTTATACTGTATTTATTTTTTATTGTTAAACCCAGGCCCCCGTCCCCGCAGGAGGCCTTTTGCCTTTTGGTAGGACCCAGTTTTGAAATCAGTGGAATGCCCGGTGGAAGCAGAGTACGAGAAGGAGATGGAGAAAATTCGGACATTTGATTGTACCTGTGACAGAGAGTGATAAAGATGTGATGATTCGTATGGCATTGCACACAATCAGTGTGAACTGGAGTGACTTGACACAAAGGGACAAGCAAGCTGTACAAACAACGGAAATGACACAGGACGTCTTATTTAGTCAAAGGGGATCCAGTATGCCATGAAGCGGTCATCCATGTTTAGGGGTCAAAGTATGTGCGCCGAGTTGAACTTTCGGAAATCCCGCTCATTGCTCACTGCTCCGGCCCTCCACGTCCTTTCCAACAGCTCCTATTTTACTATTTTTGTGACTAACTGGACCTACCATTTGGTTTTGAAGTATTGAAATCAAACCATATGATTTGAATGAAATGTATTTAATAAACAACAGGGAAAGGTGAGTGTAAGATGCGCTCATAATTTGAAATAGGCTCCACGTCGTATAAAGCAGCATATTAACACTCTAAATATGTCAGGAGCCAGACAGGGAGCCTAAGAAGGAACACCAATGAATTATTTAGGCTATATAATTTCAATTATTTCGAGGCTATAGACCAAAAATAAATACATTGTGAAGCATTTACGAGTGTGACACATTAAGAGCATTAAGAGCTCAGCAATTAAAAAACATTTTGTTGTGTTAAAACTTCTTGTCAATAGGGGGGCGCTATTTTCACTTTGGAAAAAAACGTGCCCAAATTACACTGCCTCGTACTCTATTCTAGATCATACAATATGCATATTATTATTACTATTGGATAGAAAACACTCTCAAGTTTCTAAAACTGTTTGAATTATATCTGTGAGTAAAACAGAACTAATTTTGCAGCAAACTTCCTGACAGGAAGTGGAAGATCTGAAATCGATGCACTGTTCTAGGGGCTGCCTATTAAAGTCCTTGATATTTATTAGTTTAGATGCACTTCATACGTCTTCCACTAGATGTCGACAAGCAGTGAGAGAAGAAATTGAGTGTGTAACTTGATCTGGGCTCGAATAATAGCTCTTGGCATGACGTGTCACCAGTTTCCTGTTTTCTGGAGAGCGCGAGCAGGGACCTGGATTTGCCTTCTGATAAGCTGTCGTTATGGACGACTAATATCTCCGGCTTTGATTTTATTTGATACATGTGACAATATCATCGTAAAGTATGTTTTTTCAATATAGTTTAATCAGATTATTTAAATTTTTTGGGGAGTTTTGCCGTGTTCCGTTCTCTGAGTTTGTTGACGATGGAGAGATTCGCGCCACTTGGCAAGTGTGCTTGCTAAATCGAGAGGGAAAAAGGCCGTTCTAAAACCAAACAACGATTGTTCCCGACAAAGGACCCCTTGTACAACATTCTGAGGGAAGATCAGCAAAAGTAGGACCCATTTCATGATGCTATTTCATACATCTGTCGAACATGTTGTACTAGTCGTTTGCGCCCAGCTTTTGGGTACTCTCTCGCTATACCTAAGCTGGATGTCGTAATTAAGTTATTTTTAGAATTCTAACACGGCGATTGCATTAAGAACTAGTGTATCTATCATTTCCTATACAACATGTATTTTTTAGTTATGTTTATGAATAGTTATTTGGTCAGAATATGTGTGTCAGAAAAAGTGTCAGAAAAATATCCGGACGTTGTGGGAAAAAGATGCTACGTTAGCACAATGTATAACCACTGATTTCAGCTCTAAATATGCACATTTTCGAACAAAACATAAGTGTATGTATAACCTGATGTTATAGGACTGTCATCTGATGAAGCTTATCAAGGTTAGTCAAAAATTATATATCTTGCTGGTTTATTCGCTATCGCTAACGTGCCTATTGCTATCGCTAACGTGCCTTGATGAATGAATGCGGTAGTGTGTGTGGCTATTGTGGTAAGCTAATATAATGCTATATTGTGTTTTCGCTGTAAAACACTTAAAAAATCGGAAATATTGGCTGGATTCACAAGATGTTTGTCTTTAATTTGCTGTACACCATCGATTTTTCAGAAATGTTTTATGATGAGTATTTAGGTATTTCACGTTGCTCTCTGTAATTATTCTGGCTGCTTTGGTGATATTTTTGATGGTAGCTGCAATGTAAAACTATGATTTATACCTCAAATATGCAAATTTTTCGAACAAAACATAAATTTATTTTATAACATGTTATAAGACTGTCATCTGATGAAGTTGTTTCTTGGTTAGTGACTAATTATATCTCTATTTGGTCGGTTTTGTGATAGCTACCTATGCTGTAGAAACATGGTGAAAATATGCGGTTGAGTCTTTGGCTATTGTGGTTAGCTAATAGAAATACATATTGTGTTTTCGCTGTAAAACATTTTAAAAATCAGAAATGATGGCTAGATTCACAAGATGTTTATCTTTCATTTGCTGTATTGGACTTGTGATTTCATGAAAATTATATTATATGATATCCCTGTCCCGTTAGGCTAGGCTATGCTAGTCAGCTTTTTTGATGAGGATGCTCCCGGATCCGGGATGGGTATTAAGTAAAGGTTAAATCATTATAGTCAATAAATTACAAATATACAGTTGGAGTCGGAAGTTTACATACACCTCAGCCAAATACATTTAAACTCCGTTTTTCACAATTCCTGACATGTAATCTTAGTAAATATTCCCTGTCTTAGGTCAGCTAGGATCACCACTTTATTTTAAGAATGTGAAATGTTAGAATAATAGTAGAGAGAATGATTTATTTCAGCTTTTATTTATTTCATCACATTCCCAGTGGGTCAGAAGTTTAAATACACTCAGTTAGTATTTAGTACCATTGCCTTATAATTGTTTCACTTGGGTCAAACGTTTTGGGTAGCCTTCCACAAGCTTCCCACAATAACTTTGGTGAATTTTGTCCCATTCCTCCTGACAGAGCTGGTGTAACTGAGTCAGGTGTGTAGGCCTCCTTGCTCACACACACTTTTTCAGTTCAGCCCACACATTTTCTATAGGATTGGAGGTCAGGGCTTTCTGATGGCCACTCCAATACCTTGACTTTGTTGTCCTTAAGCCATTTTGCCACAGCTTTGGAAGTATGCTTGGGGTCATTGTCTATTTGGAAGACCCATTTGCGACCAAGCTTTAACTTCCTGACTGATGTCTTGAGATGTTGCTTCAATATATCCACAGAATTTTCCTGCCTCATGATGCTATTTTGTGAAGTACACCAGTCCCTCCTGCAGCAAAGCACCCCCACAACATGATGCTGCCACCCCCGTGCTTCACGGTTGGGATGGTGTTCTTCGGCTTGCAAACCTCCCCCTTTTTCCTCCAAACATAATGATGGTCATTATGCCCAAACAGTTCTATTTTTGTTTCATCAGAACAGAGGACATTCCTCCAAAAAGTACGATCTTTGTCCCCATGCGCAGTTGCAAACCGTAGTCTGGCTTTTTTATGGCAGTTTTGGAGCAGTGGCTTCTTCTTTGCTGAGCGGCCTTTCAGGTTATGTCGATATAGGACTCGTTTTCCTGTGGATATAGATACTTTTGTACCTGTTTCCTCCAGCATCTTCACAAGGTCCTTTGCTGTTGTTCGGGGAATGATTTGCACTTTTACTGTACGTTCCTCTCTAGGAGACAGAAGGCGTCTCCTTCCTGAACAATATGGTGGCTGTGTGGTTCCATGGTGTTTGTACTTGCATACTATTGTTTGTACAGATGAACGTGGTACCTTCAGAAGTTTTGAAATTGCTGCCAAGGATGAACCAGACTTGTGGAGGTCTACAATTTTCTTTCTGAGGTCTTGGCTGATTTCTTTTGATTTTCCCATGATGTCAAGCAAAGAGACACTGAGTTTGAAGGTAGGCCTTGAAATACATCCACAGGTACACCTCCAATTGACTCACATTATGTCAATTAGCCTATCAGAAGCTTCTAAAGCCATGACATCATTTTCTGGAATTTTCCGATCTGTTTAAAGGCACAGTCAACTTAGTGTATGTAAACTTCTGAGCCACTGGAATTGTGATACAGTGAATTATAAGTGAAATAATCTGTCTGTAAACAATTGTTGAAAAAATTACTTGTGTCATGCACAAAGTAGATGTCCTATCAGACTTGCCAAAACTATAGTTTGTTAACCAGAAATGTGTGGAGTGATTGAAAAACGAGTTTTAATGATTCCAACCTTAGTGTATGTAAACTTCCGACTTCAACTGTAGGCTGTGACTTACTTAGAATTAAATACAAATTAAACGAGAAATGCCTTATTAGGCTCCATCTACAGTGCCTTTGAATTCATTTTTAGAAACATGAGTTTGGCCAGAGTCTGTGGCTTCAGGCTCATGCGATGGTGCCTGGAGAGCAGGCCAGCAGCGGAGAATACCCTCTCAGTGCTTGAAGAGGCACTGGGGATGCTAAACACCCTTCGGGCCAACAGCTGGTTGAGAGAATGCCAAGAGTGTGCAAAGCTGTCATCAAGGCAAAGGGTGGCTACTTTGAAGAATCTCAAATATAAAATATATTTTGATTTGTTTAACACTTTTTTGCTTAATACGTGATTCCATTTGTGTTCTTTCATAGTTTTGATGTCTTCTCTATTATTCTACAATGTAGAAAATAGTAAAAAAATAAATAAAGATAAAATCCTGGAATGAGTAGTTGTGTCCACACTTTTGACTGGTACTGTACATTTCTAAATTTGTCAGAAAGTCGTTTTCATTGCAAGTTAAAGCGTACTGTTAGCAGCTAGCTTACGTTAGCTGGCTGGCTTGCTAGCTAATGTAATGTATATGATCTGTGTAGTAACGTTATTAGTATCTCAGAAATCAATTTTCATTGCTTGTTATAGCCTAATGTTAGCTATCTATCTGACATTGAACCTAGTTGGTTATCTTCAGCTACCTGCAGACTCATACTACAGCATTGCATGCATGGTGACTAGCTATGACAATCCATTTTTGTTGGGATTATGGTTCCTTGTTTAGCTAGCTTGTCTAAACAAAAGTGTCCAATTTGCCAGATGATTACATGACCCATCAAGTTAGCCAGGTGTATCTGGGGATGATTACAGCCATCTATTGTATTTCATGAACATGTGAACTACACTACCTTACTCACTCTGTTTAGCACATGACCTCACATGTGAATCCTTAAAGAGATGGGTGGGGCTAAAGCTTAAGAGGGTGTGAACAATGCTGGATGGGTGTAAACAAAGAAGAGCTCTCCAGTAGGTGTACCAAAATATTCAAGGGCCATTTCTCAAAACTGGGGGTTACAAGTTTAGCAACTTTCAAGGCAGAATTACTTTCCCATGGTTCCTCAACTGCAGTGTATGATATACCATCTTACTTTTATCCAATGTAAAAAAATATATATATTTCAAATTAGGCAACATAAGAATAAAAAGAGGGTGTCGGTCACATATTCAACAGTACACGCCCAAGACTGACAACATCAATTACCTGAGGCAAATAAAGCCACTAGCTACTAGGGAAAACTAGGGTTTTCACAACCAACATTTCTCACACAGACCAGACAATTTATTATGAAACGTCTGCACTGAGCGCACTCCACCACAAACTATAGCACACGATCTAGAGGGGTGTTGGTTTGTTTGTTTTAGCCTGTACAAAGGTTATGTGCCAAATGAAACCCTATCCCCTATATAGTGCACTATGTTGGACCAGAGCACTAAAGTAGTGCACTATATAGGGAATAGTGTGCCAACTGGTACGAAGGTTCTATCAAGAGAACACAATTAACTCTCAGACGCGCCGCGGGGCATTCCAGCGGATTAACACAGGCCTCACTGAGAGTCTTCAGTTACCTGGGCGGAGCTGCCTGCCAGTCGCTACCAGCTACCAGTCACACACGCACACACATACAAGCACGTATGCACGCGCGCACACACACATTAAGTTTCTATGGACACACACCGGACTTTACCCACACACTCAAACATACTTACACTGACACCCCAACACAGAGACACTTTTTTTGTTTTTGCACTAACTCTCCTGCACTGACTCTATGCACATGGACTCTACCGACACACCAGAGTTTCTGTTAGCCAGTAAATGCCGGCTTTTGAACAAAAAAATAAATCAAAAGTCGATAAATACAATTGTTGCCGTCCAAATTCTCCGGGAGGAAGCACTTATTCATTGGTGGAAAACCAGTCTATGTGTTCCAACTTAATAGGCAACTATACTTCATATGCCTATAAATCCTCAAGCTGCTTGAAAATTTGTGGCGGGTGTGTGTTTCTATTTTTACTCACGCAAATGACGTGAGGTCCTCATAAGGGACTTCAGCTAAGTGTACCCCGACCGGACAAAATTGCTCGAAGATTGTGTTGATTGTCGCCGTTTCCAGTGTGGCCGCCGAGAGGGAAGTCTTTCTCCAAAACAGAGTAACGGCCTCAAGATCGTGCCTTCTTGCGGACAAAGTAACAAAGCTGATGCGCATCGCAAGCTGCTCCAAGGAGTTGGACAGTTTTGACTAAGCAACAGCAGCGGTTGACTTTGAACAGGCGAAGGTCCGCCGCAAACGCAAGTAAATTAGAGGCAAATGATTGTGTTTTTCAGGCCCTGTCCTAGCAGTTCTGCTGTCGCCCTAGGCAAGATTAACAAATGCAGCCCCTGTGTCATGTATAGTATAAAGATTTGGAATGAATTGATAGACTAGAGCAGAGTAATGATGTGTATCATGCACAATTGGTGCATTTCAGTTGAGCTTATTTAGTAGCATTTGGAAACGAAACATCGCTGTCAACTATTCACAACAGAGCGTTATAATGTTGCAATCACAAGGCAGCCAGCTGCCTATAGTAGGAAACAAGAGTTGTTATCAATAAGTCACGCATATCACACGAGTCACAGCACCACGATAGTTCAAATGGCAATAAACATAATACGTATTAACATCATCCAGTAGTACTGTAAAAATAGTGAGATATCATTTGAACTTTGAAAACAAGTGCTTCCATAAATGTATGGCGGGTGACTCGTTTCACAGGAGCTTTGTGAAAATAAGCTTTCTTTCAATGAACAAGCCTTAACGAATTTCGTTTATTTAAATATCGAATTTGATTGCGCAACATCAGTTTTACAATTTATTCATTTTGTGACCGCCAAGACAGTGTCCTCTTTCCACTACTGTGGTGCTGAATCGCAGCGTGAATGGGGAGTGGGGCAGCCGTCCTCCGGGTCATTTATTTTACATGTTTTATTTAACCTTTATTTAACTAGGCAAGTCATGGCTAGAAGGGATCCAGCTTTTGTCAAATGATCGTCAAAAGTGAATTTTGTTTGGCATTTTAGCTAGGCCTAACCCTTTTCCTAACCTTAACCTAATTCTCCTAACATGCTACCTAATTGTCCACACCTGCTGCATATATTATCCTTAACCTCTTACTAAAAGTCAAATCTGATGTTAATGTGACAAAAGCTGCATCCCTTCTAGCAATGACCGGCCTGCCCTGATGTTTTTGAAGTAGCCTTTTATTACTGTGTAGGCGACTTGTTCTTCAAGGCTAAATGTTTTTTTTTAATGTAGATATATATTCATTTCTGATTTATAGCAGGGATGAAGACACAAAGGGCAATGTTTTGCTTTTCAATAAAACGCACATTTCTATTATGTTAAGGTGAATTACAATAATCTAAATGTGATATTGAGCACCCTGGGTGGACGCTGTAATGTGTTTTGCACCCAATGCATATGAATGTCCGGTACATTTCTCAAATGTCTGGTAAATTAAAATATTGTCAGTCACGTTGTCTGGCGCCAAATGTTCATAACGGAAACCCCTGCTACACACTCACACATACTTACACTGACACCCCAACATACACACACACTTTCACACTCACCACATACGCTGCTGCTACTGTTTATTATCAGTCCTGTTGCCTCGTCACTTTACCCTTACCTATATGTACATAGCTACCTCAATAACCTCGTACCCCTGCACATCGACTCGGTACTGGTACTCCCTGTGCCATGTTATTTTTTACTCATTCTTTTTATTCGTTATTCACTGTGTATTTATTCCTTGTGTCATTATTTATATATTTTTTTATATTTAACTCTGCATTGTTGTTAAAGGATCCGTAAGTAAGCATTTCACTGCTAGTCTACACATGTTGTTTACGAGGCATGTGACAAATACAATTTGATTTGAGCTATCGTTACAGTACAACGCCTGAAAACGAGGCTCTATGACTAGGGCTGGGAATTGCCAGGGACCTCACGATATAATATTATCAAGATACAATATATATCGCGATTATCAGAATTCTATAAAGTATGTATTGCAATTCAATACTGTGATTGTACTGTGATTTGATGTTCCAAACATATTGCTCACCATATGTCTGCTGCAGAGGGACAAGAGAGAGCCATGAGAAAACTAGTTTTGATCAATCATGGAAATATAAGTTAATTTCAAAAATGGTCTCCTTATTTAAAAATAAGATGGAGAACAAGCTATGAAGGAAAAATACTGGAGTTTTGGTGCAGGTACAAAATATAATAATGCGATATTGTCAAAACGATATGATATATCGTCAAAAATAATATCCCGATATGTAACTGTACAGGTTTTTCCCCCCATTGCTATCTGTGTCTGAGTTGAGCTCCAGGAATCCTCACAGGAAGACAGTAGGCAGCCAGTAAGGAGAGGGGTGCGCTTGATAGCACTCAGCCTTTACCAGAAACCCCTGTTGTTGATTCCCATCTTAACTGAAAAGCACTCATTTTAATTTTCTTTGCAAAAAGTTTTTCTAAGGTGTGCCCTAATAAATATGACCCAGGTAGATAATCACAGTCAGCAAGTTAACGAAGACTTCCAGGGAACATAACAAGGGCAGAAAAACTGCCCCACTTCTCAGTTTCAAGTTCCACCAGTCAGTAAACTCCCAGAGTTGGTAGTGGAGTGAGAATCCAAGGGAAACACATTCTATGTATTGTGGAGGGAGGAAGGGATGAGCTCGCTGCAGACACAGACAGTGCATCCCAAATGGCACCCTATTGGCCCTGGACAAATGCACTACATAGGGGATAGGGGGCCATTTGGGATGCAGAGATACAGGCAGGGCCCAAACAGCTGGGAGACATCAGGACATATCAGGAGTGCCAGGCAGCGAGCCTCCAGCCTCTGCTCAAACAAACACTGGTGGCTGATGGGAAGAGTCCTTGAACACAGGTCCAGCCTTTCCAGTCAGCTCCTTAGAGTTCCTAAACATCTGCTGATCTGTTGGCCTACACCAAAAGAGAAACCACTAAGTAGATCACCAGCGCAACTATCACTGCTTTAGAATAGGGACAGGAGTTTTTCCTGACCCTGTGACTAGGCAAACTAACTAGATATACAAGCAGAGCTGTGCTACCCTCCCAAAAAACAAAAAAAATACGTACAATTGGAAGTTTCATGTGAAAATAGTGTTTGGGAGACATCAGGACATGTGAAGTGGCTGTTTTTACATGTTAAGCTGAAATTTCACATGTGAAACCGTATTTTCACATGTAATAAATTGAGAGTTCACCTTTTAAAACCACCTTTGTTATTCTCCTCACATGTAAAAATGATATTTACAGTTTCACATCATGTAAGAAAACTTCACATTAGAAAAACATTAACATGTGAAAATCACATCTGCAGTTTCATACGTAAGAAAACTCCACATGCATAAATCTCACTTTCAAATGTGGAATTGCAAGTTCAAATTTGAAAAACATTAACATGTGAAAATCACATTTACAGTTTAATAAGAAATGTGGACATGTGGAATTGCAAGTTCACATTTGAAAATCATTAACATGTGAAAATCACATTTACAGTTTAATAAGAAATGTGGACATGTGGAATTGCAAGTTCACATTTGAAAATCATTAACATGTGAAAATCACATTTACAGTTTAATAAGAAATGTGGACATGTGGAATTGCAAGTTCACATTTCATTCTACAAAAATGTTATTTAGTCAACCTGAATATAATAGTTCAAATGCTAAATCAGAGTCACACAGAATGTTTCTTGGTAATCTTACACAAATCTACTTTGAAACAAAGGTATACACCTCACACATGGTTATGGACTTAAAGAAAAGAAGACACCTGTACCATGTCAGATATAGAGTTGAAATGTATTCAATTTTGAGTTTTCATTCCAATATCACACTTTATATACAACACAGAAGACTGAAATATAACACACACTGGATTTTCAGCACTTCAAAAAAAATATGTTTGTTAATTATGAAAATATTAACAAATATTAATAATATTCCACCCATGAGACCACTAGAGGGGGATTTGGTCATTTGACGGCAGGAAAAGGCTACAAATCATGTCTTCTTCGTACATTGGTCCATGACCGTTGGAAGAAGCCCAGTGAAAAGAACAGCTGCTTTCCGGTTGGTACGCATGGTTACATTTTCAAAATGTAGAGATAACATGTTGACTAAACTGTGATGAGTTTTATGGTCATTTAGATGAATACTAAACAAAAATATAAACACAACATGCAACAATTTCAAAGGTTTTACTGAGTTACAATTCAAATAAAGGAAATCAGTCAATTTAAATAAATTCATTTGGCCCTAATCTATGGATTTCACATGACTGGGCAGGGCTGCAGCCATGGGTGGGCCTTGGAGGGCATAGGCCCACCCACTTGGCAGCCAGTCCCACCTACTGGGGAGCCAGGCCCAGCCAATCAGAATGAGTTTTTCCCCACAAAAGGTGAAAATTGACAATTTCTGGGAATCTCAGCTTATGAAACAAAGGACCAACACTCTACATGGTGCGTTTATATTTTTGTGTCTAATTGAATTGTTTAGACCAAGTGAAAAACGAGTGAGATTTTCCCATTTACATGAGTGTAGCCAAGCTAAGTAGCTAGCTAGCTCACGTTTGTATGCGAGTCAATCAAATCAAATCAAATTGTATTTGTCACATGCTTTGTAAACAACAGGTGTAGACTAACAGAGAAATGCTTACTTACGGGCCCTTCCCCAAAATGCAGAACATTTTGAGAATAGAAGAAAAATAGAAAAATAATAACATGAGGAATAAATAGAAAAATAATTACACAAGGAATAAATACACAATGAGTAACGATAACTTGGCAATATACCTGGGTTACCAGTACCGAGTCGATGTGCAGGGGTACCAGATAGTTGAGGTAGATATGTTCATATAGGTAGGGATAAAGTGACTAGGTAAACGGTACAGATAATAAACAGTAAGCAGCATACTGTATGGATGAGTCAAAAGAGATTAGTGCAATAAGGGTCAATGCAGATTTTCCGGGTAGCTATTGGTTCACTACTTAACTAACTATTTAGCAGTCTTATAACTTGGGGGTAGAAGCTATTCGGGTTCCTGTTGGTTCCAGACTTGGTGCATCGGTACCGCTTGCCGTGTGGTAGCAGAGAAAACAGTCTACGACTTGGGTAGCTGGAGTCTTTGACAATTTTTGGGCTTTCCTCTGACACCGCCTGGTATAGAGGTCCTGGATGGCAGGGAGCTCGGGCCCCAGTGATGTACTAGACTGTACGCACTACCATCTGTGGCGCCTTGCAGTCGGAGGCCAAACAGTTGCCATAACAAGCAGTGATGCAGCCAGTCAAGATGCTCTCAATGCTGCAGCTGTATAACTTTTTGAGGATCTGAGGACCCATGACAAATGTTTTCAGCCTCCTGAAGGGGAAGAGGCGTTGTCGTGCCCCTGACAGCTTATCATGAGGTATTATAAATCAGGCGAGCAGAACCTTGAGACTTCCTTAATATTAGAGATTGTGCACCAGTTGTTAACAACGAGACACACACCCCCTGAGAGTAGGGTCACAGCCTTTCGGTTACTAGCCCAACATTCTAACAGCTAGGCTACCCGCTGCCCGTTATAAATGTTTTGTCTTTTAAATGGTTATATTTTTTCAAATTAGTACTCATATTGAGTGTATTTACATGTGTACATATGAACCACACTAGTTATGTGTATTTTAGAAGGTTACTTTTTATGAAATTTGTATTCAATGGTTGCATGCTAATTGCTAACTGCAAGCTAGCATAGGGACATTCAATAGCTAGCCTTCCATTTCATCCTAGCTAGCTGTTTTTAGCTTCTGTTATTGTTAGCTGTCCATTGGTTTTTGTCACATTTAATACACAGGCCTAAAATGAATTTTTACGTATTTGAAAATGTGTGAATGTGTTTGATTTTGGAATTCATGTAAATAGATACTTTTCTACAAAAATATGATTTTAAATTAGGGGTGTCAGTGTTAGTCAGTTAACGCGAGTTAACTTTTTGTCATTTTTGTGCAGCTAAATTGTGATATGATTTGTTCATATATGAAAAATTTACATTTGAAAAATCCATGTGAAACTTCTAAAATGAGTCCGAAAACCACACCTGACTATATATATATATATATATATGTGTTTATACATGAATCCGAAAACCCCATTCCTCTTACTTTCCCACGCACACACACATTCTGCGACACTTTCTCTGTTTCTCCCCCCGAGGCAGCCCGCCAATAAATCAGAGCTAATTCATTTCTGCAGCATTTAATATTCCATAAAATCAATTCAACAGAATTTACATGAGGAGCACCCACCCATCTCTGTGAATGGAGAATCTGACGACAACACAATTAACAACCATACAGTGAACACCCATATGACAAATACCATCTCAAAGCTAACGGAGCATGGGAATCGTCCTTATTATAAATATAAAAAAGGTCGATATTTATCCATTTCCGGATAAAGGTGGTAGTTCACAAAAACATGAATTTGATTTCAACTTCAAAGTCATGATCTCTCTTCCCCATTTCTGACCCCAAAATGTACTTGTGGTAGTGTGAAGTATTTTTATTTGAACCCAAGACACTTAATTGACTGTCGTTTCTGCAGGGCAAGGCTGCTGGTTGTAAGGATGAGTTTGTTTGGGAGAGGGAGAGACATTTGGACAGCGACACAGCCTCTTTCCAGGCACAGAAACAAAGACTGTGTTGTTGCACTCAAGTGAGGGAGTCCCATAATTCTACTTAGACTTGCAGACGGTTCAAAACATCTTTACCAGACACAAATATCAATGAGTACATTGCAGCATCAACAGTAGAACAATTGTAAGTAAGAAGCTGGCAAGCTGCATGTCATGTCATGACATATTCAGGATGTGGTTGGCATTGGATAAGGAGAGAGGTTCCTGTTGAACTTTACAGAAAACGTTCTCTCAGTGCTAGAGAAAAAAAGAGGAAAAGGAAATATGAGAGAACAACAACAGCAAACACACACCAAGCGAAACACTCTCTCTCTTACAGACAAACACACACCATGCTACATAGGCATTTAGCAGCATATTGGTAGCGCCAGTGAGTGACACAGTCTGGTCTGGTACAAAGGAAAGCCGCTGCTCCTGCTGGGCTGGGGACATGAAGCCTGCTGACAGGCCGGGGTAAGAGGGTCCTCCCCTGGCTCTTTGTCTTCTGTTCAGCATGCCCGGACACATTGAAAGACCTGTGGCCCTCCTTCATGACACACCCAGAGGGGGTTCCTCAACTCTCCACACTCACTGGGTGACTGTGAACACTCAACACACACACACCAAATCCAGAGAGAGAGAGAAAGAGAGAGAGAAACACACAAACACACACACACATAACAAACAAACATTGCAGCGTCCCATCTGTGTTTCAGCCCATTACCTCGTTGAGGCAGAGCGCTAACGGCTGTAACCCAACGGGGACCACTGATACAGAGTAGACAGAGTACACCACACAACACATAACTGACTGATGTATCCAGTGCATTTGGAAAGTACTCGGACCCTTTGACTTTTTGTTACGTTACAGCCTTATTCTAAAATGGTTTAAATAGATTTTTTGTCCTCATCAATCTACACACAATATCCCATAATGACAAAGCAAAAACCGGTTTTGGGATTTTTTTTTCAAATGTACTAAAAATAAAAATAAAACATTTACATAAGTATTCAGACCCTTTACTCAGTACTTTGTTGAAGCACCGTTGGCAGCAATTACAGCATCGATGTCTTCTTGGGTATGACGCTACAAGCTTGGCACACCTGTAAGCTTGGCACACCGGAATTTCTCAAATTCTTCTCTGCAGATCCTCTCAAGCTCTGTCAGGTTGAGTGGGGAGCGTCGCTGCACAGCTTTTTTCAGGTTCAAGTCTGGGTTCTGGCTGGGCCACTCAAGGACATTCAGAGACTTGTCCTGAAGCCACTCCTGTGTTGTCTTGGCTGTGTGCTTAGGGTCGTTGTCCTGTTGGAAGGTGAACCTTCACCCCAGTCTGAGGTCATGAGCGCTCTCGAGCAATCTTGGTTACATCAGACCAAAGAATATTGTTCCTCATGGTCTTAGACTCCTTTAGGTGCCTTTTGGCAAACTCCAAGTGGGCTGTCGTGTGACTTTTACTGAGGAGTGGCTTCCATCTGGCCACTCTACCATAAAAGCCACATTGGTGGAGTGCTGTAGAGATGGTTGTCCTTCTGGAAGGTTCTCCCATCACCACATAGGATTTCAAGCTCTGTCAGAGTGACCATCGTGTTCTTGGTCACATCCCTGACCAAGGCCCGATTGCTCAGTTTGTCCGGGCGGCCAGATCTAGGAAGAGTCTTGGTGGTTCCAATCTTCTTCCATTTAAGAATGATGGAGGCCACTGTGTTCTTGGGGACCTTCAATGCTGCAGACAATTTTTGGTACCCTTCCACAGATCTGTGCCTCGACACAATCCTGTCTCGGAGCTCTACGGACAATTCCTTCAACCTCATGGCTTGGTTTTTGCTCTGACATGCACTGTCAACTGTGTGACCTTATATAGACAGATGTGTGCCTTTCCAAATCATGTCCAGTTAATTGAATTAACCACAGGTGGACTCCAATCAAGTTGTAGAAACATCTCAAGGATGATCAATGAAAACAGGATGCACCTGAGCTCAATTTCGAGTCTCATAGCAAAGTGTCTGAATACTTATGTAAATAAGGTATTTCTGTTTTTTCTTTTTAATAAATGTGCAAATATTTCTAAAAACCTGGTTTCGCTTTGTCATTATGGGGTATTGTCTGTAGATTGATGAGAACAAAAAATGATTTAATCAATTTTAGAATAAGGCTGTAACGTAACAAAATGTGGAAAAAGTCAAGGCGTCTGAATACCTTCCCGAAAGCACTGTATACAGACAGCCAGTTCCTCTGAGGGAGCGAGCAGCTCTCTCTGTTCTTGTAAAACCCAACAGTCTGCTGTGCTGCCTCTTAGGTTGGGTAACTCGGTGAAACTCGTGACACTTGCTGAAGTGTATAATGTTTTTAGGGCTTAACTATTTAATCCCTCTGTGACTGGCTGCTCCCTCCTTTCTTCCTGAACCTTGGCTTGTTTCAGCTGGTATCAAAGTTACAATGTGTCACTGCTGGAAGAAAGCCTTTTATCTATACATTAATTGAAAGCAGCAACTCCATTTTATTTAGTCTGAAAACGTAATGACTGTAGGACCAATAACATGTATTCAAAATATTCCTGAAGTTTCATTATTGTATGTTCAATATATGGCAAGTTACATTTTTGGAGATACAAGGATTTCTTGCAACATGCGATGACTGGTGTGTTCAGGTGCTGTTTCTATCCGAACTGACATTTCCAGCAGCTACCAGGTATTTGAGAGCTCAGCTTCTTCCCATGGTTGTGTTGATAACTGAGAGCGACAACATGCAACCTTACATTATTTAGTGTGAACCTGTCTTACACAGAACAGACTATAAAGGTGCAACATACAGCCCTGCATAGACCGTACTATTACCATGTGGTCTTGCATACTACCATCCCTAACTCACTCCACACTATCACCCCTCTACACTAGTACTCTTGCCAGCCCATGACAAAAAGCGGAAGATAGGGGGAGAAGTAAGGGGTTGCACTCTCCCCAAATGTCCTCTCCTCCTTAATCATCACACACTGACCCCTACCCTGCAGGTGAAGGAAGCTTGGTGGAAATCCCTCCATCTCAGAAACACATTTACCTTTCTTGTTAAGACTATCCAGCTCAGCCAAAAGAAAGCATTGTACAGCTGCTTGGACAGCCAGACAACAGATCAGGCTCTACCTGTGGATTAATCTCTGCTTCAGATGCTGGTCTGAGATCAGTTGCCATAGACTATGATAAGCCTACCCTGCTGGGCTGTTTATTAAAGGGTTTATCATGCATGGTAAATAGAATTCTCGATATTCAGTTCTCTTCACAGAGCACTCAGTTAAGCCCATTCAGATGCATGTTATTCAATAAAATGTTCGTATAACCAACACCAATCCACCAATTCCTGCTTTCTCAGACTTTTATAGGGGGCCTAATAAAGTGCTTATATTTAAGGCCCAGCGCAGTCAAATACGTGATTTTCCTGTGTATTTATATATATTTCCACACTATGAAGTTGGATTAATACTGTGAAATTGTGAAAATGATGATGATGTTCTTTTAGTGCAAGAGCTGTTTGAAGAAAAAATTCTGCCTGTTTTGGTGGAATGGAGCTTTGGCCTTTCCATTGTGAAATCAGTTAATAGACCAATAAGAAAGAGAGTTCCAAACCTCTCTGCCAATAACAGCTAGTTTTCAGTTTTCCACTCCCAACTTAGACCACTCCCAGACAGTCCTAGCAAAATTATTGCCTGAGAAAATGTTCTTTGCTCAGAAGCTATTTTTGTTTATTTTTGACAATTTTAATTGAAAACCATCTCAGTAAGGTACTTAATTGTTACCCAGAAATCATTTGATATTGAGAGAAAACGGCTGCAGTGGACCTTTAATCTAATACACACAACACAAAAGCACAAAACATATCCCACTGAGTGATTACTACAATTCTAAGAAAAGGCTAAGAAAATCTAAAAGCCCCAATGAGTGTGTGAGACAAAGGGCAAAGATGGACATGAAAGAGCTTGAAAATGGCATGAAAGACAATGGCTGTACATAAAGAGCAGCTTAACTGCACCGGGTTTCATTAACTATAGGCCTCTTTGCTTTGTCTCAGTGCCTATTGAGCCCCTCTCCCCCCTCTCTTTCTGGCTCTACCCTCTATCCTCTACCACATGCCCCCTACCCTCTACCCCCCTGTATAAGGGTCCTTCACAGAGCAAAGGGGTGGACCTGAGATGACAGGGTCTGAGGCGTGACTAACGCAAGAGCCTGGTGTTGCCGTGTTGTGGTATGGGACCGTACCATCCCGGTCCTGTGTGGTATAGAAGACTTGTCACCACATATAGAGCAAGACAATGACCAACACCAACCACCACCCCCTCCCCGGCTCATACCACCCCTGTCATCCTCCGTCCATTCAAGGAAGCTTCTTTCAGGAGGTAATTCAGAGAGCCACTAAAGAGACTTTGATTCTGACCAGTTAGAATGTGCAGAGAGAGAGAGAGAGAGAGAGAGAGAGAGAGAGAGAGAAAAATTCCTTACTAGAAGGCTTATAAACTTCCTGCACTTCTCCTCTTTCGGACTCAACACTGTCTCCTCTTTCAGAACAGACACACAGAGCTCTTTTGTGCACCATTTTGCCAGTAAGACTTGTGTCACACAGCCCGACACTTCACCAGACAAGTCGGATAGGCTGTATTAGCCTTGAAGGTCAAATTCAGCCTTTTGAAGGTTGAGTGTGACGCTGCTAAGAAACCACTGTATAACTCTATGTCTATTCGCGTACATGCGTGGCTTGTATTTGTGTGTGTCTGTGTGTCTGAGTGTGTGAGAGGAAAGGCAGCCTGTGGTATTATGATGGATGAGAAGCAGGGTCCCCAGAGCTAGGGCCGTGGATAAATGCCTGGTTAAGTCACTCGCTACCTGAGAATCCATTCAACTCTGCACAGCACAGTGTAGAACAGTACAGCACAGCACCGTGCCTGAATCCCATACAACAGAGCTCTCCACTTTCACATGGCATTCCATACACAACCACAATCTTAGCACATTTAAATGCTTGCGCTGAGGGCTGTTAATCAGTCCGCATCGTTAGTGAGCAGATCAAGACTGACTGCAACAGCACACACTAAGTGGCCTATACAGTATCTCTCTCTGAGAGAGAACCAGAGTAAGAATTAACCCCAAAATCACCATGAAATCATACCTCTATATTCTGTACTCATCCGTGTGTGAGCGTGCCACTGGCATCACCCAGAGACGTCACATGGCGGGAATGTTTAAAAGAAATATGTTTAGCCCATGAGACCTTCTAATGTCGTCCAGATATAAGCCACTGCTCTTCTCATTTATAACTGTGAGAGGAAGTGTGTGTGTGTGTGTGTGTGTGCGTGCGTGCGGACATGTTTAACTATACTTGTGGGGATCAGAAGTCCCCACAAGAATAGTAAACAAACAGAAATGTGAACATTTATTTTGTTCCCATAAGGTCATATGCTATTTCCAGGGGGTTTAGGGTTAAGGTTAGAATTAGTGTTAGGGTTAGAATTAGGTTTAGGGTTAGGAGCTAGGGTTAGGTTTAGGGAAAATTAGATTTTGAACAGAATTGTGTGTCCCCATAAGGTTAGTTATCTTCTTTCGTATCGGTGTTGTAACGTTCGTCTTTCGGGGAGAGAGTGGACCAAGACGCAGCGGGTGATAAATACATGATGATTTAATTAGACAAGACGAACACTGACACGAAAGACACTTGATAATTTACAAAACAACAAACGACGTTAAACAGACCTGAACTTGTGAACTACATATAACGAAGAACGCACGAACAGGAAAAAACGAAACAGTACCGTGTGGTGTAACAAACACAGACACAGCAACAATCACCCACAAACAAACAGTGAGAACAGCCTACCTTAATATGGTTCTCAATCAGAGGAAACGTCAAACACCTGCCTCTAATTGAGAACCATATCAGGCAACACATTAACCCAACATAGAAACACAGAACATAGACTACCCACCCCAACTCACGCCCTGACCAACTAAACACATACAAAAACAACAGAAAACAGGTCAGGAACGTGACAGGTGTCCCGTCAACAGGACGGTTGAGCTAACGTAGCATGAGGCTGTAAGTAACAAGACAATTTCCCAGGACATAGACATATCTGATATTGCCAGAAAACTTTAATTCTTGTCATACAAAACTGTGTGTGGGTGTGTGGCTATAACCATCAAAATGGTTCCACCTCCACGATGAGTTGTACACAACAAGGTCCCAGATACCCAGTGAACTTCAGAGTGAACAGCCTTTGTTCACACACACCAACCGCACGGCTGACGTTCGTTAGGGTGTTTCATTCCTTTACTTCCTGTTTATCAATAATGTACTATCTAGGAAAGGAGAGAGGTACTACTCGCCATAAATATGGTCAGTTAATACTGTGACAAGGGAAGCGTCTCACTGGACAGCGACTCTAAAAATAATACCCTATATAGAACAGAGGCAGAGAGAGTTGCACCTGGAAAGATCTCCTCTAATGTTGCAAATCTCTCCAAGCCTTTTAGACGTTGACAGCTGGATCCCTGTCCATGTGTTTGCAAATAACTGTTGAGGTTGGAGAACTTTGCTTCATTTGAGGAAAAACGGGTGGTGGTTGGAATCATTGAGAATGTGAATTATTTTATTCCATAACCTCTTCAGAAACAGTGTGACACTTCAATCCACAGCGTACCTCTGAAAGGCCCAGATCATGAGTTTTCAAGATAGAATGTGAGCTCTTGATAATTCTAGCAATGATCTAAGTTCAGATGATCCATGTGCAGCACTAGCTGGCCAAGGAGATTCATTGGCTCCATAAACTAAGACAAAGTACCTGATATGGTGAATAGCACAGTAAAGACAACACAATGTCTGTGTGTGTGTGTGTGTGTGTGTGTGTGTGTGTGTGTGTGTGTGTGTGTGTGTGTGTGTGTGTGTGTGTGTGTGTGTGTGTGTGTGTGTGTGTGTGTGTGTGTGTGTGTGTGTGTGTGTGTGTGTGTGTGTGTGTGCGTGAATCTCAAACAATCACATACTCATAGTAGTTTTTCTCTCTCAAACACTGACACACATTCTGAAGAGCTCTCCACTAGAGCCCTTGGTGGACAGTATGGACTCATCCATCTACTAGAGCCCCTGGTGGACAATATGGACTCATCCATCTACTAGAGCCCTTGGTGGACAGTATGGACTCATCCATCTACTAGAGCACCTAGTGGACAGCATGGACTCATCCAACTCCTAGAGCCCCTGGTGGACAGTATGGACTCATCCAACTACTAGAGCCCCTGGTGGACAGTATGGACTCATCCATCTACTAGAGCCCCTGGTGGACAGTATGGACTCATCCAACTACTAGAGCCCCTGGTGGACAGTATGAATTCATCCATCTACTAGAGTCCCTGGTGGACAGTATGGACTCATCCAATTTCTAGAGCATTTTGTGGACAGTATGGACTCATCCAAATACTAGAGCCCCTGGTGGACAGCATGGACTCATCCAACTACTAGAGCCCTGTTGGACAGTATGGGCTCTTCCAATTACTAGAGCTTTTGGTGGACAGTATGCACTCATCCAACTACTAGAGCCCCTGGTGGACAGCATGGACTCATCCAATTACTAGAGCCTTTGGTGGACAGTATGGACTCATCCAACTACTAGAGCCCCTGGTGGACAGTATGGGCTCTTCCAATTACTAGAGCCTTTGGTGGACAGTATGGACTCATCCACCTACTAGAGCCCCTGGTGGACAGTATGGGCTCTTCCAATTACTAGAGCCTTTGGTGGACAGTATGGACTCATCCAACTACTAGAGCCCCTGGTGGACAGTATGGGCTCTTCCAATTACTAGAGCCCCTGGTGGACAGTATGGACTCATCCACCTACTAGAGCCCCTGGTGGACAGTATGGGCTCTTCCAATTACTAGAGCCTTTGGTGGACAGTATGCACTCATCCAACTACTAGAGCCCCTGGTGGACAGCATGGACTCATCCACCTACTAGAGCCCCTGGTGGACAGTATGGGCTCTTCCAATTACTAGAGCCTTTGGTGGACAGTATGCACTCATCCAACTACTAGAGCCCCTGGTGGACAGCATGGACTCATCCACCTACTAGAGCCCCTGGTGGACAGTATGGACTCATCGAACTACTAGAGCCCTGGTGGACAGTATGCACTCATCCAACTACTAGAGCCCCTGGTGGACAGCATGGACTCATCCACCTACTAGAGCCCCTGGTGGACAGTATGGACTCATCAAACTACTAGAGCCCTGGTGGACAGTATGGGCTCTTCCAATTACTAGAGCCTTTGGTGGACAGTATGGACTCATCCAACTACTAGAGCCCCTGGTGGACAGTATGGACTCTTCCAATTACTAGAGCCTTTGGTGGACAGTATGGACTCATCCACCTACTAGAGCCCCTGGTGGACAGTATGGGCTCTTCCAATTACTAGAGCCTTTGGTGGACAGTATGGACTCATCCAACTACTAGAGCCCCTGGTGGACAGTATGGGCTCTTCCAATTACTAGAGCCCCTGGTGGACAGTATGGACTCATCCACCTACTAGAGCCCCTGGTGGACAGTATGGGCTCTTCCAATTACTAGAGCCTTTGGTGGACAGTATGCACTCATCCAACTACTAGAGCCCCTGGTGGACAGCATGGACTCATCCACCTACTAGAGCCCCTGGTGGACAGTATGGGCTCTTCCAATTACTAGAGCCTTTGGTGGACAGTATGCACTCATCCAACTACTAGAGCCCCTGGTGGACAGCATGGACTCATCCACCTACTAGAGCCCCTGGTGGACAGTATGGGCTCTTCCAATTACTAGAGCCTTTGGTGGACAGTATGGACTCATCCAACTCCTAGAGCCCCTGGTGGACAGTATGGACTCATCCAACTACTAGAGCCCCTGGTGGACAGTATGGACTCATCCATCTACTAGAGCCCCTGGTGGACAGTATGGACTCATCCAACTACTAGAGCCCCTGGTGGACAGTATGAATTCATCCATCTACTAGAGTCCCTGGTGGACAGTATGGACTCATCCAATTTCTAGAGCATTTTGTGGACAGTATGGACTCATCCAAATACTAGAGCCCCTGGTGGACAGCATGGACTCATCCAACTACTAGAGCCCTGTTGGACAGTATGGGCTCTTCCAATTACTAGAGCTTTTGGTGGACAGTATGCACTCATCCAACTACTAGAGCCCCTGGTGGACAGCATGGACTCATCCAATTACTAGAGCCTTTGGTGGACAGTATGGACTCATCCAACTACTAGAGCCCCTGGTGGACAGTATGGGCTCTTCCAATTACTAGAGCCTTTGGTGGACAGTATGGACTCATCCACCTACTAGAGCCCCTGGTGGACAGTATGGGCTCTTCCAATTACTAGAGCCTTTGGTGGACAGTATGGACTCATCCAACTACTAGAGCCCCTGGTGGACAGTATGGGCTCTTCCAATTACTAGAGCCCCTGGTGGACAGTATGGACTCATCCACCTACTAGAGCCCCTGGTGGACAGTATGGGCTCTTCCAATTACTAGAGCCTTTGGTGGACAGTATGCACTCATCCAACTACTAGAGCCCCTGGTGGACAGCATGGACTCATCCACCTACTAGAGCCCCTGGTGGACAGTATGGGCTCTTCCAATTACTAGAGCCTTTGGTGGACAGTATGCACTCATCCAACTACTAGAGCCCCTGGTGGACAGCATGGACTCATCCACCTACTAGAGCCCCTGGTGGACAGTATGGACTCATCGAACTACTAGAGCCCTGGTGGACAGTATGCACTCATCCAACTACTAGAGCCCCTGGTGGACAGCATGGACTCATCCACCTACTAGAGCCCCTGGTGGACAGTATGGACTCATCAAACTACTAGAGCCCTGGTGGACAGTATGGGCTCTTCCAATTACTAGAGCCTTTGGTGGACAGTATGGACTCATCCAACTACTAGAGCCCCTGGTGGACAGTATGGACTCTTCCAATTACTAGAGCCTTTGGTGGACAGTATGGACTCATCCACCTACTAGAGCCCCTGGTGGACAGTATGGGCTCTTCCAATTACTAGAGCCTTTGGTGGACAGTATGGACTCATCCAACTACTAGAGCCCCTGGTGGACAGTATGGGCTCTTCCAATTACTAGAGCCCCTGGTGGACAGTATGGACTCATCCACCTACTAGAGCCCCTGGTGGACAGTATGGGCTCTTCCAATTACTAGAGCCTTTGGTGGACAGTATGCACTCATCCAACTACTAGAGCCCCTGGTGGACAGCATGGACTCATCCACCTACTAGAGCCCCTGGTGGACAGTATGGGCTCTTCCAATTACTAGAGCCTTTGGTGGACAGTATGCACTCATCCAACTACTAGAGCCCCTGGTGGACAGCATGGACTCATCCACCTACTAGAGCCCCTGGTGGACAGTATGGGCTCTTCCAATTACTAGAGCCTTTGGTGGACAGTATGCACTCATCGAACTACTAGAGCCCTGCTGGACAGTATGGACTCAACATCTACCTTTGGGCCCTGGTCAAAAAAAGTGTGTAGGGAATAGGATGTCATTTGGAATGCAGGCATCAACTGTAGACACCTTGCAGAAGTGTGTGGATCATCAATGTTCCTCCCTCACTTTAAAGACTTGCACCTCCTTCAGGAATACAATACTTGAGCTATTGTTATTTTTTCTAAAATGATGGGTTACTGATTGAAAGTGTGTGGTTGTTGAACTTTGAGGAAGTGGAGACTGACAGACTGGTACAGGTTGTTCTACACTTTTTTTTAAAAGTACTGTGGTTTTTACAGTAACTTACTGGCAGCCAGTTACCTGTAAATTACTGTAATAAAGGGTACAGTCTTAAGACTGGTTCCAGATCAGATAAAGCAAGGCCCTGGTAGACAGCACACGCACTGACAGAGGGACAAACTCAATCAGATGGTTGAAGGGGCACACCACTGCCAAAATCATATCTTTGTTCTTTCCTATCATGGAGAAAATCGTATTTCTTAAAGAATGTTCATAGTTGGGTCAAAGAGTACAGACTGTTTGATTTATAGGATGCAACAGCTAAGTCAAAACGCAAAACATTATATTTTTCCTTTGATTATCAAAACTCCTAACCCACAGCCATGTTCATCAAGTCGTTCATGATTCACCAAATCCCAACTAATTTATTTAAAACATTGAATGTGATAAAAACGAGAGAAAAAAACACATTCAACACCTCTTACAATATGCCCTTATAAAAGCGTGATAACATGTTGGGACACAGACTGTTTTATACACATGTTTATAGTAAGGATAATAAATGAGCTGACATAGCCTATCATATAGTCTCCGACATAGGGTGGATCGATTGCTGAAATAAAAATAGCGGAGAACAATAGCCGTGCGTGCACACATCCAAAACCAGCAGCCTTCAAATCCCCCTCACAAGCGCGGACGCGCGCAGTACACGCACGCACGCACACACACACACCACGAACCTCAGCAACCCTCACCCACGAGCGCACAAACCGTTATAAACACAATATCATAGCAATAATGAAAACCATGTAGCATGTAGTTGGTATTTAGTCACGATACAAATTCTTCTTTGACAGTTATAAAGGCAGTAAAAGATACTGGTAAATACGTCTACAACAAACCTTGTTTCATTATTGTACACCATGAAAGTGATTGCAGCATTGCACCGTATTACACCAAACCACACTTAATATGAAATAAAGCACTGTAAACGTTTCTCTGTACAAGTCATCATTCATGGTGTTTTAGTTTGTGATCATTAAATGTGGAGAGATCTTCATGGTGCAAATATACGAGGTAGTATGGGGTCTTACCGTTTGTCGGGTCCTGTCCGGGCTCTTGAAACGCATTTCCAAGAGACAGGAAAACTAAAACAACTCCAACAACAAGGTCGAATGTCTTCACACCTGCCATATCCAGGATCCACGATTGATTGCACTGCTCCTCTTTATAGAATCTTTATTTTTTCATTCCCCCAAAATCGTAGGGGACTTAAATAGACTACACTCCGTAACTCTTCTCGACTGTAGTCTGCAAGACAGCCTTTTGCAGAGCTAAACCTGTCTGCGCTGTTCGTTGGTTTGCAGACGCGGAATATGATGTGTGGTGTTTTGTTTGTGTGTGTGTGTGCGTGCGTGCGTGCGTGAATGAGTGAAGATATGCGTGAATGCGCGCATACGCTCATCGGTCCAAGAAGGTCCCGGGCCACCACCAAAAAAGCAACACGGTTCAGAATATCGGGGTCATCCCAGCTCCACACGCATAGGTCTCATTCCTACCCGGGAAAGAAGCGGTGCAATGTGAGTTGGGTTCTCAGAGAGGACTCCTTCGTCACCAATCCAACACCACCAATAGTACTTAGCTTTTTACAGTCAGTGCAAACCACCAGTCTGCAACAATACCGTGTCAGATGCAACTGGAATATGCTATCTACCCGTAACTAACTGGATAATAATGGACTTTTCTGTGACACAAGACAGACAAGAACTTATTACACTGAGACATTTTTTTTTTTTTAAATCAACCATGACATCTTTGTTGAAAACACCCTATCCTATACAGTATTCAGACCCCTTGATTTTTGCCACATTTTATTATGTTACAGCCTTGTTCTAAAATGTATTAAATCGTTTTTGTTTTTTTTCACTCATCAATCTACACACAATACCCCATAATGACAAAGCAAAAACAGGTACATTTTTTTGGTGAAAATGTATTGAAAATAAAAAACTTAAATATCACATTTACATAAGTATTCAGACCCTTTACTCAGTACTTTGTTGAAGAACCTTTGGCTGCGACTACAGCCTCGAGTCTTCTTGGGTATGACGCTACAAGCTTGGCACACCTGTATTTGGGGAGTTTCCCCCATTCCTCTCTGGAGATCCTCTCAAGCTCTGTCAGGTTGGATGGGGAGCGTTGGTGCACAATTATCTTCAAATCTTTTCTGGTTCAAGTCCTGGCTCTGGCTGGGCCACTCAAGGACATTCAGAGACTTGTCAACACTCCTGCATTGTCTTGGTTGTGTGATTCGGGTCGTTGTCCTGTTGGAAGGTGAACCTGGAGCAGATTTCCATCAAGGATCTCTCTGTACTTTGCTCTGTTCATCTTTGCTTCAATCCTGACTAGTCTCCCAGTCCCTGCCACTGATGCTACCACCACCATGCTTTACCGTAGGGATGGTGCCAGGTTTCCTCCAGACGTGACGCTTTGCATTCAGGCCAAAGAGTTCAATCTTGATTTCATCAGACCAGAGAATCTTGTTTTGCATGGTCTGAGAGTGTCTTTTGGCAAACTCCAAGCAGGCTGTCATGTGCCTTTTACGGAGGAGTGGCTTCCGTCTGGCCACTCTACTATAAAGGGCTGACTGGTGGAGTACTGCAGAGATAGTTGTCAGTCTGGAAGGATCTCCAATCTCAACAGAGGAACTCTAGAGCTCTGTCAATGTGACCATCGATTTCTTGGTCACCTCCCTGACCAAGATCCATCTCCCGTGATTGTTCAGGTTGGTCGGCCAGTTTTGCTAGTTCCAAACTTCTTCAATTTAAGAATGATGGAGGCCACTGTGTTCTTGGGGACCTTCAATGCTGTAGGCATTTTTTTGTTACCCTTCCCCAGATCTGTGCCTCGACACAATCCTGTCTCTGAGCTCTATGGACATTTAATTCGACCTCATGGCTTGGTTTTTGCTCTGACATGCACTGTAAACTGTGGGACCTTATATACACAGGTGTGTGCCTTTCCAAATCATCTTTTCAAATTCAATTGAATTTACCACAGATGGACTCCAATCAAGTTGTAGAAACATCTCAAGGATGATCAATGGAAATAGGATGCACCTGAGCTCAATTTCGAGTCTCATAGCACAGGGTCTGAATACTCATCCATCTATTTTTTATTTGTAATAAAAAAAAAAATTAACACGTTTTTCACTTTTTCTTTATGGGGTATTGTGTGTAGATTGATGAGGGGGGGGAGGGGGAAATGTAATCAATTTTAGAATACAGCTGTAACATAACAAAATGTGGTGAAAGTCAAGGGGTCTGAATATTTTCAGAATGCACTGTATGTAGTCTATGCAGCCCATAGTGCATGGACGCTAGATCTGCACAATTGTCTAGGCTTGATGTGCATCCCTGGTAATACACTCGTGTCCCCCGTGAACCCGCTCATACATAAAGCATCATCCATTCAGGCCGCAAGGGCATCATTTTCTTCATTAACCTCTAATTCCTCCCAAACCCGGATCCGGGAGCACCCCCATCAGTAAAAAAGCTGACTAGCATAGCCTAGCATAGCGTCACAAGTAAATACTAGCATCTAAATATCATTAAATCACAAGTCCAAGACACCAGATGAAAGATACACATCTTGTGAATCCAGCCATCATTTCTGATTTTTAAAATGTTTTACAGGGAAGACACAATATGTAAATTTATTAGCTAACCACGTTAGCAAAAGACACCACTTTTTTTACTCCACCATTTTTTTACTCCATCAGTAGCTATCACAAATTCGACCAAATAAAGATATAAATAGCCACTAACCAAGAAACAACTTCATCAGATGACAGTCTGATAACATATTTATTGTATAGCATATGTTTTGTTAGAAAAATGTGCATATTTCAGGTATAAATCATAGTTTACCATTGCAGCCACCATCACAACTCTCACCAAAGCGACTAAAATAACTACAGAGAGCAACGTGAATTACCTAAATACTCATCATAAAACATTTCTGAAAAATACACAGCGTACAGCAAATGAAAGACACAGATCTTGTGAATCCAGCCAATATTTCAGATTTTTTAAGTGTTTTACAGCGAAAACACAATATAGCATTATATTAGCTTACCACAATAGCAAACCACACAACAGCATTGATTCAAGCCAAAAATAGCGATAACGTATAACCCAGCAAAAGATATTAATATTTTCACTGACCTGCTCAGAATTCTTCAGATGACAGTCCTATAACATCATATTACACAATGCATATAGAGTTTGTTCGAAAATGTGCATATTTAGCGGCACAAATCGTGGTTCTACAATGAGAAAAGTAGCCAAGCTGCAAAGAAAATGTCAGGAGAAATCTTGGGAAAGGCACCTATTCTAATCGATAAGTAATCATAAACTTGACTAAAAAATACAGATTGGACAGCAAATGAAAGATAAATTAGTTCTTAATGCAATCGCTGTGTTAGATTTTTAAAATTAACGTTACTGCTACATACAGCGTGCGCTAAAGCGAGACCGCACCGAAATTCATGGCGGAATTATTGTTCAACGTTTCTCAACATAAATACGAATTTACAGCATAAAGACTTCTTACTATTTGACGAGCTTCCATCAGAATCTTGGGCAAGGTGTCCTTTCTCCAGAACAATCGTCTTTTGGTTGAAAGATGTCCTCTTCTCCTGTCGAAATAGCAGCTAACGCTAGCTATGTGCCGGAAAGGTGTCCAACTCCTGATAGCGCGTCACAAAGAAATTCCAGAAAATCGCAATAAACTGATATAAACTGCTATAAGTCGGTTTAAATTAACTACCTTATGAAGTTAAGACAAAAATCAAATTAAATCAGAGCCGGAGATATAGAACTGCTAAAACGAAAGCTTTTCAGGACGCCATTGTGATATCCCTGCTGCGCCAGGCGCCCCGTTGAAAAGGTGGGACCTTCCGTTCCACGGTCTTATATAGGGCCCCAGATGGTGCAATCCACTCCAGTTCAAATTCTCACCGCTTACTGACATCTAGAGGAAGGCGTATGCAGTGCATGTAGCCCCATAGCTTACATGGGAATTTATAAACTGACCCCAGAACAGAGACCTCAATTTCAGAAATCTCACTCCTTGACAGGAAGTGTGCTGCAGAATGAGTTCTGTTTCACTCAGAGAAATAATTCAAACGGTTTTAGAAACTAGAGAGTGTTTTCTATCCAATAGTAATAATAATATGCATATTGTACGAGCAAGAATTGAGTACGAGGCAGTTTAATTTGGGAACAAATTTTTACAAAGTTGAAATGGCGCCCCCCTATTGCCAAGAGGTTCTATCTTTAATGGTGAGAAGGCGCAAAAACATTTTACATTTTCATATTTAGGATGTTGCTCACCGTGTTCAGCCAAGAGGCACATGCATAGATAGGGATCTACCTGGGCAGAGCACATGCCCCTTTGTCCTTCCAGTTTCCACAGTGCCCCTTACAAAAAAGTCCTGCAGGATATCCCACAGGATTTTCGGGGCCTCTTTCCTGTAGGACCCTGTAGGAATCATGCAGGTAGTCCTTCAGGAAAACAACCCTGCAGGAATCCTGCAGATAGTTCTCAAATAAATCCTGCAGTATTTCTTCCTGAAGACGACCTGCAGGAATTGTCCTACACCAAATTGTCCCCAAGGTTCTGTTGGTAAGATTCTTACAGGTAATTCCACAAGATTTCCAGGGCCATTTTCCTGCAGGATAACCTGCTGGATTCCTTTCTCATCCTTCAGAGAATTTAATGTCGTAAAATCCACATTCTTTCAAAAGAATGGACGGATTGCACAAGATATCAGATTGAATGGCAATTGTATTATCCAATGAAGCAACAGCTAACGTGTTTGATTGTCGATTTCACCAGCACTGCATAAAATATGATTCCTAGGAGAAAGAAAACATGAGATTTTGAATAAATATGTAAAAGCATATTTGTAACAGGAGTGAGAGTAGTGGTGACATCACATGAACAGCTTATGTGTATTGGTGTGAAGGGAAACGGATGTCTGCAATGGTAAACTTGGTGATAGTTGATTTTAATATGGCTGGTACACCAACAACATCTGTGAGTATGCGTGTATGTTAGGCTTTGTTTTAAAAGGAGAAATGAGAGGCTGAAATTGTGTTATGATGTTACCTTCGCTTGCATGGCTGTCCAGTGCGCCTTCTGTGGTAGTCAGTCTCACTGTTGTTTACACACTCTGTCTTAACTGGGGAGGAGAGGAGCGAGATGAGAGTGGCAGAGTTCCGAGTATAACTTCAGAACATCTGAGTGTTACATGAAAAACAGCAACGAAATAGTGCTAATTATATATTGTAGTAGTAAAAGACAACCTACTCACCTTTAACTAGTAGACCACTGGACTAATGTAGCTGCAAATGAGACAAAGAATCAGACACAGATTAATTAGTAAATGTATTGTTTTCTAATGCACTTACCAACTATGATGTGGTGTGGTGGCCTTCTACTAAACTGTTAGAAACACAAGGTAAAGAATTAAAGTGAAATGCTAGGTGTGTGTGAAATGCTAGGTGTGTGTTTTCTGTGTTCCCTGTAGTCTAAGCTGTGAGGGAAAAGAAGAGAACTCACATGGTGGTGGGAAAACTGTCCAAGCAAAAAGTTCCAAAAGTCCATTAACTTCTGAATTATTTGCGGACTGAAGTCCCTGCTTTGGAGAAAATGTTCCAGAGGAATAAGGAATAACTTTGTGAAAATGTAAGTATTAGGTTTATTTATTCACCAAATTATGTTAAAATGTTCTACAAAATACTTTAATATGAATTTTGAATACAAATGTTGAGTCACTGCTGTTTTGCAGCCCGGTAACCGTGCTAAGTTAGCTTGTCGGACGCGATGGCTAGCTAGCAGGCGATCTCGCCCTGGTTATCAGCTGTTTAGGGATGACAAACTAAACAAACTAATCGTAAAGCGGTGTCAATTGTGAAGACCCGGACAGTTTTTTTTATCCTGAATTGGTGAACTTACTAACCAGCTAACGAGAAATGTACATGTACATGTAGCAAATTGTTTTTTCCCCATTTGTTTTCAGGAAACAGATGGCAGCTGATGTGTTCATTTCACTCCATGGCATTGGCTTGGCAGGACAAAATAGTCGTGGCTGACTGGTTTGGAGGTAAGACATTTTAACAACATCTGGTTAAAAACATAGGAAATATGTTCATACACAGATACAGGAAAACCAATAAAAGGGTTCATATGTATAAAACATGTCAAGTATTGATGTCTCCCCATGGTTCTGGTTAATGCTTAGGCATCAGGGGACTGCAGTTCATCTGTCTAATCACCTGCACACAGAGAGAAAGGCATGCTAGTGTTTATTTTGTATCCAATGCATTTAGCTTTCATTAGGATGAAGTAGTTTAGGCCTTCTAATCACGTTGTATTGCATCCTATCGCTGTAAGGATCGACGCTGGAGATGAGAACATAGAACAGGACAGCGTCTGGACATGAACACATAACGACATTAATGCTGACACAGGGAACAAACGGAGGAGCACACAGATATAGAGGGGGTAATCAACAAGGTAATGGAGTCCAGGTGAGTCCAATATAGCGCAGTTGCGCGTAATGATGGTGACAGGCGTGCGTAATGAAGGGCAGCCTGGTGCCCTCAAGCAGGGAGCTGGACAAGCTGGCTGAGGCGTAGAAGCCCGACGAGCCGGCAGAGGCGTTAGAGCCCGGTGAGCCCGCTGAGGCATGGGAACTTGACGATCCCACTGAGGCGTGGGAGCCTGATGGGCCGGCTGAAGCATGACGTGGGGTGGGCACCTGCCGAGCCCACCGAGGAAAGAAGACCTCTCGAGCCTGCTAACACAGGCAACAAACGGAGGAGCACACAGATATAGAGGGGGTAATCAACAAGGTAATGGAGTCCACGTGAGTCCAATATAGCACAGCTGCGCGTAATGATGGTGACAGGTGTGCATAATGAAGGGCAGCCTGGCGCCCTCAAGCGCCAGAGGGGGAGAGAGGGAGCAGGCGTGATAATCACCTATCATTTAGTTATCAATGGATAAGGTGAATATAAAACCAAGCTATAGCGAACATCAGTATCATTCAATAATATGCATGGGTGTTATAGTTGTATGAATTTTTCACAATGCAAGCCTGCTCATTGGAAATGAAACACCAGCAGTCCTAATGCAATGCAATATTAGCTTCACAGTGAAACACTACTATTCTGGATATTTATCATTCTTAAACATTAAGCAAAATTGCTAATTTTGACATTTCAAATATTTTTTTCACTTCAGCCTCTGTACAATGCATGAAAGCTTACCTGTCATACGTCCACAACAATGTAGCAGCAGACCAAGCAATTTGCGAGAGGAGGACCCCACGTATAATGATTCTAGTCGTGTCAGCTTAATTCACTAACAGGTACTGTGAAAAACGATTCTGTTACTTATTTACTTGTTATTCATGTTAAATATTTCCATTCTGGGATAGTTGTTCACTGAATTGCTAGCACTAAATCAAATCTAGTTGCTCACACTGCTACATTGGCTACAATGTAAACAGACGTAGCTTGCTAGCATAAAAGCTAGCTTTGTTGACACCGGCTGCGTGATTACGCAGTTTCCTATTTAGGTAAAAGGTCTATTTAAGTACTGTACGTTTCAAATTTAGCGGTATGCTCTCTGAGGTGTTCTTGGAATATCACCCTTGAAAGAACGGGAGAACGCAAGTATGCAATTTGGAACACAGCCGATGTTTTAAAACCCTCTTTATTATTCAAATGCAATCACTTCCTTATTTACATGACAGGTTATGTGTATCAATGCGAGACCCAGATGCAGACACAGGAGGCAGATGGTTGGAGTCTTACAATGTTTATTCATCCAAAGGGGTAGGCAAGAGAGTGGTCGTGGACAAGCAAAAAGGTCAAAACCAGATCAGAGTCCAGGAGGTACAAAGTGGCAGACAGGCTCGTGGTCAAGGCAGGCAGAATGGTCAGGCAGGCGGGTACAAAGTCCAGAAACAGGCAAGGGTCAAAACCGGGAGGACTACTAAAAGGAGAATGCAAAAAGCAGGAGAAGGGCCTCCCGGGGTGCACAGTGGTCTAAGGCACTGCATCGCAGTGCTAGCTGTGCCACCAGAGATTCTGGGTTCGAGTCCAGGCTCTGTCACAGCTGGCAACGTCCGGAAGGCCCCATGTATGGGATCGTTTAAAACACGTGTTTTTTTTTTTTAAATAGCTATCTATATACCAAATGATGTGCCCTCACCTCCAAACACACTTTATCTTCTCCTTCAGCAGTTTGACTATCCGATATGGCCCTAGGAATATCAAAATCCTGCAGGATTTGGTTCTGCAGGATTTGTGCTGGGATTTACTTAGTCCTGCAGGAATATCAAAATCCTGCAGGTTTCGGTCCAGCAGGATTCCTACAGGAATTGTCATGATTGTGCAGGATTTTCTTACATTTCTGCAGGACAAGTCATACTCTTGCAGGATTCCTGCAGGAGCATCAGGGACTTTTCCTGCAGTATTTTGTCAATCCTTCAGGATTCCTGCAGGACACTTGCACAACTCCTTCACAAAAGGTTGAATTCTTGCAGGAAATGGTTGGATTCCTGTAGGACTTTTTTTATTAAGGGCCCTATTGGAAGGTGGTATAATTTCCCCTAAAATGATTTTTTTTTGTACCCTAGAAATGTTTTGTCATTGTTATTTGGAACCTAAAGTCATTGTGAAGTCTGCCAACCATGTCCATTGGTTGCACCTGTTGATCGTCCTTGTATGGATGTTGCACCTTTTTCCCAGTCTGCCCTGTATGGAGATTGGGCATGCCCTGGCTTGAGAGATGTGGCCACCTGTCGAGTGTGTCGCTAGCAACCTAGTTAAAATAACAGTACCGCCACAGCAGCATAACCTTTAATTAACACTTGACAACACTTGATTTAAACTACATCATCATCAATATCAAAGATTTTTTATAACTAATAGATCATGATAGATCACAGCCTGTCGTTTCCAATGGGACCTAATCAATCATAGTGGGCAGAACCAGCAAGGAGGTGAGCAGAGCCAAGCACGAGCTAGCGTGAGCCTATTGGAGCGTTCTAGCATGTATTTGCATATTTCCGCAAGGAAACGCCTACTCTGTGATGTACAATAACGCAATTCGCCCTAGCACTCCTTCAAAACAAAGCAATTTTTTGAAACTTTGGCAAAGGATGAATTCTATAACATATTCTAGTTTGGGAAACAATCAACTGTATTGAGATGAAATGTTTAATTATTGAGAAAATTAGCAGAATGTGCCAAAATCCATCTCGCTCCATCTTCTCCCACTACCAGCCACCATATTTGGTAGTGAGTGGAAATGCCAACCGGATACTTCACATTTATACATCCAGTGAAATATCTGTCTCATTGTTCTATCAAGTCAATATTCAGTCTGGTTGGCTGATATGAGCAGCAGAAAGAGGCAGAATGACCTAGAGGTGACTCACAATCAGTAAATGAAATCAAGCTAGCTAAACAACAGATGTACATCAATCATCAACATCAATGATCAGCTGATTGCCCACCCTCTTTTCCCAATGTCAATCATGTCTTTAGGGGGCACTGTAACGAGCTTACTTACAATTTGTGACGATGAGTTAGTGTGTTGTTACATAAATAAATAGACCTATGACAAAAAAATGATAGATGCATTTGGTATGTTATGAATTTCAAAATATGAATTCTTATAGTACTTTTTTTAAGGAGGTGGCATTTTTTAATTGTGAGCACCTACCCCCTGAAAGGTCTGTGAACAGCCTTGGTGTGCAACATCCTAAGTTGTCAGACAATTTGAAAATGCTGGTATACGCATATTTTCCCAGTTTTTTCCCCCCGACTTCTCGCCATTAAAGCTAGTTAAGGAGGGAAATGATGTCTTTGCAGCCTGAATGGAGGATGCTTTATGTAGCCTACGAGTCGGTCCACTGGGGACAGGAGTGTATTACCAGGAATGTACATCAAGCCTAGAGCCTTGTGCAGATCTAGCTCCCATGCTATCATACTGTATATATACTACATCCCATTGGGCACACACTGGTTGAATCAACAAGTAGAAGAAAGCCTGTAATGTCTGAGGCACACTGATCTTCTGTAATTTGTCAGCACTTGATGTTCAAATATAATGCATTGAAACACCTTGTATTGTGATGAAGAAATGCCATCAGAGCTTTTTCAGCAAACAAATAAACCTTTATTTGTGCTATTGAAATTGAACCGCGTTACAAAAGTGTCTGCTGAGAACAGACATGTAAAAGTGTCTACAAAACAAACGTTAAGTGTCAGAGTGTAGTTACAGATCTTTCTGATTCGAAATGTTTCTGAACAATAGTACAACAGTGTCTGCTATGAACAGACACGCAAACAACAAAAGGGTCAAATATAAAATGTCAAGAGTGTAGATACAAATATTTATGAGCAATATAAATATTTCGGAACAATAGTAAAATGAACAGACATGTAAATAACAAGTGTCCAAGGAATAAAATGAGTGTCTAGTGTCTGACTCCTGAGATGTCTGAACAACAACAGAACAAGTTGTTCATTTCACTATGGTCCCAGTCTTTCGGTCCATGTCCTCTTCTTGAAGTATGCATCTCTTTTCTCACTTCTTCTCACACCCCTGCTGCTACTGCTGCTGCTCTGTGGCATCGGCGAGGAGCAAGCCAGTGGAGTAGGTCCTGGAGGTGGCTCAAGATAAAGCTTCTCAGGTCCTGCATGGAGATTGTTTCTAATTCTGCAGTACAACTCAGTGCGGGATATGTGCTGGGGGCCAATCACCAGTCAGTAGTGCTTGGGGCTGGTGAACAGGTAATGCTGGCCCGCAGAGAACAAAACCAGGCGCTGTCTCCATTCACTGGTGTTTGTGCCTTGAAATTAAAAAAGTAGAGGGCTAATTAGTACACATATCCAAAACATTAATGAACATCAAATATCATTAACCGAGACTACAATAGACTATGTAATGTTGCAAACAAATGAGCTTAGCTACTCAACTCTGCTCAAACGTTTGAAACATTTTGACTAGCTGGACCTTGTTATCAAACTTTGACTTTGATGTTACCAATGTGGGAGCTTATGATTTTCTTTCTATGACAAAATTATGTTTGATCAAAAGTTGTAAAGAGTTCAGTTGGTTGGCTTGCTTTCCCTGCACGACTATGCTGCTAGGCCAGCAAGCCACTAGCTAGCCTAGTAGCTGGCGCTAGCTGGCTAGCTGTTGCTAGCAAAACTTGGCTACTCTTTTCGTCGACTACAATAGAAAATAAAACAACAAACCCCATCCTTTGGTGAAGACAGCGTGTCGCTTTCAGTCTTCCAATGCTTCACGTGCTGAACAAGCCAGCAGCAACATTTCTTGAGTAGCCTTTCCACCGGCATGTCCACTGCGGCCCTTGTTTCTTTTCTTTGCCTTGACGAACTTGTCACAAACCCTACCCCACACGAACCTGGACCCCAGCGTCTCCACAATCTCCCTCAATGAATTGGAATTCATATGCTGGTCTTTATATAATGCATAGCTAGTGAAGGTACTTTTGTACCTCCTCGGTCAATCGATGCTCGAAGTTGTTGTTCGCCATGTTGAATCCACAGTTTCAGGCTGAATCGACAAGAAGCAGAACTCGTGTCACCCCTACAGTTGACCAATCATGGACGAATGGGTGTAGACTTCGGCTTCCAAACATTAAAAAAAAAATGGTATGCCCAAACATCCGATAAAACCCTAACCAAACTCCAAAAATGAACAAAAACGTCACATAATGTCGTCCTAATATATGCACAAACTGTACCAAACTGTTTTGGTTGGGTAGCATGCAGCCGCCTTTACCCCTATTGCTTCGCCTCGTCCTCTCTGATTGATGTCTGTGCCCAGTGAGATGTGCTTGGGTGGAAGAAGAAGATGGCGGAAACTGAGATTTGAGTGGGTTACAGTGGCGAGGAAAACGAGTCTAGTGGTTGCCTATTTTCCAACACAGCTTTACTTCTCTCGCTTCCCGTTTTTAATCGGAGTGAGGGTTTTGGATCAATGCCACTTGGGAAAACCGTTTAACGTCTCCAGGAAAATCTGGAATGTGTTGGAGGAAACTTGTGGAGTCGGTGAGAGTCACAAGAAGTGGTCTTATTTGAATGTTTTGTGTGACTGCAGAAGAAGCGTGTTTTAAGACTCAAAAGGATATCGGAATGGAATGTTTCCTGTATGGATTTTCGTAGCAGGGCGCCTATCAAGGGGGTTATTTCCGGGTTGGCGCAAAAAATAAAAGGCAGAGGATATAACTGAAGACATCGATGGAGTGGTTGGTGCATGTCGACTCTGTATGCTGGATGGAGAAAAGAAATTCACTTCATCCATGCTACTGTTCTTTGATGAAGAGTCTCTCCCTTCTCATATAAAGTTAGGATTCATGACATACCCTGTAAGAGCTTTTGTGCATAAGCCCCTTCAGTGTCATAAATGGAAAATATTTGGTCATGTGCCAAGTGTGTGCAGAAGGGAAGTGTATCGTATGCTAGATGAAGGGAAACACTGCAACTGTGGAGGTGAACATACGCCTGAATTCATGGAGTGCCCTGTTAGGGTGAAGGAGAATGAGGTGGCAAGGGTAGGGAGTGTCTAGTGTGTCTCCTATCTGACGACGGTGAGAAGACTGGAAGGAACGATTGGCGGGGAAGAAGCAATGGTAGCAGAGCCACCATGACCAGTGAAGCTTTCTCATCAACTGAGGATAGTGAAATGCTATATGTTAAAAAGGTGGACTTTGTATTACTTATTGCAATGGTCATAAATCGGAGAAGAAGTCTAAGAAAATTGAATCATTATGAATGCCGTTGAATGTTTTCTGGGGTCTTCGTGATTTCACAGTCGAGGCCGTGCAAAAAATCCTGTTGGTGAATTTACCGCCATCACAGGCCCCTGAGCCAGTGTAGGGATGTATTTTGGAGTGGACTGTGATTGAAGAACTGGGATGAGTTTTCTTAGTTCACGTGTTATATTTTGTAGATGTCGTTTTCCCCCTTCCCCGCAAAGATTTTTTTTGTTTCTTATTCAATACCCTGTCCAGCTGGTGGCGGTAATGCACCATTAACATTGGACGCCATCCCGCCGTTAAACCCCATCGAAGAAGAAGGGTTGTGCTTGCTCGCTCACATTGCACGCTCCTAATGACCTAGCCTAATGTTCTGACTTTGGATTGTTTCAAGTTGGGTATTTTCATAAATACTTAAATGCATTTCTATCATTCATTTGTGTCAACATATTTAGTCATAACGGTCTAGATTAAGCCAACCATGCACAACTGTATTGTTTGGTGCTACAGGTAGGACCTGTTAAGCAACTGATTGGACGGTAATGGCGCCATCTTTTGGGGAACAAGTGGCCAATAAAATGGACAGGACAAATATGTGTTCAGCCCCTTCCAATAAATCATGAGGAAATCGTTCAATAACATTTAGGCTATTCTTTCAAGGTAACAATACAGATCACCATAAAATATAGACCTTTACGGTGTCCATATAAGGACAGCCTCAGGCTCAGCAGGACTTGTTTCAATCTCAGCAGTTGTGCTCTAATCAAGGGGCAATGTTGTATTCCTCAGGAGTTTGTCATTTCACCTTTTTTAAAAACATGCAGCCATTATTACAGTAACTTTTGTCTGGCAGCAGGGTTGGAAAGCCTTGTTTCCTGCCTTTGCCAGACGCCTCATGTGAGTCTTTTGGTCTAAAATGGCAGAGCTCCATGTCTTAGAACTCTCCGTCTTTTTCTCCCCATGTACTTGGCTCGGATTCTATTCAGGAAGGACAAGTTGGACCCTAGAATATTTCCAATTAAGACATTTTCACCATGGGAATTCTGAGGGCTGTGCGACTGTAGGCTACTGCAGTCATGGAAAAGCCTAATGGAGAACAAATCATTTTCGTTTCATAAAGGGCTCCTTTTACATGTGATTTGGGAGGCTTACCAGTACATGGAAATAATGATTCCCCACACAGCCTTTTATAGTAAGCTCTTCATATGAGTCATTAGGCAACAGTTAAATGATGTTTAGTGAAACATACATTATTTTCAAGCTGTATAGCCTGCAAGTCATCCTTTCTATATTTACATTTACATTTTAGTCATTTAGCAGACGCTCTTATCCAGAGCGACTTACAGAAAGAATTGGGGTTAAGTGACTTGCTCAAGGGCACATCAACAGATTTTTCACTTGTATGTTTTCACTTCGATGTACATCGCTGATCTATACACCCACATTGAACTGTGCTGCGCACCAGGTATACTGGCTGACTGAGTGACTGCCAACAAAGAGAGTGGAGCAGTGCTAAGGGGATTTATCTCTGAAAGGCTGCATTAAGAGAATGGGGCTCATGATCTGTGCCAGGCTCTGTAAGTGTCTGTGACAGGTAAGAGTCCTGGAGCTGAGGGGAGCGGTGCATGAATTTCACTTTAGCTTTGAGAAATGTACCACACCATGGATTGTGAGGCAATGTGTACACTGCACCACCTACAGCAGTGATGGGCTCTTACCCCGAGTCTGACTCGTTTTGAAGTACTGCATGTGTTACAGAGTGCTTTCTGTTCTGCCCTGAGCAGGGATCGAACTATTGCTCAAGCGCAGCCTGGACTTGACATGAGTATATGAGGAAACTGTTGGTGAGAATATTATTTTGGTACATTTCTTTCACTTCTCTGTGGTAACCCAGAGACGGAGTGTTTTGATGACCAGACACGAGGTCAGCTCGTAATATGACCTGGTAAAATAAGGGTTAAATAAATAAGAAAGTCAACTCAGAACTCCTGACCAGGTTACTTTTAGATTATCTCTCTCACAGCTTTGAAATGCATACATTCGGTGTAGGGTGAAGTTGCCCTAGATGCGGAACTTTGGTAAGTTTCGTATTTTCCCCACTAATGGTTAAAAGTCCAATGCAGCCATTTCATTTCTGGGTTACCATCTGTGGTTAACAATTAAGTACATTACTGTGATTGTTTTCAATTATAATGGTCAAAAATAAAAATGTTTAAAAAAGAAACAGAAATAGCTTCTTAGCAAAGAGCAATTTCTCAAGCAAGAATGTTGCTAGGAGTGGTCTGGGAGTGGTCTAAGTGGGGAGGGGAAAACTGAAATCTGTTATTGGCGACGAGGTTTGGAACTTTATTTCTTAGTGGTCTATTAACTAATTTACAGCCTGGTGATGTCACAAGGTAGGCCACAGCTCCATCCCACCAATACAGGCTGAAATTTCAGGTGTTCTTTTCAAACAGCTCTTACACTAAAAGGGCACCAGAGAGAGATATATATATATACAGTGCCTTGCAAAAGTATTCATCCCCCTTGGCGTTTTTCCTATTTTGTTGCATTACAACTTGTAATTTAATTGGATATTTATTTGGATTTCATGTAATGAACAAAATAGTCCAAATTGGTGAAGTGAAAAAAATATATATACAAAAAGTCTAAAATATAAAAAACGGAAAAGTGGTGCGTGCAACCAATTACCTTCAGAAGTCACATAATTAGTTAAATAAAGTCCACCTGTGTGCAATCTAAGTGTCACACAAGTCTCAGTATATATACACCTGTTCTGAAAGGCCCCAGAGTCTGCAACACCACTAAGCAAGCGCCACCACCAAGCAAGTGGCACCATGAAGACCAAGGAGCTCTCCAAACAGGTCAGGGACAAAGTTGTGGAGAAGTACAGATCAGGGTTGGGTAATAATAAAAATATCTGAAACTTTGAACATCCCACGGAGCACCATTAAATCCATTATTAAAAATTGGAAAGAATATGGCACCAGAACAAAACCTTCCAAGAGAGGGCCGGCCACCAAAACTCACAGACCAGGCAAAGAGGGCATTAATCAGAGAGGCAACAAAGAGACCAAAGATAACCCTGAAGGAGCTGCATAGCTCCACAGCTGAAATTGGAGAATCTGTCTGTAGGACGACTTTAAGCCGTACACTCCACAGAGCTGGGCTTTATGGAAGAGTGGCCAGAAAAAAGCCATTGCTTAAAGAAAAAATAAGCAAACATGTTTGGTGTTCGCCAAAAGGCATGTGGGAGACTCCCCAAACATATGGAAGAAGGTACTCTGTTCAGATGAGACAAAAATTGAGCTTTTTGGCCATCAAGGAAAACGCTATGTCTGGTGCAAACCCAACACTTCTCATCACACCAGGAACACATGTTTTTCATCGGCAGGGACTAGGAAACTGCTCAGAATTGAAGGAATGATGGATGGCGCTAAATACAGGGAATTTCTTGAGGTAAACATGTTTCAGTCTTCCAGAGATTTGAGACTGGGATAGAGGTTCACCTTCCAGCAGGATAATGACCCTAATCATACTGCTAAAGCAACACTGGAGTGGTTTAAGGGGAAACACTTAAATGTCTTGGAATGGCCAAGTCAAAGTCCAGACCTCAATCCAATTGAGAATCTGTGGTATGATGTAAAGATTGCTGTACACCAGCGGAACCCATCAACTTGAAGGAGCTGGAGCAGTTTTGCCTTGAAGAATGGGCAAAAATCCCAATCCCGGCTAGATGTGCCAAGCTTATAGAGACAAACCCCAAGAGATTTACAGCTGTAATTTCCGCAAAAGGTGGCTCTACAAAGTATGGACTTTGGGGGGTGAATAGTTATGCACTCTCAAGTTTTCTGTTTGTTTTTGTCTTATATCTTGTTTGTTTCGCAATAAAACATATTTTATTCTTCAAAGTGGTAGGCATGTTATGTAAATCAAATGATACAAACCCACCAAAAATCTATTTTAATTCCAGGTTGTAAGGCAACAAAATAGGAAAAATGCCAAGGGGGGTGAATAGTTTTGCAAGCCACTGTGTGTGTGTGTGTATATATATATATATATATATATATAATAAATTGCAATGTCTGTACTGTGAGACGCCTAAGACAGCGCTACAGGGAGACAGGACGGACAGCTGATCATCCTCGAAGTGGCAGACCACGTGGAACAACACCTGCACAGGATCGGTACATCCGAACATCACACCTGCTGGACAGGTACAGGATGGCAACAACAACTGCCCGAGTTACACCAGGAACGCACAATCCCTCCATCAGTGTTCAGACTGTCCGCAATAGGCTGAGAGAGGCTGGACTGAGGGCTTGTAGGCCTGTTGTAAGGCAGGTCCTCACCAGACATCACCGGCAACAACGTCGCCTATGGGCACAAACTCACTGTCGCTGGACCAGACAGGACTGGCAAAAAGTGCTCTTCACTGACGAGTCACAGTTTTGTCTCACCAGGGGTGATGGTCAGATTTGTGTTTATCATTGAAGGAATGAGCGTTACACCGAGGCCAGTACTCTGGAGCGGGATCGATTTGGAGGTGGAGGGTCCGTCATGGTCTGTAGCGGTGTGTCACAGCATCATCGGACTGAGCTTATTGTCATTGCAGGCAATCTCAACGCTGTACGTTACAGGGAAGACATCTTCCTCCCTCATTGTACCCTTCCTGCAGGCTCATCCTGACATGACCCTCCAGCATGACAATGCCACCAGCCATACTGCTCATTCTGTGCGTGATTGCAAGACAGGAATGTCAATGTTCTGCCATGGCCAGCGAAGAGCCCAGATCTCAATCCCATTGAGCATGTCTGGGACCTGTTGGATCGGAGGGTGAGGGCTAGGGCCATTCCCCTCAGAAATGTCCGGGAACTTGCAGGTGCCTTGGTGGAAGAGTGGGGTAATATCTCACAGCAAGAACTGGCAAATCTGGTGCAGTCCATGAGAGGAGATGCACTGCAGTACTTAATGCAGCTGGTGGCCACACCAGATACTGACTGTTACTTTTGATTTTGACCCCCCGTTGTTCAGGGACACATTATTCAATTTCTGTTAGTCACATGTCTGTGGAACTTGTTCAGTTTATCTCTCAGTTGTTGAATATTGTTATGTTCATACAAATATTTACACGTTAGGTTTGCTGAAAATAAACGCAGTTGACAGTGAGAGGACGTTTCTTTTTTTGCTGGGTTTATAATGGGATCTAGGCCTCATCAATGTTGCTGCCCAGGCCAACGCTTGGTGCCAAGATGCCTGCCTGTCCGTTTAACCCAAAGACACGATCGTTCCCTGCTAATGAGTGAGCACTTCTTCTTTTCTCCCTCCTCGCTCCTTTTTCTTTTTCTCATCGCTTTGTAAATCACTTCTTTTATCAAGTACTTAAATCATCCCACGATGGTTGAGACGCGACAGTCACAGTCGCTCCGTCGGCCGCCCTAATTGCTGTGTTCCACAACTCAGGTAGACGATAGGTCAGACACCCTCTGTCTTTATTTTTCTTTCACCTCTTCCTCTTTGTCTCTCACGTCCTGTATCATAACGCTGGCCTTTCTCTCTCTCTCATTTCTTTCTCTCCATCCCCTGTAACCTATTTGCTCTCTCTCCCTTTCTCAGACATCAGGGAGCTCAGTGACTCATTCCATTAGCTTCCGCTCGGGGCTGGAATTAATCTGAGGAGTCTTTGAAATAAATAAATAAAGTGTGACGAAATTAAATTACATCTAAAAAAATAAATCCCTGTAATTCCCAAACTCTATACGCCTGCTCCTCGGTGGCCTTCAGGGGGTTTCCATGAGCGTCCCAACTTCTGACACCATCAGTAGTAAAAAAATATTTGAGGTTTCCACAACACAAAGACCTACTGGTTTTGACACCAAGCGGTAAGTGTTCATTTTCCAGAGTCTGTTTATTGTTTGGAATGGGTTGTACTTGGTGAGTGTCAGCGCTGCATTTCGCCTCGCTTGGCTCCTTAATTAAAGGAGAACAGGCGCTTGAGTCCCAAATAGCACCCTATACTCTATACAGTGGCAGCGGTGTCGTGATGGTGTGCTCCGGGGGGCCGTGGGCTCTGGCCAAAAGTAGTGCACTATGTAGGGAACAGGGTGCCACTTGGGATGCGGCCCGTGGCTGTGTGGCAGAATCACAGCAGCAGCAGCCACCGTAAAACATGCTAACGATGGTTAGCCACAAACGAGAACAAGGTCAGCTCTGTCTTTTTCTTTCCATTTTACTGTTGCCTGTCCACTATTAGCTTTTCCGCCTTACTACAGGGCATATTCGCCAAGTTGGGGAGTCTATAATTTCGGCTCGTTTGACTGGAGATGGAAACTTCAGACGCATTGTGGTTCACTTGGGAAAAGCCCCTGGTGTTACATTGACGAAACAAAACACACATCTTCTATTGACTTCATTGTCTTCGAGCAGCTAAAAAAAAAAAACTGTATAATCTTGTTAGATAAGTTCTGTCAGGAAACGATTCCTGACTACATTGGAAGTAATTCTCAATGGTGGTATCCTTATTCCATTGGACAAAAATAGGTCTACTGAATTAGCTGCACATAGTGGCATCGGTCTTATTGATCTAGTTTGATCGATATTTGACCAGTAATCTAATTTAATGTCTAATAAAAGCACAGCTAAATAAACTGTCCTGTAAGGACCATTACCCCGCCACTCAATCACTCTGTCAGGCCTCATTTGTGGGAGCCTCTGAAAAAACAGCGAATGGTAGACCGCGGCAAACCTCAAAATCACGTTAATTAAGGAATGGCTGAAGATACTGTATACTGTATGTAACGTCTGCTTCCAACTCACACTCTCAAACACATCGATCCCCTGAACTCAGCTCACATTCCAGCCCACGTTCCAGCTCACACTCTCAAACACATAGATCCCCTGAACGCAGCTCACTCTTCAGATCCCAATCACCTGAATGCTGATCACCTGTTCACACACCTGCCATTTACACACACTATTTAGTTCAGTTCTTTGCACCCCATCATTGTGAGGTGTTTTTGTCCACATTCTATTCTGAGCTCTATTTCCATAATTGTCCTCCCGTGTATCGTAGTTTTTGGTCCTCCTTACTAGCGATGCCTTTTTGCCTATTCCCTGCCTGTACTTTTGCCTATCAGATTTCCTGTCATCAACCTCTTGCCTGATCTCCCTGACTACGTCAGTAGCCTTTTCCCCTGCCTGTACTGTTACCTTTTTGGAGTCCCTGTGTATGACCTTCTGCCTGTCCCTGGACCCAGCTACATGCCGCCTCCTATGGTCCTTTGCTAATGAACACCTGCTGCGCTCTGCGCTTGAAACCAGCACCGTCTCCCATCGTATTCATTACAATCGACGTATTTGTGTTTTATTTCGAGAGTTAATCAAGCAGTGAGGGACAATGGGAGAATGCAGCGGACCATCATAGCCGTGTCAATATTTAGGGCACGCTGAAATGGATTGTAATTGGTTATGCACATCACAGAAAGCGATTCACATTTGAAGGAATGATTAACCTTTACGATCCACTGTTTACTGACTGAAACCTGGCCAAGAGCTCTCGTTTTATATTCCTTGTGCTGTCTTGTAGACTGAGACAGTGGGAGCTCCAATCAAAAGCAGCCCTGTAGCGTTCTCTTTCTTGTGCTTTCTTCTCTTCATATCATAGTAGTTTCTGCAGCGAAGACCTGCAGAGTCTTACCGGGACCTTTAGAGGTGAACAACGGTCAAAGGACACCCCCGTGGACAGATAAGCATCTACACTTACGGCATACTGATAGTACAAGGTGGTGTCCCAAATGGAACCCTATTCCCCTATGATTCCTGGTCAAATGTAGTGTACTACAGTATATGGAATAGGGTGCCATTGGGGACGTAGCCCTAGATATGAAGGACGTGCCAGAATATGACATTATTCTGGACAGAAATTAAAGAAGATATCCAGAAAATCTTTGGGTTTACGCTGTTTTTGGACCCTCTTCACTGTGTCTTAGGCTCACAGTATAAGATGAGGGACAATGTGTACAAAAGCAGGTTGGAGTTGTGAGAGAACCAACTCTGGGAGGACCAACTCCGAACATAGTGAAAACAGTTAGAGAAGGACATGGTGTTTGCCTGTAATGTACTGAGTGGCAACAGGTCTGCAGCCCATAGGGTAAAGAACACACAACAGGTGTCTCTCTGAAGGTTGTCGGCTCAAGTCCCTTTTCCCATACTCCTCCTGTATCCTTTCATGTTTATTGGATAGAGATAGAGGTGAAAGACAGGAGAGTGTGCTGGATTCTAAACCATGCTGGCAGCGGTACATTGTACATGTGCTCCAGAGGCAGCGGCTTAGACCACCACCCCAGATCACCCTCAAGCCATTTATACAGTTATACTAACGCAGCAATGGTAAACCCAATTATGTTCTGCTTCATTTCGCTAAGAGGTACAACACAGCCAAGTTTCATTTCTAATCCGCTTCTGGGGTTAGGAATCAGTTCCATTACACGCGTGTCTCGGCGCAAGGGCATAAATAAAACAATGACCTTTTAGTTTCACTCCATCGCTAACATAATTGGAACAACAATAGCCCCATTTGAAAAAAGTCTGACTAGTGTTCCTTTATAAAGAGACGACAACAAGCGGACAATGGCTTTGCATGCTGCCCTTGCTGCAGCATGGTTCCAGAAGCACTCCTCTCTCCTATTCAGCACAGTAATAACCACGCTTCCAGAAGCTGACGGACTGACTGACTGACAAAGGCGGAGAGAGGCCGAGAGAGAAAGGCAACAACAACAAAAAAAGGCAGAGAGAGAAAAGAGGTTGGAGAAAATGCCAGATGGCTGCACATTCCCAGTCAGCTGAGTATCATGTGAATGGTGGGTGATGAGGGGGGTTGGGGGAGGCGGGGTGAGAGGGCTGTGTTGTTTGTGTTGTTTTGTTAGGTCAAATGTCAGTGGGCCGAAACAAATGCAAACATCAACCAACAGCGGCATCTGAGAAAGGGCTGAGCTGGTGTTTTTTTGTAATTGTGAAGGGGGGAGAGAGAGAGGGCTAAAGAGAGAGAGAGAGAGAGAGAGAGAGAGAGAGAGAGAGAGAGAGAGAGAGAGAAAGATAAAGAGAGAAAGAGAGGTGCCCTTGAGTTTATTGGCTTGGCAGTACCTGAATGGAATGTCGGCAATCTACAGTTGAGCATGAATGGAAATACAGTCAAGAGGGACAGACAGGCAGGCACACGGACACACAGACAGTCAGACTGAATTAGACCTTGACCTCAGCGGAGGCCGATCAATAGACCTTTTTAAATACAACAGGATGAGAGGATGACAAATACAACACAAGTGTGTGTAGCAGCAGCACAGTAAACAAAACAACAGTAAAGCAGTGCCAGTGCCTTTGACACCATAACCTATCACTGGACAGGGGGCATTTTCCATCCTAAAACTAAGCCAATGGCACCCTATTCCCTACACTGTAAAAATGCAACTTAAAGTCCAAATAGCTGAAATATCCAAGTTGGCTGGATTTGAAATTTGGGATATTGTGACATGGTATATTCTACTAACACAATGAGTTTTCCTCAATGGGAGTTGAATTTTGAAAAACAATGTTGTGTGAACTTAAATATTGAAGTGTGCCGTTACAGTGTAAATAGCTGAGGGACCAGTTTACAATTAAACACATATTTCTGAGGCAAAAATATGATGCATTAAACTAGATATAGCAAAAAAGTAAGAGGATTCGCTCTTTCCATTAGTGAGATTGTTGGGCTGTGGTAAGTCAGGACAGGTTTTAAAATGAAAAACACTGTCTGGACCAATAATTGGATCATCACTGAAACTGGAGACGAGTCAAAACATCAAAATACATAATTTTCATAGTTGAGAAAGCATGTTTATTATAGTTCATCCAACTTAAAATGTATAGTTCCGTTGATGATATCCTTAAATCTTTAAGATGAGAGGACTTTAAAATTAAAAAATGTAGTCACCTACAAAAATCAAGGCAACCAGCTGCAACACGATTTTTTGTTTACTCATCTTTGGCAAATGTCTTGAGACAACTTAGGAATGTAATATTAGTAGAATGTTCCTGCCCCTAACTTGAGTAAACAAAAAAAATGTGCTGCAGTTGGTTGCCTTTTAAGTTCTCAACTTTTACATGTTTTTACAGTGTACATCGTGCACTACTTTTGACCTGAGCCCTATGCCGTTTGGGATGCACGCTATATCATGCAGAACAGCTGACTACTGTGTGTCGATTTACAACAGTACAATACACAGTAAACAGTCTAGAAGGGTGGATCACTGACCTAAATGTCAATGCTATCTCTGCTATCTACTGATATCTCTGTGATTTCCAGCCAGAATGCCCTAGTACTGTGAAATTGGCAGAGCTTTTGGTCATTTGTTATGAATTGGGTGGAGACATACTTTTCAAGATTGGAAAGGAGTCAGAAATTGCGCAATGCTTTCAAACCGCCAATTTCCCTTCCCTGTACCAAAACCCACGCATACTTCATATAAAGCAAAAGCAAACAATTCAAGACTAAAGCACATGAAGCTAAACACCTGCCACCAACTGAAGTGATCTTTTATTTGATTCATAGAGTATATTTCTGTTTTTAAAAGCTACGTCATCCGTGCCTGCTTGCCAACGTATTCCAGTCAGAATTGTTTTTGTCATGCTGTCAGATGTTAGACATGATATTGTAATTCAGTATGTATCTGGACCCGTCTGGACTCATACAGCAAAGCCAATGACAGCAGATATTAAGCTACAGTGGGGCAAAAAAGTATTTAGTCAGCCACCAATTGTGCAAGTTCTCCCACTTAAAAAGATGAGAGAGGCCTGTAATTTTCATCATAGGTACACTTCAACTTTGACAGACAAAATGAGAAAAAAAAATCCAGAAAATCACATTGTAGTATTTTTAATGAATTCATTTGCAAATTATGGTGGAAAATAAGTATTTGGTCAATAACAAAAGTTTATCTCAATACTTTGTTATATACCCTTTGTTGGCAATGACAGAGGTCAAACGTTTTCTTCACAAAGTCTTCACAAGGTTTTCACACACTGTTGCTGGTATTTTGGCCCATTCCTCCATGCAGATCTCCTCTAGAGCAGTGATGTTTTGGGGCTGTTGCTGGGCAACACGGACTTTCAACTCCCTCCAAAGATTTTCTATGGGGTTGAGATCTGGAGACTGGCTAGGCCACTCCAGGACCTTGAACTGCTTCTTACGAAGCCAATCCTTCTTTGCCCGGGAGGTGTGTTTGGGATCATTGTTATGCTGAAAGACCCAGCCACGTTTCATCTTCAATGCCCTTGCTGATGGAAGGTTTTCACTCAAAATCTCACGATACATGGCCCCATTCATTCTGTCCTTTACAAGGATCAGTCGTCCTGGTCCCTTTGCAGAAAAACAGCCCCAAAGCATGATGTTTCCACCCCCATGCTTCACAGTAGGTATGGTGTTCTTTGGATGCAACTCAGCATTCTTTGTCCTCCAAACACGACGAGTTGAGTTTTTACCAAAAAGTTCTATTTTGGTTTCATCTGACCATATGACATTTTCCCAATCTTCTTCTGGATCATCCAAATGCTCTCTAGCAAACTTCAGACGGGCCTGGACATGTACTGGCTTAAGCAGGGGGACACGTCTGGCACTGCAGGATTTGAGTCCTTGGCGGCGTAGTGTGTTACTGATGGTAGGCTTTGTTACTTTGGTCCCAGCTCTCTGCAGGTCATTCGCTAGGTCCCCCCGTGTGGTTCTGGGATTTTTGCTCACCGTTCTTGTGATCATTTTGACCCCACGGGGTGAGATCTTGCGTGGAGCCCCAGATCGAGGGAGATTATCAGTGGTCTTGTATGTCTTCCATTTCCTAATAATTGCTCCCACAGTTGATTTCTTCAAACCAAGCTGCTTACCTATTGCAGATTCAGTCTTCCCAGCCTGGTGCAGGTCTACAATTTTGTTTCTGGTGTCCTTTGACAGCTCTTTGGTCTTGGCCATAGTGGAGTTTGGAGTGTGACTGTTTGAGGTTGTGGACAGGTGTCTTTTATACTGATAACAAGTTCAAACAGGTGCCAATAATACAGGTAACGAGTGGAGGACAGAGGAGCCTCTTAAAGAGGAAGTTACAGGTCTGTGAGAGCCAGAAATCTTGCTTGTTTGTAGGTGAGCAAATACTTATTTTCCATCATAATTTGCAAATAAATTCATTAAAAATCCTACAATGTGATTTTCTGGATTTCTTTTTCTCATTTTGTCTGTCATAGTTGAAGTGTACCTATGATGAAAATTACAGGCCTCTCTCATCTTTTTAAGTGGGAGAACTTGCACAATTGGTGGCTGACTAAATACTTTTTTGCCCCACTGTAAATTAAATATAGTAATAAAAACAGAGAAATTGTTGGTCAGAGTACAGAACCACAGTTCCAAGAGCATAACGAGACAGAGAGAAAGAGAAGGCAAGATGGCCAAATCAAATTGTATTGGTCACATACAGTTGAAGTCAGAAGTTTACAAACACTTGGAGTCATTAAAACTCATTTTTCGACATGTACTTTGTGCATGACACAAGTAATTTTTCCAACAATTGTTTACAGACAGATTATTTCACTTATAATTCACTGTATCACAATTCCAGTGGGTCAGAAGTTTACATAAACTAAGTTGACTGTGCCTTTAAACAGCTTGAAAAATTCCAGAAAATAATGTCATAGCTTTAGAAGCTTCTGATAGGCTAATTGACATCATTTGAGTCAATTGGAGGTGTACCTGTGGATGTATTTCAAGGCCTACCTTCAAACTCAGTGCCTCTTTGCTTGACATCATGGGAAAATCAAAAGAAATCAGTCAAGACCTCAGAAGAAAAATTGTAGACCTCCACAAGTCTGGTTCATCCTTGGGAGCAATTTCCAAACGCCTGAAGGTACACCGTTCATCTGTACAAACAATAGTACGCAAGTATAAACACCATGGGACCATGCAGCTGTCATACCGCTCGGGAAGGAGACACATTTTGTCTCCTAGAGATTAACGTACTTTGGTGCGAAAAGTGAAAATCAATCCCAGAACAACAACAAAGGACCTTGTGAAGATGGAGGAAACAGGTACAAAAGTATCTATATCCACAGTAAAACGAGTCCTATATCGACATAACCTGAAAGGCTGCTCAGCAAGGAAGAAGTCACTGCTCCAAAACCACCATATAAAAGCCAGACTACGGTTTGCAGCTGCACATGGGGACAAAGATCGTACTTTTTGGAGAAATGTCCTCTGGTCTGATGAAACAAAATATAACTTTTGGCCATAATGACCATCATTATGTTTGGAGGAAAAGGGGGATGCTTGCAAGCCGAAGAACACCATCCCAACTGTGAAGCACGGGGGTGGCGGCATCATGTTGCAGGGGTGCTTTGCTGCAGGAGGGACTGGTGCACTTCACAAAATAGATGGCATCATGAGGTAGAAAAATGACATGGATATATTGAAGCACCATCTCAAGACATCAGTCAGAAAGTTAAGGCTTGGTCGCTAATGAGTCTTCCAAATGGACAACGACCTCAAGCATACTTTCAAAGTTGTGGCAAAATGGCTTAAGGCCAACAAAGTCCAGGTATTGGAGTGGCCATCATAAAGCCCAAAGAAAATTTGTGGGCAGAACTGAAAAAGCGTGTGCGAGCAAGGAGGCCTACAAAACTGACTCAGTTACACCAGCTCTGTCAGGAGGAATGGGCCAAAATTCACCCAACTTATTGTGGGAAGCTTGTGGAAGGCTACCCGAAACGTTTGACCCAAGTTAAACATTTTAAAGGCAATACACTCAATTAGTTTTTGGTAGCATGTAAACTTCTGACGCACAGGGAATGTGATGAAAGAAATGAAAACTGAAATAAATGTATTTGGCTAAGGTGTATGTAAACTTCTGACTTCAACTGTAAGTCTCCAACTTCAGTGATTTTTGCAATTCGTTCCAGTCATTGGCAGCAGAGAACTGGAAGGAAAGGCGGCCAAGTAGGTGTTGGCTTTGGGGATGACCAGTGAAATATACCTGCTGGAGTGCGTGCTACGGGTGGGTGTTGCTGTGGTGACCAGTGAGCTGAGATAAGGTGGAGCTTTACCTAGCAAAGACTTATAGACGACTTGGAGCCAGTGGGTTTCGCGACGAATATGTAGCGTGGACCAGCCAACGAGAGCATACAGGTCGCAGTGGTGGGTAGTAGATGGGGCTTTGGTGACAAAACGGATGGCACTGTGATAGACTGCATCCAATTTGCTGAGTAGAGTGTTGGAGTCTATTTTGCATGAAGAAATCCGGTGTCTGTTTCCGTGAAACAGATAATGTTACAATCTCTGATGTCTCTCTGGAGGGCAACTCGTGCCCCAATTTCATCTACCTTGTTGTCTAGAGACTGGACATTGGCGAGTGATATGCTCGGAAGCGGTGGATGGTGTGCTCGCCTTCTAAGTCTGACCAGAAGGCCGCTCCGTCTGCCTCTCCTGCGGCGACAACGTTGTTTTGGGTCGGCCTCTGGGATTAGATCCAATGTCCAGGGTGGAGGCCCGAACAAAGGATCCGCTTCAGGAAAGTTGTATTCCTGGTCGTAATGTTGGTAAGTTGACATCGCTCTTATGTGCAATAGTTATTCCCGGGTGTATGTAATAACACTTAAGATTTTCTGGGCTAACGATGTAAGAAATAATACATAAAAAAAAAATACTGCAAAGTTTCCTAAGAACGTGAAGTGAGGCGACCATGTCAGTCCGCACCATCTCTCAAAAAGTCCATATTATTATGTACAGTATGGTTTTGATCATTTCTATATTTGTATTACTTAACCTCTAATTCCTCCCAATCCCGGATCCGGGAGCACCCCCATCAGTAAAAAAGCTGACTAGCATAGCCTAGCATAGCGTCACAAGTAAATACTAGCATCTAAATATCATTAAATCACAAGTCCAAGACACCAGATGAAAGATACACATCTTGTGAATCCAGCCATCATTTCTGATTTTTAAAATGTTTTACAGGGAAGACACAATATGTAAATCTATTAGCTAACCACGTTAGCAAAAGACACCACTTTTTTTACTCCACCATTTTTTTACTGCATCAGTAGCTATCACAAATTCGACCAAATAAAGATATAAATTGCCACTAACCAAGAAACAACTTCATCAGATGACAGTCTGATAACATATTTATTGTATAGCATATGTTTTGTTAGAAAAATGTGCATATTTCAGGTATAAATCATAGTTTACCATTGCAGCCACCATCACAACTCTCACCAAAGCGACTAGAATAACTACAGAGAGCAACGTGAATTACCTATATACTCATCATAAAACATTTCTGAAAAATACACAGCGTACAGCAAATGAAAGACAAACATCTTGTGAATCCAGCCAATATTTCAGATTTTTTAAGTGTTTTACAGCGAAAACACAATATAGCATTATATTAGCTTACCACAATAGCCAGAAACACAACACCATTTACCAGCAGCAAAGGTTAGCGATCGTAACAAGCAAGCAAAAGATATATAATTTTTGACTAACCTTCATAAACTTCTTCAGATGACAGTCCTGTAACATCATATTACACAATGCATATAGGGTTTGTTCGAAAATGTGCATATGTAGCGGCACAAATCGTGGTTATACAATGTGAGTAGTGGCCAAACTTCAAGCAATCTGTCCGGCGCCATCTTGGAGAGGCACCTAATCTAATCATTAACTATTCATAAACTTGACTAAAAAATACAGGTTGGACAGCAAATGAAAGATACATTAGTTCTTAATGCAACCGCTGTGTTAGATTTTTAAAATTAACGTTACTGCACATACAGCGTGCGCTAAAGCGAGACCGCACCGAAATTCATGGCGGAATTATTGTTTAACATTTGTCAACATAAATACGAATTAACAGCATAAAGACTTCTTACTATTTGACGAGCTTCCATCAGAATCTTGGGCAAGGTGTCCTTTCTCCAGAACAATCGTCTTTTGGTTGAAAGATGTCCTCTTCTCCTGTAGAATTAGCAGCTAACGCTAGCTATGTGCCAGAGAGGTGTCCAACTCGTGATAGCGCGTGACAAAGAATATCCAGAAAATCGCAATAAACTGCTATAAGTCGGTTTAAATTAACTACCTTATGAAGTTAAGACAAAAATCAAATTAAATCAGAGCCGGAGATATAGAACTGCTAAAACGAAAGCTTTTCAGGACGCCATTGTGATGTCCCTCCTGCGCCAGGCGCCCCGTTGAAAAGAACGGACCTTCCGTTCCACGGGCTTTTATAGTGCCCCAGATGGTGCAATCCACTCCATTCAAATTCTCACCGCTTACTGACATCTAGAGGAAGGCGTATGCAGTGCATGTAGCCCCATAGCTTACATGGGAATTTATAAACTGACCCTAAAACAGAGACCTCGATTTCAGAAATCTTACTCCTTGACAGGAAGTGTGCTGCAGAATGAGTTCTGTTTCACTCAGAGAAATAATTCAAACGGTTTTAGAAACTAGAGAGTGTTTTCTATCCAATAGTAATAATAATATGCATATTGTACGAGCAAGAATTGAGTACGAGGCAGTTTAACCCTTTCACACGTACCATCACACGGGTGTGATCGTTCTACAGTGGTCCCTGAAGCGTACGATCACACCCGTGTGATTAGAACACTCATTTAGAACGCTCGTTTAGAACGGCCAGTTTCGAATGACGCAACAGTCAGCGTTTGAGCTGGCCACACTTTTTTCAGAAACTATTTACACAAACACAGTCCTTACAAAGTTATGTCCAGAATGTGAGCAGTTTATTTTTGGATTCAATGTTCAGATATTCACAGAAGTATATATAGCATAACACAATCATCCTAACCGGAAAAATGTAGGCTACATTTGTCCTAGCGCTAACTGAGGAAAGATTGACCCAACACACGCAGTCATATTTTCTAACTCTCGGCTGACAAACTACAATATGAATTAGCTAATAGCAATTACTATGTATAATTAATCACATCACGGGTGAGCTCACCATTGATCGAAATAATTAGGTAAAGCACTTTTTAGAAATCGAAAGTAATCCGACGATTAGTTTCAGCGCGCACCCATGCATTTTTTCCTCACAGAAACCGAAGACAATAAGAGAAGACGAGATGAGTTTGGTCTGTTTATAGTATGCATGTTGAAGGGGTGTGTCATCTACCGTCGTTCACATCCCACCATTCATTTCCGGAAGTCCTCAAAAAGAGTGAACTCTTACTCACCTCATTTTGTTATAACATCTTTGGTCAAAGACGATTACGTGAACCCAGAATGCATTGAATGTCAACAAACATGGCTACACAGCTGGAATTAGCTTAGCTCATCATAATCAGTACAACCTTCAAAAAAGTATTTTACACACATAATATGTGCCCATTACAATCTGTGCAAGAATCGGAATGCATGATTTGTCACCTAGATTTGAAAACATGTGAATAAAACCGTAAATACACAAATAATTGCCACACAAAACATTTTCTGATAGTGATTTATTGATACAAGTGGCGCGTGCCGGCAGTCAACCACGTACCCTCTCACTGTAAACCAGTCAGTGTTGTTGTTTATGTATGTAGCTAGTGAGCTAAGCTGAAGCATTAGCAATGTCTTTCAAAAGGAGACAACAAACAAATGTGGAAATTCTGGAGATTTTTTTTAAATTCTGACAATGAGTCAGAGTATGAAAGTCAGGAATCAGATTCTGACTGAGTGAGGAGCTGCCCCCCAACCTTGTAGCCATTGAGAACCCTGAATCTGAATTTCCCTTGTCCACTGACGAAGTCCCAGGTCCCTTTGAAGATGCTGGTGGTGATGGAGGCATACCAACAGTGAATGAAGTACAGGAGTTCTGTGGTAGCTGGAAGGCCACCAGTCATTTCACCCCTCCTGGCCCTGCTGTTTGCTTTGACGAGTCCCAGTCTGGAGTGCAACGCCCCTTGCCATTTCCAACTGAGGCAGAGTGCTTCAAGTTGTTTCTGACAGAGGAGCTGGTGGGAGACATAGTAGAGACCAATCGCTATGCCTTGGAGCTACAGGATAAGAGAGAGCCAGGAGTGGGGGACAACCACAATTAGTGAAATGTATACATTCCTGGTGACAGTAAAGACTGCTTTCTAGTTCTGCTGCTATGACTGCATTTCATCAACGCTACTACCATCCTAAATGACCCGTTATACAAAATAAGAAATGTTAACAGCTGGCAGTGGCAGGACAAACGAGACGTCCATGTCCTCTCCACTGTCCATACAGCAACCATGTCGGCCACAGGGAAGGTGGACCACCTGACGGGAGAGAGAAACAAACCAGACAGAGAACCATCAAACCAGACTGCGTGCTTGACTATTACCTCAAAATGGGGGCAGTGGATAAGGCTGACATGATAAACAGCTTTGTGGAATGCACTCAGAAAACGACCAAGTGGTATAAGATATTTTTCCAGGGTAGCGTCAAAATACAACATGCCAATACTTCTGACGCATTTAGCATTGTTTTACAGAACTAATAGAATAATGTAACTAGCTACATAAGCACGATTGAATATAACACCATAAAAGGTGAGTAACATGAGTAACGTTACCTAGCGTGTCCGCGGTTATAAGGAATATACACAAATATATTATGCTCCATTCACACAGTGAGCTACAGTAGAAACGGTATAACACGACACAATAACGTAATTAGGCACTTACTTTGATAGAAACGCAGTCTTGATTTGAAGATGGGTCTCTGTAGTGACGCTTCTAGTACTGAGACGCTGTGCCACTTGGGAGTCATAAGGCCAGGGTAGCTTCGAAATACAACACATGCTAATACTTCCCTGACGCAATTAGCATTGTTTTCCAGAGCTAATAGGAGAATGTAGCTAGATACCTAAGCATTGAGTATAACACCATAAATGTTATGAAATGAGTAACGTTACATCGCGTGTCCGCGGTTATAAGGAATATACACAAAAACATGACGTTACAGCAGAAACGACATAACACGACATGCAGAAACTATTATAACGTATTAAGGCACTTTGATAGAAACGCACACATTTCCAAAGGTATTATTGGTAACGAAAACAACTTTGATTTCGATGCAGGCGACAGGTGGAAAATATGAACACGTGTATGCAGGACGGCAGATGAGTAAATGTCCTGCACAAACAATTGAGAAGTGTTTGGGGAATTTTGTCCGGGTCAGAAATGTCCAAAAAATTAATTGGTCCGCAAAAGTAAAAATGACTACTTTTATGTGAATGAATGAGGCGGAACACACCTCATTTCAAACTGTTATTAGAAAATAAAAAACTTGTTAGAAAATAATTTAAAATTGACAAATAAAACAGGCTGCGTGCTTTGGTTTGAGGGCAGCGCAGATTAAATGTACTGTTACATAACAATCACATTCTTGAATGGAGAGAACGTTCTAACATCACGTGCATAAAAAAACTCACGCTGGGGCGACCGTTAGAAATATTTGGAACTCACGCATGAAAGGGTTAATTTGGGAACGAATTTTTACAAAGTCGAAATGGCGCCCCCATATTGACAAGAAGTTTTAAACACAATGATCCGAGACTCGTTTAATGTAATTAAAAAGTCAAATGCAGTAAACGTGAATGCATGCCATTATAAAGCTCAGAATGAAAGGCTCAGCCCAGTCCAAGCTCTTCTCTGTCCTGGCACCCCAATGGTGGAACCAGCTTCCCCCTGAAGATAGGGCAACAGAGCTGCCCATCTTCCGCAAACATCTGAAACCTTATCTCTACAAAGAATATGTTAAATAATCCCACAGCCCCCCACCCACACACACACACATAAAACATACCTTTCATGAACTAACACTCACACTTGACTTTTTTCCCACCTATTAGCACTGACTTTTCTGATAGTTAGCTACTTTATTGAGGAAAAATGTAATATGACTGTGTTATGTGGTTGTCCCACCTAGCTAGCTTAAGATGAATGCACTAACTGCAAGTCACTCTGGATAAGACTAAATGACAAAAAATCTGGTAAATGACTAAAAATGTGTGTCTGGAAGTAGCTAGCAAGTTAGCCAATTAGATTGGGTGCTTGACTGCTGTTGTTAATAGAGAACGCTCGGATCAACCCTTAAAGAAATGGGTCGGGCTAAAGCTTGAGGGTGTAAAAGATGTTAAATGGGTGTAGACAAAGAAGAGCTCTCCAGTTGGTACCAAAACATTCAAAGGACATTTTCTCAAAAGTGAGGTTACAAGTTGATCAACTTTCAAAGCAGAATTACTTTCCTATTGTTCCTCAAATGCAGTGTATGATAAACCATTTTGTAGCTCTGTGTCTCTGCTTTTATCCAATGTAAAAATAAAAAATAAATCAAATTTTGCTACCTAAGACTGAATAAAGGCGGTCGGTCACAAATATCAAATGTAAAATGTGGTATAATTACATTTGATCTGTGCTTTGAGAGACATTATGCTGTATGACATGCCCACATCGGTAACACACACCACATGCACTGGAAGAGAGTCAACTGAAAACCAGCACTGTAAAACTAATGTGTGAGTTATATTCCAGGTTGAATGAAAATGGACTCATGTTATCCACAAGTCTAATGTGGTCTAAAGAAGTAAGTCGTGTTTCCATTTCCAGTAACATCACAGCATGCAAAACGGAATGTCTTTATGAGCCAAACATAGACTGACAATTACTGCTAAGAGGGCCCATAAACCCAGAGATCATTTTCCATGCCATGGCATACAAGACAACACGATTGGAATCTGAAATCGTAGTAGCGTATTGATTTCACTTTAAACGATAGCATGTTTAACTGTATACACTTTGTCTCCTGCAGCATGTACGGAGTTGGAGTAACTATCCAAAAAACAGGACAGGCATTAGACAGTGAGGTTTGGGTCAGGTGTTCAGTGAAATGTTATGTCTGGTGACTTGTGCTTTGGTGATAATTCAGTAGTTATTCTGTAAGGTAACATTGGCTACTATGGACCAGTACTGTATGTAGAGTATCTGTAGTTGTTATGTGTCAGAGCACTCAGCCCCATTGGCGGTGGAGGGGTACTGGTACAAAGAGTTGGGGAAGGACAGTTTGGCATCCCTCCGGACTGAACCCTGGTGTAGAACACACACAGTAACAGTATTACAACATGACAGACAGACAGGCAGAAATTCAGACAGGAAGGCGGGCAGGGAGACAGATAAACAGGCAGGCAGACAAGCAGATGATTGACCAGGGTTAACCTCTGCTTCCCTCCTCCAGGGATAGACTCTGATGGCAAGCCCAGGACCATCACTCTTCCTGGGGTTAAGTTGAGGACAAGTCCCGGGCGTCACATCCAGGATGGGGAGCTGGAGGGAGATAAATAAATGAGAGATAGAGGAACAAAGCCTGATTACCATGAAAGAAAACATGGGCATAAAAAATAGAGGAACGCAGCAAAAAATAGAGAATACTCTGAGGGCATATATTGATCCCATAGGTCTCTGGTCAAAAGTGAACTATATCGGGAATAGGGTGCGATTTGGGAGGCATCCATAGAGTCCTCTGTCCACTTCTCTGTGGTAAGTGAGTGTTGGTGTGTGAATCGCTGTGTGAAGCCTGTGTTATTGAGGTACCCTCTGTGTTGTAGCCTGTTATAGTCTGCACAGCGGAGGGGCTGATGCACCACACATACCTCTACACCTAATGGCAACAATCAACCCCCTGCCGCAAACACACAGGCACACACACATAGACACAGATGCACGCTAGCTAGCATGCACACACACAGGTCACTGACCCCCATCATCAGCACTGTGAAAGTGTTGGCTCTCACAATCACTCTTGCTTGTACTACCGCTAAACACTCAGTACGCACACGCATATACACACACACACACTTCAGAAAATGACAGCCATCTCCTGAGGGAAATTGCTCTGACAATATCTACTCCCCTGCAGGGTACCTTCATGTGTGCACACGCACACACACACACAACATCATTGAAGGAGCTGAGGTGAAGGGGTTTGCAGACATTTACTGACCACAATCACAATAATGTCAGAGACAGATGTCGTCCATCCACACACTAATTACATTTTGTACCTAGTGAATTCTACAACACAGGCCTTTAGAATGATCCGTTTTACATAGAAGCTCGATTCCTATTGGACAGAGGAGGTGTGCTAACTTCTGCCTTCCAATTAAAAGGCGGGGTTATCCACTACCCCAAAGTCCTTCAGGTCAGGTCTGTTAGTATTGCATTTTATCAGTAACAGGCGTTTGATTGGAGTCACAGTAATTTTGATGTCCAAGACTTCATGAAATCATCATGATCTTCATCACCTTCATCGTCGTCGTCACCATCGTCATGCTCACCAGCATCAACTTCATCAACACCCTAACCTCTGACTTACATCAAGGAGTGTCTCTTTAGTTATACAAACAGGACACAGACTGCTATACCAAGAATCAGCAGGGCCAGTCCAATGGCTATGCCAGCCTACATAGCCTCTATAGGAGAGACAAACACATGGATTTATATTCAATATAGTACAATACATACACCGGAAAACTTCCCAACTGGGATTTCTGGATAACCTGGGAATTTTGGGACAGTTACAGATGATTGCAGATAGACCAATGTTATTTATATGAATAGTAAAGAGGACAGGTCCAAAAATCGACCCATGCGGGACACCTTTAGTAATATCAAGGTCATTTGACTTAACACCATCAGAAAGCACACGTTGTGTTCTGTCTGACAGATAGTTCCCCGACCACTTGCAAGACGCCCGGTTGAGGCCTGTTTCAGACAACCTTTGAACGAGTAGGGGATGGTCGACAGTATCAAAGGCCTTGGACAGATCTATAAATATAGCAGCACAGTGATTCCTATGATCTGCTAGGTTCTGAACAAACAGTAAAAACTCAGATGACAAGAAAAAGCTCAAACCAAGTTTATTCAACCCAATGAGTTTAAAAAACAAAAAATTATTTCACCTTTATTTAACCAGGTAGGCCAGTTGAGAACAAGTTCTCATGTACAACTGCGACCTGGCCAAGATATGTCACGATCGTCTTTCGGTGAATGAGAGGACCAAGGCGCAGCGTGATATAAATACATCTTCTTTTATTAGAAGATGAAACGAACACTAAACGTGAAGCTACAAAACGAAAGTGCAGCCACAAGCAACTAACGTCAAGACATAGACAATTACCCACAACCTACCTAATGCCTATGGCTGCCTTAAATATGGCTCCCAATCAGAGACAACGATAGACAGCTGTCTCTGATTGAGAACCAATTCAGGCAACCATAGACTTACATAAACACCTACACTGAACACAACCCCATGAACTCTACAAAACCCCCTATACAATACAAACACCCTAGACTAAACAAAAACACACAAACATCCCCCATGTCACACCCTGACCTAACTAAAATAATAAGGAAAAGAAAGATAACTAAGGCCAGGGCGTGACAAGATAAAGCAAAGCAGTGCGACAACAAACAACACAGAGTTACACATAGGATAAACAAAAGTACAGTCAATAACACAATACAGCTGTACAATACAGTCATACAGCTGCAAAGACAACCTAAAAGTCACACAAGCACATCTTTATACCTTCCAACTAGGTGGCGTCATCTCATTGCATGTCTAAGATAACCAATCCTTCTTTTACGTTAGGCAGAAACACAGTAGGTTCCTTTAACCGGTATTGTCATGGCCCTGCCTAAGTCTAGGATCCTCATTGGCGTGGAAATTAGTATGTACAGTACCTGTCAAAAGTTTGGACACACCTACTCATTCAAGGGTTTTTCTTTATTTAACTATTTTCTACATTGTAGAATAATAGTGAAGATATGACAACTATGAAATAACACATATGGAATCAGGTATTAACCAAAAAAAGTGTTAAACAAATCAAAATATATATGGCAGTCTGAGATATGGCTTTTTCTTTGCAATGCCTAGAAGGCCAGCATCCTGGAGTCGCCTCTTCACTATTGACATTAATTAATCTCGTTGGCTGGACCTCGCTTCATACTCGTCGCCAAACCCACTGGCGCCAGGTCATCTACAAGTCTCTGCTAGGTAAAGCCCCGCCTTATCTCAGCTCACTGGTCACCATAGCAACACCCACCCGTAGCACGCGCTCCAGCAGGTATTTCTCACTGGTCACCCCCAAAGCCAATTCTTCCTTTGGCCGCCTCTCCTTCCAGTTCTCTGCTGCCAATGACTGGAACGAACTCCAAAAATCTCTGAAGCTGGAGACTCTTACCTCCCTCACTAGCTTTAACCTTTCTCGCCCAGGGGTTCCGCTAGCGGAACACCCACAACATTCTGCTGAAAAGGCATATTTTTTTGAAATATGTAACTTTCACACATTAACAAGTCCAATACAGCAAAGGAAAGATAAACATCTTGTTAATCTACCCATCGTGTCCGATTTTTTAAATGTTTTACAGCGAAAACACAACATATATTTATGTTAGATCACCACCAAATCCAAAAAACACAGCCATTTTTCCAGCCAAAGACAGGAGTCACAAAAAGCAGAAATATAGATAATATTAATCACTAACCTTTGATGATCTTCATCAGATGACACTCATAGGACTTCATGTTACACAATACATGTATGTTTTGTTCGGTAAAGTTCATATTTATATCCAAAAATCTGAGTTTACATTGGCGCGTTATGTTCAGTAGTTCCAAAACGTACAGTGATTTTGCAGAGAGCCACATCAATTTACAGAAATAGTCATCATAAATGTTGATGAAAATACAAGTGTTATACATGGAATTTTAGATCCACTTCTCCTTAATGCAACCGCTGTGTCAGATTTCAAAAAAACTTTACAGAAAAAGTAAACTATGCAATAATCTGAGTACGGCGCTCAGACGACAAATCAACCCAAAGAGAAATCCGCAATATCCGTTGTGCAGTCAACAGAAGTCAGAAATAACATTATAAACATTCACTTACCTTTGATGATCTTCATCAGAATGCACTCCCGGGAATCTCAGTTCCACAATAAATGTTTGTTTTGTTCGATAATGTCCATCATTTAGGTCCAAATTCCTCCTTGTTGTTCGTGCGTTCAGTACACAATCTAAACTCACGACGCACGTGCAAGTCCAGCGGAAAGTACGGACGAAAAGTCCAAAAAGTTCTGTTACGGTCCGTGTTCTGTTACAGAAACATGTCAAACGATGTACAGAATCAATCTTTAGGATGTTTTTAACATAAATCTTCAGTAATGTTCCAACCGGAGAATTCCTTTGTCTTCAGAAATGCGATGAACGCAGATAACACGCACATGAACGCGCATGGTCGGCGCATGGTCAGCTCGTGGCACTCTGGGAGAGACCTTACTCAATCTCCTCTCATTCGCCCCCACTTCACAGTAGAAGCATCAAACAAGGTTCTAAAGACTGTTGACATCTAGTGGAAGCCATAGGAAGTGCAACATGACCCAATTTCCACTGTATCTTGGATAAGCAAAGAGTTGAAAACCTACAAACCTCAGATTTCCCACTTCCTGGTTGGATTTTTTCTCAGGTTTTTGCCTGCCATATGAGTTCTGTTATACTCACAGACATCATTCAAACAGTTTTAGAAACTTCAGAGTGTTTTCTATCCAAATCTACTAATAATATGCATTCCTAGGATCTGGGCCTGAGTCGCAGGCAGTTTACTCTGGGCATGCTTTTCATCCGGACGTGAAAATACTACCCCCTACCCCAAAGAAGTTAACCAGGATTTGGGTAGGTTTCTGCGGTCCTATTGCCAGGACCGGCCGGGGGAGTGGGCGACTTCATCCCCTTGTCAGAGATGGCCCAAAACTCTCCTTTTCAGTGTGTACTAGGTTATCAGCCGATCCTGGCACCGTAGCATCAGAGCCAGATCGAGGCACCTGCCTCGATGAATGGCTTCGGCGCTCGGAGGAGACATGGGATGCTGCCCATGTGCGCTTGCAACGGGCCATCAGGCGGAAGTAGGCGAGCGCCGATCGCCACCGCAGTGAGGGGACCGGGTCTGGCTCTCGACCCAAAACCTACCCCTTCGCCTGCCTTGCCAGAAGCTGGGTCCGCGGTTTGTGGGGCCATTTAAAGTCCTGAGGAGACTGAACGAGGTGTGTTATAGGTTACAGCTCCCCCTGATTACCGTATTAACCCCTCGTTCCATGTGTCTCTCCTCAGGCCGGTGGTGGCTGGTCCACTCCAGCAGTCTGAGGAGCGGGAGGTTCCTCCGCCCCCTCTGGACATTGAGGGGGCCCCGGCGTATACTGTGCGAGCCATCATGGACTCAAGGCGTCGGGCGAGGGGCCTTCAGTACCTCGTGGAGTGGGAGGGGTACGGTCCGGAGGAGAGATGCTGGGTGCCGGTGGAGGACATCTTGGACCCTTCCTTACTGCAGGAATTTCACCGTCTCCACCCGGATCGTCCTTCGCCTCGTCCTCCGTGTCGTTCCCGAGACCGGTGTCGGCGCGCGTCAAGGGGGGGTACTGTCACGACTTCCGCCGAAGTCCTTGTTCCTTGTTCGGGCGGCGTTCGGCGGTCGACGTCACCGGCTTTCTAGCCGCCACCGATCTACGTTTCTTTTTCTATGTGTTTTGTCTTGATTGTACACACCTGGTTTCCATTACGTTATCATTTATTCCCTATTTAACCCTCTGGTTCCCACATGGTTTTGTCCGTGTTTGTTCTTTGTTAAGTGGTCGCTCTTTTGTGTCGAGCTGGATTGTTTTCCCTGTATGGAATTTTTTGTGATTTATTCAGAGTAAAGTACGTTTTTTACTCAGTTATTTGTCCTGCGCCTGACTCCGTCCTACCCACTGCACACTGACACTTGACGACTACCTGCCGTTCTGGACCTTACTGACCTCTGCCTGCACTTGACCTGTCGTTTGCCTGCCCCTGTACTAGTAATACACTTTTGTTACTTCGACACTGTCTGCATCCGTTGAAACGTCCAAACTACATCTCCATGCCAATCATTTAATTGATCTCAAACTCAATCAGTTTCATGGGAATATGCATTTACATCTTATTGAATGTGTCACGACTGTTTGAAGAAGAGGACCAAGGTGCAGCGTGGTACGTGTTCATGATATTTAATACAGCTGAACACTAGAACAAAAAATAACAAAGCGGAACAAACTAAACAGTTCTGTCTGGTGCAGACACACAAAACAGAAAACAACTACCCACAAAACCCATGTGGGCAAGAGCTACCTAAGTATGGTTCTCAATCAGAGACAACGATAGACAGCTGCCTCTGATTGAGAACCACACCCCGCCAAACAACAAAGAAATACAAAACATATAACACAAAACATAGAATGCCCACCCTAACTCACGCCCTGACCAAACCAAAATAGAGACATAAAAATGATCTCTAAGGTCAGGGCGTGACAGAATGACTGTTTCATGAGTGAATTAGAGCAGATGGTGTAAACAAACTATTGAATCTCTTGATTTTTTTTAAATCAAAGCATATATCCTTCCTAGTGTTGCGCTCAGAGTTTTGGCGCATGAGAAAAACAATGTGACAACTCAGCTTAAACCCTCCTAAAATCTCATTGGAAATTAGGAGGTATTTTTGGTGTAACAGTTGTTACAGGCCTACTATGCTACGGTACTATGTAGAGAATAGGGTGCTATTTTTAATTTTATTTATTTCATCTTTATTTAACCAGGTAGGCCAGTTGAGAACAAGTTCTCATTTACAACTGTGACCTGGCCAAGATAAAGCAAAGCAGTGCGACACAAACAACACAGAGTTACATGTGGGATAAACAAACGTACAGTCAATAACACAATACAAAAATCTAGATACAAATGTAGTAAGATTATGGAGGTAAGGCAATAAATAGGCCATAGTGGCAAAATAATTACAATGTATCAATTAAACACTGGAGTGATAGATGTGCAGAAGATGAATGTGCAAGTAGAGATACTGGGGTGCAAAGGAGCAAAAAAATAAATAACAATTTGGGGATGAGGTAGTTGGGTGGGCTATTTACAGATAGGCTCTGTACAGGTGCAATGATCGGTAAGCTGCTCTGACAGCTGATGCTTAAAGTTAGTGAGGGAGATATAAGACTCCAGCTTCAGTGATTTTTGCAATTCGTTCCAGCAATTGGCAGCAGAGAACTGGAAGGAAAGGCGGCCAAAGAGGAGTTGGCTTTGGGGATGACCAGTGAAATATACCTGCTGGAGCGCATGCTACGGGTGGGTGCTGCTATGGTGACCAGTGAGCTGAGATAAGTCGGGGCTTTACCTAGCAAAGACTTATAGATGACCTGGAGCCAGTGGGTTTAGTGACGGATATGAAGCGAGGGCCAGCCAACGAGAGCATGCAGGTCGCAGTGGTGGGTAGTATTTGGGGTTTTGGTGACAAAACAGATGGCACTGTGATAGACTACATCCAATTTGCTGAGTAGAGTGTTGGAGGCTATTTTGTAAATGACATCGCCGAAGTCAAGGATCGGTAGGATGGTCAGTTTTACGAGGGTATGTTTGGCAGCATGAGTGAAGGATGCTTTGTTGCGAAATAGGAAGCCGATTCTAGATTTAATTTTGGATTGGAGATGCTTAATGTGAGTCTGGAAGGAGAGTTTACAGTCTAGCCAGACACCTAGGTATTTGTAGTTGTCCACATATTCTAAGTCAGAACCATCCAGAGTAGTGATGCTGGACGGACGGGCGGGTGCAGACATCGATCGGTTGAAGAGCATGCATTTAGTTTTACTTGCATTTAAGAGAAGTTGGAGGACACGGAAGGAGTGTTGTATGGCATTGAAACTCGTATGGAGGTTTGTTAACACAGTGTCCAAAGTGAGGCCAAAAGTCTACAGAATGGTGTCGTCTGCATAGAGGTGGATCAGAGAATCGCCAGCAGCAAGAGCGACATTATTGATGCATACAGAGAAAAGAGTCGGCCCGAGAATTGAACCCTGTGGCTCCCCCATAGAGACTGCCAAAGGTCCGGACAACAGACCCTCCCATTTGACACACTGAACTCTATCTGAGAAGTAGTTGGTGAACCAGGCAAGGCAGTCATTTGAGATACCAAGGCTGTTGAGTCTGCAGACCATGGGAGACGCAGACCATGGGAGAGGTGGCTGTAAACAGCTGAGGGGAGAGGACGTGGAAAAACTTACAGTAGGTAGAGGAGGAAGGGGAGATGGGGGAGTGTGAAAATACAAATGTAATTGCTTTTCTCCCCTACTGCTTTCTCCTCTCCGCCAGCAGCTGACCCAGACTCCACAGTGAATTTATACAGGCCCTGCAGGCCAAAAGTCTGCATTAATTCACTACACCACTCTACTCTCCCACTGGCACAATGGAACCAGTTTATAGTGAGCAGGGAGGAACAGAGAAGGAGGGAGGGAGGGTGGGTGGGAAGGAGGGAACAAGCGCGAGAGAGACATGATCATTCAAGGAAATGGCAGCGATGTAGAGTGTGGAGTTGGGAAGAGAAGAGGAAAGGAGCAGAGGGAGGAGAAGGAGAGAACGGAAGGGGAGTGCAAGAAAAGGGGAGAGGTTCGGGAAGAGAGTGAGAGAGAGAACCTGTGAAAGTGGCTGACCTCCCACCACACACTCAGTGGTAAAGGAGATGTCATCCAGGGCGATGTCAGTCCACACGTCACCCCCCACTTCTGCCTGGAAGGTCACTCTGAAGGGGGCCGTGTTGGACAGGATCATACTGGCATAGGAACACCGATCACCGTGGTTACTGCTAGCGGCCCACATCAGCAGGCGGGTCCCATTCGCACCAACCATGTAGACCTGAGTGACACGCCACGAGATTTCAGCACTATAAATGTCACTTAGCCATGACTTAACAAGGGAAACACACAGTGAGTACAAGGATGCACAACTCAAGTCTTAAGTTATTTATTAGGACATGACTTTAAGGGAAGTTCAGGATTTTACAACTTAATGTTAGATGGTTCCTCACCCTGAAACTAGTCTATGGGCCAGGAGAAACTATAATCCATGGTTCGGTTTTCTTTAAACAGCTAGCAATAAATCTAAGGAATCAAATGTCCAGTATTGGGGCCTAACAGTATATCTTCTTCGCTCACAAGTCCTTATCGGTCCTTGATCTTGCATCCTATGTCTCGTAAACACACGCGACAGCCCTCTTGACAACGCCTTAGCCAGCTATGGCACCGAAAAGCTAGCATTTTGGCGACGTGGGTGGTAGCATTTTAAGCTAAGGAGGGAGGTTACCAATCCAACTCGGTTACATAAAGCCTATTGGTTCTAACAAGGACACAGATCATTTTCTGGTGAAGTGACATGGGCAGGAAAATCTCTGTGCCCTAAATGTGATACAGTCTAGGAACACCTAGAACAAGGCATTTATGAAGACCGTGGGCGCTGCACAAATGGCACCCATATTCCCTACATCAGTACTCGGCCCATACACAGGGAGTACTTGAGAAGACTCTTGAGACCATAGGCCTACTGGTAAAAATGCACGAAGGGGTACATCAGGTGTACTCCAGGCAGAGCAAAATTCAGTCGCTGGTACAGTAACGGAAAAAGGTTGGGAACCACTGCCCTACATAGTGCACTGCATTTGACCAGTGCACTATGTAGGGAAAAGGGTGCTATTTGGGACTCAAGCCTGTTCCCTGCAGCCATGCAGTACTGAGAAGATTATTCTGCTTGGCGAGGCCACTGAGGGCACGCAAGAACAAAGTGGAAGTTTTCCACATGTGCTAGAGGGGATTTGGGGGCATCTCAATGTGTGGTGATTCACACACCACAATATTCCCACCCGGAATACTGTATCTCCCTGGAAAATGGTCCGGAATCTTCCGCAGTCCTTTATTCCTCATCCCTGTCTCCTTCATTCTAGGAAAGAGCTGTATGCTGGTTTTTATTATGTTTTCTAAACTTTTAATCAGCTTTCATTTGCAAAAGTAAAGCAGCTAATGTGTGATTAGGAACTGAACGTGTCCATGAAGTCTGTCTTTATAATCACTGCAGCCACTCATCTGTGCGGCTCCTCAGTCCCCTCCACCATCACCATTATTTTGTATTCTCTCTATTCTCTATTGTCCATAAGCACTGTATGTGTGTGTGTGTGTGTGTGTGTGTGTGTGTGTGTGTGTGTGTGTGTGTGTGTGTGTGTGTGTGTGTGTGTGTGTGTGTGTGTGTGTGTGTGTGTGTGTGTGTGTGTGTGTGTGTGTGTGTGTGTGTGTGTGTGAGAGATCTGGCTGGCTAGGTCCATCGATCTGCCTCCCCAGTGAGATCATAAGGTCTATCTGTGACACAAAGCGCTGCCTGGTGTCCACATTCATCTCCACAATCAATAAGCTGGGTGACCAGTCACAGGGGGACACTAACTCTGGGTTCGTCCCAAAGGGCATCCTATTCCCTCTGTAGTGCACTATGTTTGACCAGGGCCCATAGAGCTCTTTTCAAAGTTAATGCACTATATAGGGCATAGTGTGTTGACACAATATGTTATACATTCTGGATAGATGTGTTCCACTATTACAACAATTGTTCTAAAGTTCATGGGTCAATTTGTTGCGAGGTAATGCATCAAATAATGGTGTAACGATCGGCTTTCTACTTGGTTTGTGAACAAGTACACAAACACACACAGACAGACACAGAGAGGCACATAACACACACAAACGCACACACTCTCTTCCAGCCCAACACTAGCCCCGTCAGCCATGTTTTTAACAGCACACAAACCAAACAGCTGTAAATACCCCCTTAAGATTACCAATAAACAGAAGAATGCCGGAATTTCCTGTGTGGAAATCCTCTTATTGCCACGGGAACATTGTCAATCTGCTTCAATGCTTTGGGAGCGTCTTAAATCTGCCACAGAAGATTGTATTCTGTGTGGTATACAGAGCTAATAAGTAATGGACCCAGATGACTCCCTGAACTCAGGCACTCAGGCAGAATGATCCTCCATGTGTGTGTCCCAAATGGCACCCTACTCCCTTTTTAGGGCACTATTTTGACCGGGGAACATAGGACCCTGTTCAAAAGTAGTGCACTATATAGGGAACATGGTACCATTTGGGTCGATCCCATTACTGTAGTGGTATAGGACCCAAGTTTTCCCTGGGCATGTGATCTGTTAGTTACAGACTATTTTTCTCATAATTTGGACAGGAACAACTCAGGGCCCGAGTTATATTCTATTCTACCTGTTCAGACCATGTGGTCAGTAAAACCTCAAGGTCCAAGGAGGGCAGTACTGACCAGGGCTGTGGTCAGTGGGGAGTCCAGTTTAATGGGTGACTCTTCTGGCCAATCCTCCAGTCAAGGTCATTATCAAGGTCCTGAGTCAGCTTGGCAGGTCTCCTCTCACATGTCCTTTGGCAAGTAAAAGTTACAGGAACCTGGTAGGCTTATTATGTGGCCTGGGAGAGAGAGAGCGATTGGAGAGAAGGGGAGAAAGAGGGAGGGAGAGAGAGACACAGAGAGAGAAGAGGGAGAGAGAGAACTTTTGTGAGTAATGTTTACTGTTAATTTCTTTGTTTATTTCACTGTTGTTTATTATATATTTCACTTGCTTTGGCAATGTAAACATATGTTTCCCATGCCGATGAAGCCCTTACATTGAATTGAATTGAGAGAGAGAGAAAAAAGTTGCAGATGACTCCTGTAACTCTCTATATCTCAAACTGACCTCCCCATAGGTATAGTACAGTAGTCCCTAGCTCTGGTCCAGATGCTGAGCTGTCAGCAAGCCATACATAACCACTGTAACCAGCTCTACTCACAACAGTCCACCTCATACTGTATGTCTCGTCTGCACAGTCGGCCTCGCTGTCACACAGCAGGTGGGACTCGATGCACTGGCAAACAAAGTCTGTGACCACTGTACAGGATGGTGGCACCACTGCACCTGGAATACACACTAACGCACACACACTTGAGGGAAGTGGGTTCAGAACAACAACAAAAAACTGTATACATGATGTTTTTATTATACCACCACCGAAAAGGGCACTTGGCGAGTAGGGGTGCAAAGGTGCATGTGCTCAGCACAGGTAAACTCCTATCTGTGCACGTGCCTGTGTGTGTGTGTGCTTTTGGCTTTACTATCCTTGTGGGGACCAGCGGTCCTCACAAGGATAGTAAAACAAGGAAAATCCGATTGGGACATTTTGCCGGTCTCCATAAGGAAAAAGGCAATTTTAGGCTTAGACCTTAGGTTTAGGCTAACAATTAGAGTTAGAATTAGGGTTAGGGGTTAGGTTTAGGAGTTTAGTTTAGGTTTAAGGTTAGGGGTTTGTGGTTAGGGTTAGGGTTAAATGGGTAATTCGGGATTTTGGCAATGAGAGTCCGATTAACTCGTGGATTAACTTTGCGTCCAGTATGAAAGAAGTTAGAGGTAGTTTCATGAGCCAATACTAACTAGCGATTGCAATAACACTCTTTAGAAACTTCCAAACTGGACAGAGAAACTCAAAAATGGCATCCATGAGTTAATCTGACTGGGGAAGTAGATAAAGGGCCTCATTGCCAAAATCCTGAAGTATCCCTTTATGGCCTTAGTTATCTTTGTTTTCTTTATTATTTTAGTTAGGTCAGGGTGTGACATGGGGGATGTTTGTGTGTTTTTGTCTAGTCTAGGGTGTTTGTATTGTATAGGGGGTTTTGTAGAGTTCATGGGGTTGTGTTCAGTGTAGGTGTTTATGTAAGTCTATGGTTGCCTGGATTGGTTCTCAATCAGAGACAGCTGTCTATCGTTGTCTCTGATTGGGAGCCATATTTAAGGCAGCCATATGCATTAGGTAGGTTGTGGGTAAGTGTCTATGTGTAGTGTTTAGTGTCAGCACGATTTGTTTATATAGCTTCACGGTTGTTTTGTTAGTTTGTAAAAGTGTTTGTTTCGTCTTCATTATAAAGAGAAGATGTATCATTATCACGCTGCGCCTTGGTCCTCTCTTTCACCTAACAACGATCGTGACACTTTAAGAGTTAGGGTTAGTTAGGGAAAATAGTATTTTGAATAGGAATCAATTGTTTGGTCCCCACAAGGTCAATAAAACAAAGGTGAGTGTGTCTTTAAAGAACCTGAATAATAGCAAGTGAAAAGGAATTTGAGAGCAGATTGAGTTTGAGTTACAGTTTCTCATTTGTGTACAAGCATTTTTTCGGAACAATATTGTCCATTTTTAAAACAGAGTTCATTAGACAGAAACATTGTAGCCTTTTGCAAAACAGTAAATGCGTTTTCAAAAATGTTGCATTCTCAAAACACAAATACATTCAATTTTGTGCAGTAGTATTTGCCAAAAACATTGAACACAATTGCACACATTTCTTATATTCTGAGAACAGAATGCTTTAACAGTGAATTGTGTATTCACTGATGACATTTGTATTAAGTTTTGCAAAAAGTGTTCTAAGATATGCAAGTCAGGTATTGAGGCATGTTTTTGCACCCCCTCGGGCTCGTGCGGTGGAGGAGAACTTCATGGGCTATACTCAGCCTTGTCTCAGGGTAATACGTTTGTGGTGTGTTATCCTTCTAGTGGTGTCGGGGCTGTGCTTTGGCAATGTGGGTGGAGTTATATCCTGCATGGTTGGCCCTGTCTGGGGGTAGTGTCAGACAGGGCCACAGTGTCCCCCGACCCACCCCTCTCAGCCTCCAGTATCTATGCTGCAGTAGTCTGTGCCGGGGGGCTAGGGTCAGTCTGTTATATCTGGTGTAATTCTCCAGTCTTATCTGGTGTCCTGTGAATTTAAGCATGCTCCCTCTCTCTCTCTCTCCCTTCATGGAGCACCTAAGCCCAAGTATCATGCCTCAGGACTACCTAGACTGATGACCCCTGGCTGTCCCCAGTCTACCTGGTCGTGCTGCTGTTGCAGTTTCAACTGTTCTGCTTGCGGCTATGGAACCCTGACCTATTCACCGGACGTGCTACCTTGACCCAGACCTGCTGTTTTCGACTCTCTTTCTCTCTACCGCACCTGCTGTCTTGACTTCTGAATGCTCGGCTATGAAAAGCAAACTGACATTTACTCCTGAGGTACTGACCTGTTGCACCCTCTACAAGCACTGTGATTATTTTTTGACCCTGCTGGTCATCTATGAACGTTTAAACATCTTGAAGAACAATCTCCATCCGGCACAGCCAGAAGAGCCTGGTTCCTCTCTAGGTTTCTTCCTAGGTTCCTGCCTTTCTAGGGAGTTTTTCCTAGCCACCGTGCTTCTGCATGGCTTGCTGTTTGGGGGTTTTAGGCTGGGTTTCTGTGTAGCACTTTGTGACATCTGCTCATCTAAAAAGGGCTTTATAAATACATTTGACTGATTGATTTAAAATTATCTGTAAATATATTTGATCCTTGCTGTTCTGTTATGTTTCAACACAGATCCTAAAGTTGCTTGTACATTGAGAACCTGTAATAAAGCTTGTTTGATGAAAGTGTGTGTTGGAGACGGGCAGTGCAGGGGTCTGGCCAGTTACACACACTGCAAGGCCCTCTGCCAGCCCCTGCTTATTGTCAGGTTGATCGAATGTGGGACACCTGTCTGTGGAAGAGCCTCTAAATAGAAGGCTCTGGCATTACAGAAAATACAACGGTAAGAACCAAACGGAAGCAAACGTCAGCTGAATTTGTCCAATGAGAAAAGCTTGTTTTCATTTTTCGTGGTGTGTACTAATGAATACAAGCCAGATTCTGTGAACCCTTTCAACTAAGAGGCACCCAACACACAAGTCTAACCAGACATGAATCTAGATATTAGATTCTCTGTCAACTCTGATGGCATATCAGGACTAGGCTACATAACAGAATGGATTGAAGAAAATGAAGCTTTTTTTGATAGGCGTGTGTGGTGGGGTGTTAGCAATTCAATTGCTAATTTTCCTCACACAGCAGCTGGTTTGTTGAGTGTGTTAGACTGTCAGTATCAAAAACAATTTAATAAGCCAGTGTTTGACTGAGGAAGAGCAGCACAAGCATTTCTACTCACAGGTGTTAAATTGCGGGGTGCTCAAAAGGCAACTGGAAGAGCTAACTCAAAGAGAGATGCACATTTAAATGCTGCTGAAGTACTTGCATCTCTTCAATACATGTTATTCAAATAGTGAATCTAGCCTACGGTGCTATTCCTCGATTTTGTTGTATTTCTCTACAGGTTTCCATGGGTTAAACTCCAATTTCAAGCATAGAAACTGACATGACTTGAAATGAATTACATTTCTTTTCACGCGAGGGAATTATATATTTATTTCCATATTGTCAGAGGATCCCGAGAGCTAGGCAGGAATTATGCCAATGAACTTCTGTTCACTTAAAATGAACTGGTACGTTTCACATTTTAATCCCTGAATCTTGGTGTAAATGGTTTTTAGAGCCACGTTCCGTGTCCAGAACATCTTCAAAGACAAGACTAGAGACTTTCTGAAAATAATCACCCTGGGAAGGAGTTCAGAACAGTGTCAGTACTAAGAGTAACACTAGGACTAACACCTAGTACAAGGAATAACAAATTCAAACCTGATAGGATGTTGCCTAGAAAGACATACAGTATACCCCAGGCATGTGTGTATTAGCATGTAAGAGACAGTTTAATACAAGATACACTGAGTGTACAACACATTGCTCTTTCCATGACAGACTGACCAGGTGAATCCAGACGAAAGCTATGATCCCTTATTGAGGTCACTTGTTGAATCCACTTCAATCAGTGTAGATGAAGGGTCAAGAGACAGGTTAAATAATGTTTTTTAAGCCTTAAGACAATTGAGACATGGATTGTGTATGTGTGCCATTCAGAGGGTGTACGGGCAAGACCAAAGATTTAAGTGCCTTTGAACGGGGTATGGTAGTAGGTGCCAGGCGCACCGGTTTGTGTCAAGTACTGCAATGCTGCTGGGTTTTTCACACTCAACAGTTTCCCAGGTGTATCAACAATGGTCCACCAACCACAAGACATCCAGCCAACTTGACACCACTGTGGGAAACATTGGAGTCAACATGGGCCAGTATCCCTGTGGAACACTCTCGACACCTTGTAGAGTCCATGCCCCAACGAATACGTAAAACACTAAACAAGAATGGTGTTCATGGGAGGATATCACGGAAGAAACAAAAGCATTGCTGCATGTCTGAAGTTTGCAAAAGTGCACCTGGATGTTCCACGGCGCTACTGGCAAAATATTCTGTGAACAGATGAAACTACAGTTGAGTTGTTTGGAAGGAACACACAACACTATGTGTGGAGAAAAAAAGGCACAGCACAGGAACATCAAAACCTCATCCCAACTGTAAAGTATGGTGGAGGGAGCATCATGGTTTGGGGCTGCTTTGTTGCCTCAGGGCCTGGATAGCTTGCTATCTTTCGACGGAAAAATGAATTCCCAAGTTCATCAAAACATTTTGCAGGACAATGTTAGGGTGTCTGTCTGCCAATTGAAGCGCAACAGAAGTTGGGTGATGCAACAGGACAACCATCCAAAACACAGATGTAAATCAACAACAGAATGGCTTCAACAGAAGAAAATGCGCCTTCTGGAGTGGCCCAGTCAGTCCTGACCTCAACCCGATTGAGATGCTGTGGCATGACCTCAAGAGAGCAGTTCACACCAGACATCCCAATAATATTGCTGAACTGAAACAGTTTTGTAAAGAGGAATGGTCCAAAATTCCTCCTGACCATTGTGCAGGTCTGATCCGCAAATACGGAAAACATTTGGTTGAGGTGATTGCTGCCAAAGAAGGGTCAACCCGTTATTAAATCCAAGGGTTCACATACTTTTCCCACCCTGCACTGTGAATGTTTACACGGTGTGTTCAATAAAGACATGAAAACGTATAATTGTCTATTGTTGTGACCTAGATGAAGATCCGATCACATTTTATGACCAATTCAAGCAGAAATCCAGGTATTTCCAAAGAGTTCACATACTTTTTCTTGCTACTGTAGCCTATATACTGTATATGAACAATCAACTTGGAGTCATTCAAAAGTGACTTGTATGAACAATTACAGCACTGCTAATTATCCTGTCATATAATGATACCGAGCTAAGGATCATTCAATCTCATTTTTTAAGAGTGCAGAACGTGTGGTTCCAGTTACAAAGGCCAGATTCTCAATGCAAGGTTTTGAACGTAATATTGTGGAGTTGCAGTAGGACACTTCCTCAGTAATATCAGGCAAAATGTCATGAAACATACTGATGTTAGCATAGGGACTGTGTGTGCATAGGGACTATGTGTGTGTCCCATAAGGGACTTCTGGTCCCTTATGGGGACCAGAAGCTCTCACAAGGATAGTAAAACGATGACATTTCGGACAAGTGGGGTTAGGTTTAGGTTAAGGGTTAGGGTTAGGGTTAGGGTTAGGGTTAGGTTTAGGTTAAGGATTAGGGTTAGGTTTAGGTTAAGGATTAGGGTTAGGGTTAGGTTTAGGTTAAGGATTAGGGTTAGGGTTTGGGAAAATAGGATTTTAAAAATGGGAATCCATTGTTTGGTCCCCACAAGGATAGTAAAACAAACGTGTGTGTGTGTGTGTGTGTGTGAAAACCAGGCCCTATAGGGTATAATGGGTCACGTGTTCAGGAAAAGCTCTGGGCACGAGTTATTCTGTCGTAATTCATAAAAATTGTAGATAATGAGAGAAGCAAGAAATACTCATTTTGATCCAGCCATTCAGTTGTCCAATCGGGCCTAATAAAAAGACACTTGTAGGCCTACCCTGGCACCTCTTTTATGCTTATGTGCTTATTTCTTTGTACCGATTCAATTAAAAGGGACAATCCAGTATTTAAAAAAACAAAGTGGTCATTCCACTTAAAAACAACAAAAATGCATGTACCATTCCCAGACTACCCCTTTAAGGCAGCAGAAATGTTGGACTGAAACAAACACGTAATCGTGGACTAATTGGAACACAAGTGAGGAGGAAGTGGTATGGACTGAATTGTTGTCCCTGATTGAGACAGATGGAATCTAGATTTTTTGGGAGGTTGTTTGGGGTCGTTTTTGGTTGTTTGGGCTACCTGTTTGGGGTCGTTTCTGGTTGTTTGAGGTCGTTAGTGGTTGTTTGGGGTACCTGTTTGTAGATATTTGGGATTGTTTGGGGTACCTGTTTTTTGGGGGGGGATAACTGTTTATGATTGTTTGGGATACCTTTTTGGGCTTCTTTGGGGTACCTGTTTGAAGTTGTTTGGAGTTGTTTTGGTTGTTTGGTGTGATTATCTTGTGGTTCTCGCTGACCATTCCTTAAATATACATGTCTCATCTATCATATGTGATTTATGGTCAGTGCAAGGACAAAGGTAATCTCATACAAAAACACTGAGGTACAGTATAGTCACAAAACAGAAGTTTACTGTGGCTTCTTAGGCTACCAAAAGTTTGCCAAGGGCCTCCATTTTCATAGCCACTGCAATGAAAGAGCCTGGACCTAAACTACTCAAAACAGATGACAGATAATGTTATTTTGTATTCAGAAGTTTAGAAGCATATTAAAATGCACCCTAGGGTGAGCCATTTACATTCTGTTTTCTCTCTACCAGCCTACTATATGCCAATGAAGTCCTTGCTAGAAATAATCTTGCTACGGCGAGGGTAAAACATAGATTAATAGCCAGTTTTACCACAGGATTTATCTAGATTTATGTGTGATATAGGAAGGGAGCTCCATCCATAAAACGAGTCTCGGCGCTGCAGCTGATGAGTGGATCGTACAGGCACGGTTCATATTTGATGCCTCAATGCGATATCAATTGAGGCACTTATCAGATCAATTTCAGAGTTTATTCGAAAGAGTTCACACTCTCCGCAGCGAAACCCGTAAATCCACTTTCTGCATAATGAGGCCGGCTATACATTTAATTGATACATTAATTGTATCATTGGTATAATTTTATCACATTTGATGATAGACACAGGACCCTAAACGGACGGCGAAAGTTGTAATCGCCATTAAAATAAATATTCCATCCATCTCCCCAATGTCTTACTATTATATTGAATGTCCTGGTAAGATGAAATCCAATTTATATTCATGGCCTTTTCATTTTATGGGGCCGCTGGCAGCTGATTGGCTGTTGGCTCACCTTCAAATCAGAGAGCATTATGTTTTTTTCTATTCTGTGTTTGAGAAGTAAGATCTATGAGTAAAGTAATGTGGAGGCAGATGTGTTACTATGGCTGCATTTACACAGGCAGACAAATTCTGATATTTCTTTCACTAATTAGTCTTTTGATCAATAACATCAGATCTTCATAAATCAATTAGTGAAAAAAATATCTAAATTGGGCTGCCTGTGTAAACACAGCATGTACACACACACACACACACACACACACACACACACACACACACACACACACACACATCTCTACAGACACCAGCAGAATATTTTTCACCAGCAAAAGACAGATATCATTCAAACATTGTATAACTTTTGGCCTATTGGACACTATAATGAAGATACGACCAGTCAAGACCAGAACCGTGGACACCAAGGCTGACAACTGCAACCGACACGTCCTGCTGAGACTGAAACTGTTCTAATATGGACACCGTACCTGTGGAATCACTATGGGTCCAATTAATTGGGATTTCATCTGTATGAGAGGCACTGAGATCTTGGCAGAAGCAGATAGGCACTAGAACAATTCAAAAAAGCATTCTGACTCACTGAGTAATACTGTACTACAGTAATACCAAGGGACTTACATGCTAAACTCGGTTTAAAGAAAGCATTGAACGTTTGGTGGGGGCACCTAGATTCACCAAATAAAACAGCAATGATTGAATTAAATCAATCATTAGGAGTGCTGAGGGTGCTGAATTAAAAAATATATATTATAAAAAATAAAATACAAATTATAATCATCGTACTAAAGTAGTGCACTGGGCCTTTAATAGTCCTGTATTAGCGGATATATCTGTCTGCAGAGTCAGCGCCGGCAAAAAGATTTGTCCAGCAGGTCAAAAGTAGCGCACTACATATAGAATAATGTAGGGTGCCATTTGGGATGGGCCCAGTGTCACAGACTCCCTAAAGTATTTATGTTACCTCCCGATGGGCTGAGCCATTGTTAGAGTGGTAACAAGTACGATCATGACATAACTCAGAAGTTCCCAACGCCGATATGAATAGACAGCTCAATGGAGTAAAAGTTACCAGAGGATACGTGTTTAGCGTGTAAAGCCAGGTACATGCAGTCCTCCCTACCTATCAAGGACTCCTGAGTCAACTACAGTTCCCTTTGTTCTGCAAACACCTTTGAAGACAGACCGCCTCTCTGATGATATTGTATTTACACTGCCCTTCTGTCTCTCTCTCTCTCTCTGTCTGTGTGTCTGTGTGTGTGTGTATGTCCTCTCAACATGCATGGCCTGTACGTTGACTTACATGCCTTGGCTACAATCCACATGTGACCTGTTTCAAAAAAAGTATGACAGAGGTCACTACTTCCCAGGAGAGGCATTTAAATGTAGAAAACGTGCCTTTTTGAACATGTGAACTTTTATTTGCCGTAATAACAAACTCGTATGTAATCTGTAAATAGAAATAAAATATGATATCACAAAGACATGGAGAAAATAACACAATCTTGCCTAGTCGTGATTGGTTGAGATAATGAGGGAGCTGGGACATTCACGAGAAAGAGAGTCCATGCTGTCACATCCTGCTCTCTGCTACTGCGGATATTGGAAATATCCATTGGATTTACTCATATTTTCACAATGGACAATATGCAAAGTGTAGCTACAGCTATCAATAACAGTGTTGTCCTTAATACAGCTGCTGGGATCAACACAGCTCTCTGTCTTCTGTGGCAAAAGCAGTCTGGACTGGTCGGAGCCAAGTGGGAAGGATTATTTTGAAAGTGTTTCAGTCTGCCTTGAATCATCATAATCCATACACAGGTAAGAGTCCACAGTGAAAATGCCAAGGGAGCTACATGTGCATACGGTATTGTCTCAACTGTATCCAAAAGTTGTTCTCATCAATAGCAATTGTTAGAAATATACAGTTGAAGTCAGAAGTTTACATACATCTTAGCCAACTACATTTAAACTCAGTTTTTCACAATTCCTGACATTTAATCCTAGTAAAAAATGCCCTGTTTTAGGTCAGTTAGGATCACCACTTTATTTGAAGAATGTGAAATGTCAGAATAATAGTAGAGAATTATTTATTTCAACTTTATTTCTTTCATCACATTCTCAGAGGGTCAGAAGTTTAAATACACTCAATTAGTATTTGGTAGCATTGCCTTTAAAAACGTTTAACTTGGGTCAAACGTTTCGCGTAGCCTTCCACAAGCTTCCCACAATAAGTTGGGTGAATTTTGGCCCATTCCTCCTGACAGAGCTGGTGTAACTAAGTCAGGTTTGTATGCCTCATTGCTCAAACATGCTATTTCAGTTCTGCCCAAAATGTTTCTATAGGATGAGGTCAGGGATTTGTGATGGCCACTCCAATACCTTGACTTTGTTGTCCTTAAGCTATTTTGCCACAACTTTGAAAGTATGCTTGGGGTCATTGTCCATTTGGAAGACCCATTTGCGACCAAGCTTTGATGTCTTGAGATGTTGCTTCAGTATATATCCACATAATTTTCCTGCCTCATGATGCCATCTATTTTGTGAAGTGCACCAGTGCTTCCTGCAGCAAAGCACCACCACAACATGATGCTGCCACCCCCGTGCTTTACGATTGGGATGGTGTTCTTCGGCTTGCAAGCCTCCCCTTTTTCCTCCAAATATAACGATGGTCATTATGGCCAAACAGTTCTATTTGTGTTTCATCAGACCAGAGGACATTTCTCCAAAAAGTACGATCTTTGTCCCCATGTGCAGCTGCCGTAGTCTGGCTTTTTATGGCAGTTTTGGAGCAGTGGCTTCTTCCTTGCTGAGCGGCCTTTCAGGTTATGTCGATATAGGACTCGTTTTACTGTGGATATAGATACTTTTGTACCTGTTTCCTCCAGCATCTTGTAACGGGCGTCTAGTTCCTCCTCCTCCTCGGACGAGGAGAGGAGAGAAGGATCGGAGGACCAAAATGCAGCGGGTTGTGAATACATAATGAATTTATTGAAAGACGAACACGAAAAACACTTGGAAAATTACAAAACAACAAAACGACGTAGACTGACCTAAAACATGAGAACTTACATATAACATGAAGAGCGCACGAACAGGTACAGACTACAACTAACGAACGAACAAACAAACCGAAACAGTCCCGTGTGGTGCAACCTACACAGACACAGAAGACAATCACCCACAAACAAACAGTGAGAACAACCTACCTTAATATGACTCTCAATCAGAGGAAACGTCAAACACCTGCCTCTAATTGAGAGCCATACCAGGCAACCCAAAACCAACATAGAAACAGAAAACATAGACTGCCCACCCAAAACTCACGCCCTGACCAATAAACACATACCAAACAACAGAAAACAGGTCAGGAACGTGACAGAACCCCCCCCTCAAGGTGCGAACTCCGGGCGCACCCCTACAACTCAAGGGGAGGGTCTGGGTGGGCATCTGTCCGCGGTGGCGGCTCCGGCGGTGGACGAGGACACCACTCCACCACTGTCTTTGTCCCCCTCCTTAGCGTCCTTTGAGTGGCGACCCTCGCCCCCGACCATGGTCCAGGAACCTTCACTAAGGCCCCTCCTACATAGAGGAGACAGCTCAGGACAGAGAGGTAGCTCAGGACAGAGAGGTAGCTCAGGACAGAGAGGTAGCTCAGGACAGAGAGGTAGCTCCGGACAGAGAGGTAGCTCCGGACAGAGAGGTAGCTCCGGACAGAGAGGTAGCTTAGGACAGAGGGACAACTCTGTACTAATGGCAGCTCCGGACTGAGTGGCAGCTCCGGACTGGGTGGCAGCTCCGGACTGAGTGGCAGCTCCGGACTGAGTGGCAGCTCCGGACTGAGTGGCAGCTCCGGACTGAGTGGCAGCTCATGACTGAGTGGCAGCTCATGACTGGAGGGCAGCTCATGACTGGAGGGCAGCTCATGACTGTAGGGCAGCTCATGACTGTAGGGCAGCTCATGACTGGAGGGCAGCTCATGACTGGAGGGCAGCTCATGACTGGAGGGCAGCTCATGACTGTAGGGCAGCTCATGACTGGAGGGCAGCTCATGACTGGAGGGCAGCTCATGACTGGAGGGCAGCTCATGACTGAAGGGCAGCTCATGACTGAAGGGCAGCTCATGACTGAAGGGCAGCTCATGACTGTAGGGCAGCTCATGACTGTAGGGCAGCTCATGACTGTAGGTCAGCTCATGACTGTAGGGCAGCTCATGACTGTCTGGCGGTTCTGGCAGCTCCTGACTGGCTGGCGGCTCTGGCAGCTCCTGACTGGCTGGCGGCTCTGGCAGCTCCTGACTGGCTGGCGGCTCTGGCAGCTCCTGACTGGCTGGCGGCTCTGGCAGCTCCTGACTGGCTGGCGGCTCTGGCAGCTCCTGACTGACGGACGGCTCTAGCGGCTCCTGACTGACGGACGGCTCTAATGGCTCGGGCCAGACGGGCGGCTCTAATGGCTCGGGGCAGACGGATGGCTCAGACGGCGTTGGGCAGACGGATGGCTCAGACGGCGTTGGGCAGACGGATGGCTCAGACGGCGCTGGGCAGACAGATGGCTCAGACGGCGCTGGACAGACGGATGGCTCAGACGGCGCTGGGCAGACAGATGGCTCAGACGGTGCTGGGCAGACAGATGGCTCAGACGGTGCTGGGCAGACAGATGGCTCAGACGGTGCTGGGCAGACTAACAGTGCAGGCGGCGTTGGGCAGACAGCCGACTCTGACCTGCTGAGGCGCACAGTAGGCCTGGTGCGTGGTGCCGAAACTGGAGGCACTGAGCTTGAGACACGCACCACAGGGAGAGTGCGTGGAGGAGGACCAGGGCTCTGGAGACGCACTGGAAGCCTGGTGCGTGGTGTAGGCACTGGTGGTACTGAGCTGGGGCGGGAAGGTGGCGCCGGATATACCGGACCGTGCAGGCGTACTGGCTCCCTTGAGCACTGAGCCTGCCCAACCTTACCTGGTTGCATGCTCCCCGTAGCCCGTCCAGTGCGGGGAGGTGGAATAACCCACACTGGGCTGTGTTGGCGAACCGGGGACACCATGCGTAAGGCTGGTGCCATGTACACCGGCCCGAGGAGACGTACTGGAGGCCAGATATGTTGAGCCGGCTTCATGGCACTTGGCTCAATGCTCACTCTAGCCCGGCTAGTGCGGGGAGGTGGAATAACCCGCACCGGGCTATGAACACGTACAGGAGACACCATGCGCTCTACTGCGTAACACGGTGTCTGCCCGTACTCTCGCTCTCCACGGTAAGCCCGGGAAGTTGGCGCAGGTCTCCTACCTGACTTCGCCACACTACCCTTTAGCCCCCCCCCCCAAGAAATTTTTGGGTTGTACTTGCGGGCTTCCAGCCTTTCTTCCGTGCTGCCTCCTCATATCGTCGCCTCTCCGCTTTAGATGCCTCCAGCTCCGCCTTGGGACGGCGACACTCCTCTGGCTCTGCCCAGGGTCCTTCTCCGTCCAGAATCTCTTCCCATGTCCAATCCTCCTTGACCCACTGCTGCTGTCGTTGCTGTCCGTTAGTTATCTTTGTTTTCTTTATTATTTTAGTTAGGTCAGGGTGTGACATGGGGGATGTTTGTGTGTTTTTGTCTAGTCTAGGGTGTTTGTATTGTATAGGGGGTTTTGTAGAGTTCATGGGGTTGTGTTCAGTGTAGGTGTTTATGTAAGTCTATGGTTGCCTGGATTGGTTCTCAATCAGAGACAGCTGTCTATCGTTGTCTCTGATTGGGAGCCATATTTAAGGCAGCCATATGCATTAGGTAGGTTGTGGGTAATTGTCTATGTGTAGTGTTTAGTGTCAGCACTATTTGGTTATATAACTTCACGGTTGTTTTGTTAGTTTGTAAAAGTGTTTGTTTCGTCTTCATTATAAAGAGAAGATGTATCATTATCACGCTGCGCCTTGGTCCTCTCTTTCACCTAACAACGATCGTGACACTTTAAGAGTTAGGGTTAGTTAGGGAAAATAGTATTTTGAATAGGAATCAATTGTTTGGTCCCCACAAGGTCAATAAAACAAAGGTGAGTGTGTCTTTAAAGAACCCGAATAATAGCAAGTGAAAAGGAATTTGAGAGCAGTTTGAGTTAGTTTCTCATTTGTGTACAAGCATTTTTTTCGGAACAATATTGTCCATTTTTAAAACAGAGTTCATTAGACAGAAACATTGTAGCCTTTTGCAAAACAGTAAATGCGTTTTCAAAAATGTTGCTTTCTCAAAACACAAATACATTCAATTTTGTGCAGTAGTATTTGCCAAAAACATTGAACACAATTGCACACATTTCTTATATTCTGAGAACAGAATGCTTTAACAGTGAATTGTGTGATGACACTGATGACATTTGTATTTAAAGTTTTGCAAAAAGTGTTCTAAGATATGCAAGTCAGGTATTGAGGCATGTTTTTGCACCCCCTCGGGCTCGTGCGGTGGAGGAGAACTTCATGGGCTATACTCAGCCTTGTCTCAGGGTAATACGTTTGTGGTGTGTTATCCTTCTAGTGGTGTCGGGGCTGTGCTTTGGCAATGTGGGTGGAGTTATATCCTGCATGGTTGGCCCTGTCTGGGGGTAGTGTCAGACAGGGCCACAGTGTCCCCCGACCCACCCCTCTCAGCCTCCAGTATCTATGCTGCAGTAGTCTGTGCCGGGGGGCTAGGGTCAGTCTGTTATATCTGGTGTAATTCTCCAGTCTTATCTGGTGTCCTGTGAATTTAAGCATGCTCCCTCTCTCTCTCTCTCCCTTCATGGAGCACCTAAGCCCAAGTATCATGCCTCAGGACTACCTAGACTGATGACCCCTGGCTGTCCCCAGTCTACCTGGTCGTGCTGCTGTTGCAGTTTCAACTGTTCTGCTTGCGGCTATGGAACCCTGACCTATTCACCGGACGTGCTACCTTGACCCAGACCTGCTGTTTTCGACTCTCTTTCTCTCTACCGCACCTGCTGTCTTGACTTCTGAATGCTCGGCTATGAAAAGCAAACTGACATTTACTCCTGAGGTACTGACCTGTTGCACCCTCTACAAGCACTGTGATTATTTTTTGACCCTGCTGGTCATCTATGAACGTTTAAACATCTTGAAGAACAATCTCCATCCGGCACAGCCAGAAGAGCCTGGTTCCTCTCTAGGTTTCTTCCTAGGTTCCTGCCTTTCTAGGGAGTTTTTCCTAGCCACCGTGCTTCTGCATGGCTTGCTGTTTGGGGGTTTTAGGCTGGGTTTCTGTGTAGCACTTTGTGACATCTGCTCATCTAAAAAGGGCTTTATAAATACATTTGACTGATTGATTTAAAATTATCTGTAAATATATTTGATCCTTGCTGTTCTGTTATGTTTCAACACAGATCCTAAAGTTGCTTGTACATTGAGAACCTGTAATAAAGCTTGTTTGATGAAAGTGTGTGTTGGAGACGGGCAGTGCAGGGGTCTGGCCAGTTACACACACTGCAAGGCCCTCTGCCAGCCCCTGCTTATTGTCAGGTTGATCGAATGTGGGACACCTGTCTGTGGAAGAGCCTCTAAATAGAAGGCTCTGGCATTACAGAAAATACAACGGTAAGAACCAAACGGAAGCAAACGTCAGCTGAATTTGTCCAATGAGAAAAGCTTGTTTTCATTTTTCGTGGTGTGTACTAATGAATACAAGCCAGATTCTGTGAACCCTTTCAACTAAGAGGCACCCAACACACAAGTCTAACCAGACATGAATCTAGATATTAGATTCTCTGTCAACTCTGATGGCATATCAGGACTAGGCTACATAACAGAATGGATTGAAGAAAATGAAGCTTTTTTTGATAGGCGTGTGTGGTGGGGTGTTAGCAATTCAATTGCTAATTTTCCTCACACAGCAGCTGGTTTGTTGAGTGTGTTAGACTGTCAGTATCAAAAACAATTTAATAAGCCAGTGTTTGACTGAGGAAGAGCAGCACAAGCATTTCTACTCACAGGTGTTAAATTGCGGGGTGCTCAAAAGGCAACTGGAAGAGCTAACTCAAAGAGAGATGCACATTTAAATGCTGCTGAAGTACTTGCATCTCTTCAATACATGTTATTCAAATAGTGAATCTAGCCTACGGTGCTATTCCTCGATTTTGTTGTATTTCTCTACAGGTTTCCATGGGTTAAACTCCAATTTCAAGCATAGAAACTGACATGACTTGAAATGAATTACATTTCTTTTCACGCGAGGGAATTATATATTTATTTCCATATTGTCAGAGGATCCCGAGAGCTAGGCAGGAATTATGCCAATGAACTTCTGTTCACTTAAAATGAACTGGTACGTTTCACATTTTAATCCCTGAATCTTGGTGTAAATGGTTTTTAGAGCCACGTTCCGTGTCCAGAACATCTTCAAAGACAAGACTAGAGACTTTCTGAAAATAATCACCCTGGGAAGGAGTTCAGTACAGAACAGTGTCAGTACTAAGAGTAACACTAGGACTAACACCTAGTACAAGGAATAACAAATTCAAACCTGATAGGATGTTGCCTAGAAAGACATACAGTATACCCCAGGCATGTGTGTATTAGCATGTAAGAGACAGTTTAATACAAGATACACTGAGTATACAACACATTGCTCTTTCCATGACAGACTGACCAGGTGAATCCAGACGAAAGCTATGATCCCTTATTGAGGTCACTTGTTGAATCCACTTCAATCAGTGTAGATGAAGGGTCAAGAGACAGGTTAAATAATGTTTTTTAAGCCTTAAGACAATTGAGACATGGATTGTGTATGTGTGCCATTCAGAGGGTGTACGGGCAAGACCAAAGATTTAAGTGCCTTTGAACGGGGTATGGTAGTAGGTGCCAGGCGCACCGGTTTGTGTCAAGTACTGCAATGCTGCTGGGTTTTTCACACTCAACAGTTTCCCAGGTGTATCAACAATGGTCCACCAACCACAAGACATCCAGCCAACTTGACACCACTGTGGGAAACATTGGAGTCAACATGGGCCAGTATCCCTGTGGAACACTCTCGACACCTTGTAGAGTCCATGCCCCAACGAATACGTAAAACACTAAACAAGAATGGTGTTCATGGGAGGATATCACGGAAGAAACAAAAGCATTGCTGCATGTCTGAAGTTTGCAAAAGTGCACCTGGATGTTCCACGGCGCTACTGGCAAAATATTCTGTGAACAGATGAAACTACAGTTGAGTTGTTTGGAAGGAACACACAACACTATGTGTGGAGAAAAAAAGGCACAGCACAGGAACATCAAAACCTCATCCCAACTGTAAAGTATGGTGGAGGGAGCATCATGGTTTGGGGCTGCTTTGTTGCCTCAGGGCCTGGATAGCTTGCTATCTTTCGACGGAAAAATGAATTCCCAAGTTCATCAAAACATTTTGCAGGACAATGTTAGGGTGTCTGTCTGCCAATTGAAGCGCAACAGAAGTTGGGTGATGCAACAGGACAACCATCCAAAACACAGATGTAAATCAACAACAGAATGGCTTCAACAGAAGAAAATGCGCCTTCTGGAGTGGCCCAGTCAGTCCTGACCTCAACCCGATTGAGATGCTGTGGCATGACCTCAAGAGAGCAGTTCACACCAGACATCCCAATAATATTGCTGAACTGAAACAGTTTTGTAAAGAGGAATGGTCCAAAATTCCTCCTGACCATTGTGCAGGTCTGATCCGCAAATACGGAAAACATTTGGTTGAGGTGATTGCTGCCAAAGAAGGGTCAACCCGTTATTAAATCCAAGGGTTCACATACTTTTCCCACCCTGCACTGTGAATGTTTACACGGTGTGTTCAATAAAGACATGAAAACGTATAATTGTCTATTGTTGTGACCTAGATGAAGATCCGATCACATTTTATGACCAATTCAAGCAGAAATCCAGGTATTTCCAAAGAGTTCACATACTTTTTCTTGCTACTGTAGCCTATATACTGTATATGAACAATCAACTTGGAGTCATTCAAAAGTGACTTGTATGAACAATTACAGCACTGCTAATTATCCTGTCATATAATGATACCGAGCTAAGGATCATTCAATCTCATTTTTTAAGAGTGCAGAACGTGTGGTTCCAGTTACAAAGGCCAGATTCTCAATGCAAGGTTTTGAACGTAATATTGTGGAGTTGCAGTAGGACACTTCCTCAGTAATATCAGGCAAAATGTCATGAAACATACTGATGTTAGCATAGGGACTGTGTGTGCATAGGGACTATGTGTGTGTCCCATAAGGGACTTCTGGTCCCTTATGGGGACCAGAAGCTCTCACAAGGATAGTAAAACGATGACATTTCGGACAAGTGGGGTTAGGTTTAGGTTAAGGGTTAGGGTTAGGGTTAGGGTTAGGGTTAGGTTTAGGTTAAGGATTAGGGTTAGGTTTAGGTTAAGGATTAGGGTTAGGGTTAGGTTTAGGTTAAGGATTAGGGTTAGGGTTTGGGAAAATAGGATTTTAAAAATGGGAATCCATTGTTTGGTCCCCACAAGGATAGTAAAACAAACGTGTGTGTGTGTGTGTGTGTGTGTGAAAACCAGGCCCTATAGGGTATAATGGGTCACGTGTTCAGGAAAAGCTCTGGGCACGAGTTATTCTGTCGTAATTCATAAAAATTGTAGATAATGAGAGAAGCAAGAAATACTCATTTTGATCCAGCCATTCAGTTGTCCAATCGGGCCTAATAAAAAGACACTTGTAGGCCTACCCTGGCACCTCTTTTATGCTTATGTGCTTATTTCTTTGTACCGATTCAATTAAAAGGGACAATCCAGTATTTAAAAAAACAAAGTGGTCATTCCACTTAAAAACAACAAAAATGCATGTACCATTCCCAGACTACCCCTTTAAGGCAGCAGAAATGTTGGACTGAAACAAACACGTAATCGTGGACTAATTGGAACACAAGTGAGGAGGAAGTGGTATGGACTGAATTGTTGTCCCTGATTGAGACAGATGGAATCTAGATTTTTTGGGAGGTTGTTTGGGGTCGTTTTTGGTTGTTTGGGCTACCTGTTTGGGGTCGTTTCTGGTTGTTTGAGGTCGTTAGTGGTTGTTTGGGGTACCTGTTTGTAGATATTTGGGATTGTTTGGGGTACCTGTTTTTTGGGGGGGGATAACTGTTTATGATTGTTTGGGATACCTTTTTGGGCTTCTTTGGGGTACCTGTTTGAAGTTGTTTGGAGTTGTTTTGGTTGTTTGGTGTGATTATCTTGTGGTTCTCGCTGACCATTCCTTAAATATACATGTCTCATCTATCATATGTGATTTATGGTCAGTGCAAGGACAAAGGTAATCTCATACAAAAACACTGAGGTACAGTATAGTCACAAAACAGAAGTTTACTGTGGCTTCTTAGGCTACCAAAAGTTTGCCAAGGGCCTCCATTTTCATAGCCACTGCAATGAAAGAGCCTGGACCTAAACTACTCAAAACAGATGACAGATAATGTTATTTTGTATTCAGAAGTTTAGAAGCATATTAAAATGCACCCTAGGGTGAGCCATTTACATTCTGTTTTCTCTCTACCAGCCTACTATATGCCAATGAAGTCCTTGCTAGAAATAATCTTGCTACGGCGAGGGTAAAACATAGATTAATAGCCAGTTTTACCACAGGATTTATCTAGATTTATGTGTGATATAGGAAGGGAGCTCCATCCATAAAACGAGTCTCGGCGCTGCAGCTGATGAGTGGATCGTACAGGCACGGTTCATATTTGATGCCTCAATGCGATATCAATTGAGGCACTTATCAGATCAATTTCAGAGTTTATTCGAAAGAGTTCACACTCTCCGCAGCGAAACCCGTAAATCCACTTTCTGCATAATGAGGCCGGCTATACATTTAATTGATACATTAATTGTATCATTGGTATAATTTTATCACATTTGATGATAGACACAGGACCCTAAACGGACGGCGAAAGTTGTAATCGCCATTAAAATAAATATTCCATCCATCTCCCCAATGTCTTACTATTATATTGAATGTCCTGGTAAGATGAAATCCAATTTATATTCATGGCCTTTTCATTTTATGGGGCCGCTGGCAGCTGATTGGCTGTCGGCTCACCTTCAAATCAGAGAGCATTATGTTTTTTTCTATTCTGTGTTTGAGAAGTAAGATCTATGAGTAAAGTAATGTGGAGGCAGATGTGTTACTATGGCTGCATTTACACAGGCAGACAAATTCTGATATTTCTTTCACTAATTAGTCTTTTGATCAATAACATCAGATCTTCATAAATCAATTAGCGAAAAAAATATCTAAATTGGGCTGCCTGTGTAAACACAGCATGTACACACACACACACACACACACACACACACACACACACACACACACACACACACACACACACACACACACACACACACACACACACACACACACACACACACATCTCTACAGACACCAGCAGAATATTTTTTCACCAGCAAAAGACAGATATCATTCAAACATTGTATAACTTTTGGCCTATTGGACACTATAATGAAGATACGACCAGTCAAGACCAGAACCGTGGACACCAAGGCTGACAACTGCAACCGACACGTCCTGCTGAGACTGAAACTGTTCTAATATGGACACCGTACCTGTGGAATCACTATGGGTCCAATTAATTGGGATTTCATCTGTATGAGAGGCACTGAGATCTTGGCAGAAGCAGATAGGCACTAGAACAATTCAAAAAAGCATTCTGACTCACTGAGTAATACTGTACTACAGTAATACCAAGGAACTTACATTGTCACGCCCTGGCCTTAGTATTCTTTGTTTTCTTTATTATTTTAGTTAGGTCAGGGTGTGACATGGGTATTTATGTGGGTTTTGTAGTGTCCAGGGTGATTGTAAGGTTTAGGGGGTTTATTTAGAGTAGTTGTATTTATGTTTAGTATAGTTGTCTAGCTGTGTCTATGTTGGGTATAGTTGTCTAGGAAAGTCTATGGTTGCCTGAAGGGGTTCCCAATTAGAGACAGCTGGTTTCTGTTGTCTCTGATTGGGAGCCATATTTAGGGTAGCCATAGGCTTTAGTTTGTTGTGGGGAATTGTCTATGTCTGAACGTTTGTAGCATGTGTGTGTGCACTACGTTTATTAGCTTCACGGTCGTTTATTGTTTTGGTAGTTTGTAAGTGTTTTGTTTCGTTTTGCCTTCTTCAATATTAAAAGAAGATGGCTTATTTTCCACATGCTGCGTCTTGGTCCGTCTCTCCTCCACACGATCGTGACAGAATTCCCCACCATCATCGGATCAAGCAGCGTGTGCAACAACAACAGGACCCACCTACACTGGACTATTGGAATTGGGAGGAAATTCTGGACCGTGAAATACCAGGAGAATATAAACGCCCCAAAGCTGAGCTGGAGGCAGCGAAGGCAGAGAGGCGGAGATATGAGGAGGCAGCAAGGAGACGTGGCTGGAAGCCTGAGAAGCCCGTGAGTACTACCCAAAAATGTCTTGGGGGGGGGGGGCTAAGAGGTAGTGGGCCAAGGGCAGGTAGGAGACCTGCGCCCACTTCCCAGGCTAACCGTGGAGAGCGGGAGTACGGGCAGACGCCGTGTTACGCAGTAGAGCGCACGGTGTCTCCTGTACGGGTGCATAGCCCAGTGCGGGTTATTCCACCTCCCCGCACTGGTAGGGCTAGATTGGGCATTGAGCCAAATGTCATGAAGCCGGCCCTACATATCTGGCCACCAGTACGTCTTCTTGGGCCGGCTTACATGGCACCAGCCTTACGCATGGTGTCCCCGGTTCGCCTACATAGACCGGTGCGGGTTATTCCACCTCCCCGCACTGGTCGGGCGACGGGGAGCATTCAACCAGGTAAGGTTGGGCAGGCTCGGTGCTCAAGGGAGCCAGTACGCCTGCACGGTCCGGTATTTCCGGCGCCACCTCCCCGCCCCAGCCTAGTACCACCAGTGCCTACACCACGCACCAGGCTTCCAGTGCGTTTTCAGAGCCCTGTTCCTCCTCCACGCACTCTCCCTATGGTGCGTGTCTCTAGCCCGGTACCTCCAGTTCCGGCACCACGCACTAAGCCACCTGTGCGTCTCCTGAGTCCTGTACACACTGTTATTTCTCCCCGCACTCGTCCTGAGGTGCGTGCCATCAGTCCGGTACCACGCACCAGGCATATAGTGCGCCTTGAGAACTCAGTGTGCCCTGTTGTTGTTCCCCGCACTAGCCTGAAGGTGCGTGTCCTTAGCCCGGTACCTCCAGTTCCGGCACCACGCACCAGGCCTACAGTGCGTCTCAGCCGGCCAGAGTCTGCCGTCTGCCCAACGGCGCCTGAACTGTCCGTCTGCCAAGCGCCGCATGAACTGCCCGTCTGCCATGAGCCTACAGAGCCTTCCGCCAGACAGGAGCAGCCAAAGCCTTCCGCCAGACAGGATCAGTCTGAGCCATCCGTCTCCGCAGCGCCATCTGAGCCATCCGTCTCCGCAGCGCCATCTGAGCCATCCGTCTCCGCAGCGCCATCTGAGCCATCCGTCTCCGCAGCGCCATCTGAGCCATCCGTCTCCGCAGCGCCATCTGAGCCATCCGTCTCCCCAGCGCCATCTGAGCCATCCGTCTCCCCAGCGCCGTCTGAGCCATCCGTCTGTCCCGAGCCATTAGAGCCGCCCGTCTGTCCCGAGCCGTCAGAGCCGTTAGTCAGTCAGGAGCCGCTAGAGCCATTTGTCAGTCAGGATCTGCCAGAGCCGCCAACCAGACAGGATCTGCCAGAGCCGCCAACCAGACAGGATCTGCCAGAGCCGTCAGCCAGCCATGAGCGTCCTGAGCCGTCAGCCAGCCATGAGCGTCCAGAGCCGTCAGCCAGCCATGAGCGTCCAGAGCCGTCAGCCAGCCATGAGCGTCCAGAGCCGTCAGCCAGCCATGAGCGTCCAGAGCCGTCAGCCAGCCATGAGCGTCCAGAGCCGTCAGCCAGTCATGAGCTGTCCCTCAGCCCAGAGCGGCTATTTCTCCAGAACTGCCCCTCAGTCCAGAGCTGTCTCTCTGTCCGGAGCTGCCTTTCAGTCCGGAGTTGCCCCTCTATCCTGAGCTACCTCTCTATCCTGAGCTATCCCTCTATCCTGAGCTATCCCTCTGTCCTGAGCTATCCCTCTGTCCTGAGCTATTCCTCTATCCCGGTGCTGCCCCTTGTGTCGATGTTACCCAAAAGATTAAGTGGGGGTAATATGAGGGTGGTCATTTGTAGGGGGAGATATAAGCTGGGATTGACTATGGTGGGGTGGGGACCTCGCCCTGAGCCTGAGCCACCACCGTGGTAAGATGCCCACCCAGACCCTCCCCTAGACTTTGTGCTGGTGCGCCCGGAGTTCGCACCTTAAGGGGGGGGCTATGTCACGCCCTGGCCTTAGTATTCTTTGTTTTCTTTATTATTTTAGTTAGGTCAGGGTGTGACATGGGTATTTATGTGGGTTTTGTAGTGTCCAGGGTGATTGTAAGGTTTAGGGGGTTTATTTAGAGTAGTTGTATTTATGTTTAGTATAGTTGTCTAGCTGTGTCTATGTTGGGTATAGTTGTCTAGGAAAGTCTATGGTTGCCTGAAGGGGTTCCCAATTAGAGACAGCTGGTTTCTGTTGTCTCTGATTGGGAGCCATATTTAGGGTAGCCATAGGCTTTAGTTTGTTGTGGGGAATTGTCTATGTCTGAACGTTTGTAGCATGTGTGTGTGCACTACGTTTATTAGCTTCACGGTCGTTTATTGTTTTGGTAGTTTGTAAGTGTTTTGTTTCGTTTTGCCTTCTTCAATATTAAAAGAAGATGGCTTATTTTCCACATGCTGCGTCTTGGTCCGTCTCTCCTCCACACGATCGTGACATACATGCTAAACTCGGTTTAAAGAAAGCATTGTACGTTTGGTGGGGGCACCTAGATTCACCAAATAAAACAGCAATGATTGAATTAAATCAATCATTAGGAGTGCTGAGGGTGCTGAATTAAAAAATATATATTATAAAAAATAAAATACAAATTATAATCATCGTACTAAAGTAGTGCACTGGGCCTTTAATAGTCCTGTATTAGCGGATATATCTGTCTGCAGAGTCAGCGCCGGCAAAAAGATTTGTCCAGCAGGTCAAAAGTAGCGCACTACATATAGAATAATGTAGGGTGCCATTTGGGATGGGCCCAGTGTCACAGACTCCCTAAAGTATTTATGTTACCTCCCGATGGGCTGAGCCATTGTTAGAGTGGCAACAAGTACGATCATGACATAACTCAGAAGTTCCCAACGCCGATATGAATAGACAGCTCAATGGAATAAAAGTTACCAGAGGATACATGTTTAGCGTGTAAAGCCAGGTACATGCAGTCCTCCCTACCTATCAAGGACTCCTGAGTCAACTACAGTTCCCTTTGTTCTGCAAACACATTTGAAGACAGACCGCCTCTCTGATGATATTGTATTTACACTGCCCTTCTGTCTCTCTCTCTCTCTCTCTCTGTCTGTGTGTCTGTGTGTGTGTGTATGTCCTCTCAACATGCATGGCCTGTACGCTGACTTACATGCCTTGGCTACAATCCACATGTGACCCGTTTCAAAAAAAGTATGACAGAGGTCACTACTGTTGTAGGAAAACTCTCAAACGGATCACTAATACCTTTGACCTTACACAGCTAGTTAAAGGGCCAACCAGGGTGACTTGTTGCTCTAAAACACAGATTGATTTGGTGTTCAGTAATAAACCAGAGAGAGTGACTAAATCATTCAATATGGTTACTGGGCTATCTGATCATAATCTGACACTTATAGCCAGAAAGCTGTCTAAGAGCAGGTTTAACCTCTCTACTGTTAGAAAGCCTGATCAACTAAGAATACCTAAGAGTATCAAGCTATTTTGAAAACGCAATTAAGGGAATTAACTGGAATGATCTCTTGTCCTATGCAGACGTGGAAGCTGATAGTCAAGTTTTTCTATCCACAATCCAGACTACATTAAATGGTTTCCTAAAGAAAATCAAATCCAAACCTGGCCAAAAGAGCACTCTTCCTTGGCTAAATGGAGAAATCTGGAAATTGATGAAAGAACGAGATTATTATCTAAAAATAGCCCTAAGATCCAAATTAGAGCATGACAGACGTAGGTTTACCATGTTGAGAAATAAGGTGATGAAAGAAATCAGACAGGCCAAGGCAAACTTTTTTATTAACATAATTGGTGAAGCAAAGGGAAATTCTAAACTGATCTGGGAGAATCTAAAAAGGTTAACAGGGAAAGACCATAATAACACTGCAAAAAGACTAGAAATCATGGTGAATAACAATCTAACACAGGATGCAGTCGAAATAGCAATAGCCTTCAATTCCTACTTTAGTGACTCTGTCAGGGTACTGACACAGAACCCCTCCACTGGTTTCTTGGGCTCAGTGCTAGTAAATGATGCTCAACCTGTCTTCATCATAAGGGAGGTTTCTGAGTCAAAGGTGGACAAGGTGATTAGCTCACTAAAGAACTCTAAAGCCAAAGATGTGTTTGGGATGGACTCCACCTTTCTTAAAAACTACAAAGAGTCACTCATTAGCCCCATTACTAAGGTCACCAACACATCTATTGGTCTCGGGGTGTTTCCAAGGGTATGGAAGTCGGCCATAATAACGGCCATCTTTAAATCAGGCGACCCTGCTGACGTGAGTAACTACAGGCCCATTAGTATACTACCTGTGGTGTCAAAGGTTGTTGAAAAGTGTGTAGCAGAACAACTGATTGCCCACCTCAACAACAGCCCCTTCACATTACATTCCATGCAGTTTGGCTTCAGAGCGAAACACTCCACAGAAACGGCCAACTGCTTTCTTCTGGAAAATGTGAAGTCCAAGATGGACAAAGGGGGCGTTGTTGGGGCTGTGTTTCTGGACCTAAGGAAGGCTTTTGATACTGTTAACCATGAGATTCTCATCACAAAATTGTCCAAGTTCAACTTTTCCCCCGATGCCTTGAGATGGATGAAATCATACCTTGAAGGCAGAACTCAGTGTGTCAGAGTGAGCAATGAGCTGTCGCCCACTCTTAGCTATGATGTGGGTGTGCCCCAAGGGTCAATACTGGGGCCCCTCCTGTTCAGCCTGTACATTAATGATCTGCCTTCTGTCTGTACTGGGTCTGAAGTTCAAATGTATGCAGATGATACAGTGATATATGTGCATGCAAAGAGCAAACAACAAGCTGCACAAGAACTCACTACTGTAATGGTCCAGGTTACAAAGTGGCTCAGTGACTCGTGTTTGCATCTCAATGTGAAAAAAACTGTTTGCATGTTCTTCACAAAGAGGGCAACAGATGCTACTGAGCCAGATGTCTATGTGTCAGGGGAGAAGCTCCAGGTGGTATCTGATTTTAAGTACCTTGGCATCATACTTGATTCCAACCTCTCTTTTAAAAAGCATGTGAAAAGGGTAATTCAAATAACCAAATTCAACCTAGCTAATTTCCGATTTATACGAAATTGTTTGACTACAGAGGTAGCAAAACTGTACTTCAAATCTATGATACTCCCTCACTTAACATACTGCTTGACTAGTTGGGCCCAAGCTTGCTGTACAACAGTAAGACCTATTCAGTCTGTCTACAAACAGGCTCTCAAAGTGCTTGATAGGAAGCCCAATAGCCATCATCACTGTCACATCCTCAGAAAGCATGAGCTCCTGAGTTGGGAAAATCTTGTGCAATACACCGACGCATGTCTTGTATTCAAGATCCTAAATGGCTTGGCTCCCCCTCCACTCAGTATTTTTGTTAAACAGAAAACCCAAACATATGGCAGCAGATCTACAAGGTCTGCCATGAGAGGTGACTGTATAGTTCCCCTAAGGAAAAGCACCTTTAGTAAATCCGCTTTCTCTGTGAGAGCTTCCCATGTCTGGAATACACTGCCATCAGACACACATAACTGCACCACATATCACACTTTCACAAAATGCTTGAAGACATGGCTAAAGGTCAATCAGATTTGTGAACATGGTCCCTAGCTGTGTGTTGCCGCTTTCCATGTCTGTTGTCTGTAACTTGTGAGGTGTGGAAACACTTTGTTGCTTTTATGAATTTTGTCTTGCTGCTTTTTGTTCTATGTTGCTCTGTCTGTATGCTACGTCTTGTTCTATGTTGCTATTGTCTATATTGTAATTGTTTTTAATAACCTGCCCAGGGACTGCGGTTGAAAATTAGCCGGCTGGCTAAAACCGGCACTTTTACTGAAACGTTGATTAATGTGCACTGTCCCTGTAAAAATAAAATAAACTCAACTCAACTCAACTTCCCAGGAGAGGCATTTAAATGTAGAAAACGTGCCTTTTTGAACATGTGAACTTTTATTTGCCGTAATAACAAACTTGTATGTAATCTGTAAATAGAAATAAAATATGATATCACAAAGACATGGAGAAAATAACACAATCTTGCCTAGTCGTGATTGGTTGAGATAATGAGGGAGCTGGGACATTCACGAGAAAGAGAGTCCATGCTGTCACATCCTGCTCTCTGCTACTGCGGATATTGGAAATATCCATTGGATTTACTCATATTTTCACAATGGACAATATGCAAAGTGTAGCTACAGCTATCAATAACAGTGTTGTCCTTAATACAGCTGCTGGGATCAACACAGCTCTCTGTCTTCTGTGGCAAAAGCAGTCTGGACTGGTCGGAGCCAAGTGGGAAGGATTATTTTGAAAGTGTTTCAGTCTGCCTTGAATCATCATAATCCATACACAGGTAAGAGTCCACAGTGAAAATGCCAAGGGAGCTACATGTGCATACGGTATTGTCTCAACTGTATCCAAAAGTTGTTCTCATCAATAGCTATTGTTAGAAATATACAGTTGAAGTCAGTTTACATACATCTTAGCCAACTACATTTAAACTCCGTTTTTCACAATTCCTGACATTTAATCCTAGTAAAAAATGCCCTGTTTTAGGTCAGTTAGGATCACCACTTTATTTGAAGAATGTGAAATGTCAGAATAATAGTAGAGAATTATTTATTTCAACTTTATTTCTTTCATCACATTCTCAGAGGGTCAGAAGTTTAAATACACTCAATTAGTATTTGGTAGCATTGCCTTTAAAAACGTTTAACTTGGGTCAAACGTTTCGCGTAGCCTTCCACAAGCTTCCCACAATAAGTTGAATTTTGGCCCATTCCTCCTGACAGAGCTGGTGTAACTAAGTCAGGTTTGTATGCCTCATTGCTCAAACATGCTTTTTCAGTTCTGCCCAAAATGTTTCTATAGGATGAGGTCAGGGATTTGTGATGGCCACTCCAATACCTTGACTTTGTTGTCCTTAAGCTATTTTGCCACAACTTTGGAAGTATGCTTGGGGTCATTGTCCATTTGGAAGACCCATTTGCGACCAAGCTTTGATGTCTTGAGATGTTGCTTCAGTATATATCCACATAATTTTCCTGCCTCATGATGCCATCTATTTTGTGAAGTGCACCAGTGCTTCCTGCAGCAAAGCACCACCACAACATGATGCTGCCACCCCCGTGCTTCACGATTGGGATGGTGTTCTTCGGCTTGGAAGCCTCCCCTTTTTCCTCCAAATATAACGATGGTCATTATGGCCAAACAGTTCTATTTTTGTTTCATCAGACCAGAGGACATTTCTCCAAAAAGTACGATCTTTGTCCCCATGTGCAGCTGCCGTAGTCTGGCTTTTTATGGCAGTTTTGGAGCAGTGGCTTCTTCCTTGCTGAGCGGCCTTTCAGGTTATGTCGATATAGGACTCGTTTTACTGTGGATATAGATACTTTTGTACCTGTTTCCTCCAGCATCTTCACAAGGTCCTTTGCTGTTGTTCTGGGATAGATTTGCACTTTTCGCACCAAAGTACATTCATCTCTAGGAGACAGAACGTGTCTCCTTCCTGAGTGGTATGACAGCTGTGTGGTCCCATGGTGTTTATACTTGCGTACTATTGTTTGTACAGATGAACGTGGTACCTTCAGGCATTTGGAAATTGCTCTCAAGGATGAACCAGACTTGTGGAGGTCTACAATTATTTTTCTGAGGTCTTGGCTGATTTCTTTTGATTCTCCCATGATGTCAAGCAAGGAGGCACTGAGTTTGAAGGTAGACCTTGAAATACATCCACAGGTACACCTCCAATTGATGTCAATTAGCCTATCAGAAGCTTCTAAAGCCATGACCTCATTTTCTTGGAATTTCCAAGCTGTTTAAAGACACAATCAACTTAGTGTATGTAAACTTCTGGCCCACTGGAATTGTGATACAGTGAATTATAAGTAAAATAATCTGTCTGTCAAGAATTGTTCGAACAATTACTTGTGTCATGCACAAAGTAGATGTCCTGACCGACTTGCCAAAACCATAGTTTCTTTACAAGACATTTGCGGAGTGGTTGTAAAACGAGTTATAATGACTCCAACCTAAGTGTAGGTAAACTTCCGACTTCAACTGTAGCTAGCTTGATAGACAATTGCATACTGGTAACGTTAACAGTATAGCTAGCTAGCTAGCTGACCTGGACAGTTGCATTCTGCTGTTAATGTTGATTTCTGTTGTGCTAAACCATGCATGATATTATACTCCTTTTCATGTTTGTCAGTTTGTCATGTATAACTAGCTAGTGAGCTACTGAAAATAGTGGTGCAAATGCTAATCTATTTGCAAGCTAATCAAACCCCATGTTAAATGATAGGGACACATGCTAAACTGACTAGCTAGCTAGCTAGAATTACATTTTAGCTAAATAGATGGTTATTGGATTATAGATTTCGAGGCATGGACATTACATGTCTTACTGCAAAGGGCAGGACAGAATTATGCTCTCAGGCAAGATTCCTTTGTTCAAAACATAACCTGAACCAAAGTCACTCAAAGGATCGTATGATATAGGCCTAGATCTAGATCGTTTTTACCTAAGCCTTTGTGTGTTATGATTTCCCCAATTTTTTTAAAATGTCATTTTACCCTTATTTTACCAGGTAAGTTGACTGAGAACACATTCTCATTTACAGCAATGACCTGGGGAATAGTTACAGGGGAGAGGAGTGGGGGATGAATGAGCCAATTGTAAACTGGGGATGATTAGGTGGCCATGATGGTACGTAGGCCAGATTGGGAATTTAGCCAGGACACCGGGGTTAACACCCCTACTCTTACGATAAGTGCCATGGGATCTTTAGTGACCACAGAGCGTCAGGACGCCCGTTTAATGTCCCATCCGAAAGACGACACCCTACACAGAGCAATGTCCCCAATCACTGCCCTGGGGAATTGGAATATTATTTTTTTCGACCAGAGGAAAGGGTGCCTCCTACTGGCCCTTGTAGGTTACTACCTTTAGCACTTGAAGTTAAACGTATTTTAATGTATCATTTTTTTTAAGCACTACCTCACTGCTTTAGCATTTCACCATTTTAATATGTGTATTCTTTGAGATTTGTGGGTCTAAGGCTTTAGAAAGTGTGAACTATGCTAAAGTGTGAACTAAGCGTCATGTCTGGAGGTAGTATCTGGTAGTATCCCTACGGTGAAGCATGGTGGTGGCAGCATCATGCTGTGGGGATGTTCTTCAGTGGCAGGGCCTGGGAGACTAATCAGGATCGAGGGAAAGATGAACGGAGTAAAGTACAGAGAGATCCTTGATGAAAACCTGCTCCAAAGCGCTCAGGACCTCAGACTGGGGTGAAGGTTCACCTTCCAACAGGACAACAACCCTAAGCACACAGCCAAAACAACACAGGAGTGGCTTCGGGACAAGTCACTGAATGTCATTGAGTGGCCCAGCCAGAGCCTGGACTTGAACCTGATCAAACATTTCTGGAGAGACCTGAAAATAGCTGTGCAGCGACTCTCCCCAGCGACGCTCCCCATCCAACCTGACAGAGCTTGAGAGGATCTGCAGAGAAGACTTGGAGAAACTCCCCCATATACAGGTGAGCCAAGCGTGTAGCGTCATACCCAAGAAGACTCGATGCTGTAATCGCTGCCAAAGGCCCTTAACCACCACTCCCTCTCGAATCCCGGTAACGGGATTGATTTGACAACATCCAGTGAAATTGAAGTGCGCCAATTTCAAAAACAGAAATACTCATAATAAGAATTCATAAAACATACAAGTGTTATACATCAAAATAAATCTTAACTTCTTGTTAATCCAGCCGCTGTGTCAGATTTCAAAAAGGCATAATGGCAAAAGCAGACCATGCGATTATCTGAGGACAGCACCCCGCATACAGACACATGAAAATCAGATTTCAACCAGGCAGGTGCGCGACAAAAGTCAGAAATAGCGATATCATTAATGCCTTACCTTTGAAGGTCTTCTTCTGTTGGCACTCCAAAATGTCCCAGAAACATCACAAATGGTCCTTTTGTTCGATAATGTCCTTCTTTATGTCCCAAAAATGTCAATTTATTTGGCGCGTTTGATTCAGAAATACATCGGTTTCAACTCGCACAACATGCCTACAAAGTATCTAATAAGTTACCTGTAAACTTGGTCCAAACATTTCAAACAACGTTCCTAATCCAACCTTAGGTACCCTAAAACATAAATAATCAATACAATTTAAGACGGAATGAACTGTTTCTAATACCGGAAAAAAACAATGTGAAGTGTGTTCCAGGTCACGCGCAACAAAAGACTTGAGCCCATCTGAGTGACACATGGAACAGGACTACTTCTTTATTTCGCAAAAGAAAAACATCAACCAAACTCTAAAGACTGTTGACATCTAGTGGAAGCCATAGGAACTGCAACCAGATTCCTATTAAAAAGGGCTTTCCATGGAAAACACATTGACCTCAAAATTATTTTTCCCTGGATGGTCAGTTCTGTTATACTCACAGACATTATTCAAACAGTTTTAGAAACTTCAGAGTGTTTTTTCTATCCAAATCTACTAATAATATGCATATCCTAGCTTCTGGGCCTAAGTAGCAGGCAGTTTACTTTGGGCGCGCTTTTCATCCGGACGTGAAAATACTGCCCCCTAGCCCAAAGAGGTTTTCACAAAGTACTGAGTAAAGGGTCTGAATGTGATGTCAGTTAGTTTTTTTGTTGTTGCAAAAATTCATAACCTGTTTTTGCATTGTCATTATGGGGTATTGTTTGTAGATTGATGAGGGGAAAAACAATTTAATACATTTTAGAATAAGGCTGTAACGAAACAAAATGTGTAAAAAGTGAAGGGGTCTGAATACTTTCCGAATGCACTGTATACAGTCTAGGGTAACCATGGCAGACTCCTAATTGGCTATGCATCAGTAAAACGGCACTTACTAACTTTTTTTGCTGACATCCTGTGGACAACCAATGCTTTTGGTGGAAACAAAGCTACTGTATTTTCTGCTGTATTCAATTGAATTACTAGCCTGAGTGTCCGTCTGTTTGTGCTATCATGCCAACTCCTTGTCACTCATTGTCATGCCAAACATGTTAGAGTTGGCAAAAGCACAAACAGATCTGGGACCAGGCTATGGAATTGACCAACTCTATTCCATATGTCCATTCCTCAACATACTGTACCTAAAATAATGAATGTTCCGTACCTTTACCAGGAAGCCTATTGCCTGATGCTTTTGTGGGAAATGTAGTACCAGAAGGTGAGGTTGCAGGTGCCACGAGACTCCTTCCACACAGACCTCTTCATGTGAGCCTTATCACCTTTCAATCCCACTGTATCGGCCTCCAGATAGATGAAATTACCTGGGAGAGAAAGAGAGACACGGAGAGAGAAAGACAGACAGACAGACGGAGAGGGAGGCGTGAGGCAGATTGATACCCGCCTCCTCAGGTTGCTCTTGCTGCTGGCGACAAATTACAGTGAGGTCATCGGGGTGCGAGGGAGAGGGGTCAGTGGGTGGCGGTGTAATCACTGCCACAGGTGCCCCCGGATGTATGCCATTTCAGAGGGAACAGAAAAAGTTTCACGGGTCAATGATCAAACATCCAAAGAAAGAAAATAAAGTTTTTGATTGAACATGAGTCAGTGATCTACAACTGCTGGAAATAACCCCTTCTACAGACTGGAAGAGTCCAATAATTATTATAAGTGGCTCTGAGTCAATTCAAAAGCTTCTCATGATACTGCAGATTAACGGTCATTCAACATCTTGTCTAAGCGATGGATCAAAGAAGATGCATCCCGAATGGCATCCCATCCTATTCCTTATACAGTGCATTCAGAAAGTATTCAGACCGCTTGACTTTTTGAACATTGTTACATTACAGCCTTATTCTAAAATGGATATTTTTATCCCCCTCATCAATGTACACACAGGACCCCATAGTGACATGAAGCACCTTTGGCAGCAATTACAGCCTTGTGTCTTCTTGAGTATGGCCCTACAAGCTTGGCACACCTGTATTTGGGGAGTTTCTCCCATTCTTCTCTGCAGATCCTCTCAAGCTCTGTCAGGTTGGATGGGGAGCGTTGCTGCACAGCTATTTTTCAGTCTCTCAAGAGATGTTCGATCGGGTTCAAGTCCGGGCTCTGGCTGGGCCACTCAAGGACATTCAGAGACTTGTCCGAAGCCACTCCTGTGTTGTCTTGGCTGTGTGCATAGAGTTGTAGTCCTGTTGGAAGGTGAACCTTCACCCCAGTCTGAGGTCCTGAGCGCTCTGGAGCAGGTTTTCATCAAGGATCTCTGTACTTTGTTCTGTTCATCTTTCCCTCGATCCTGACTAGTCTCCCAGTCCCTGCCGCTGAAAAATATTCCCACAGCATGATGCTGCCTCCACCATGCTTCACCTTAGGGATGGTGCCAGGTTTCCTCCAGACTTGACACTTGGCCTTCGGGCCAAAGAGTTCAATCTTGTTTTCTTCAGACCAGAGTATATTGTTTCTCCAAGTGGGCTGTCATGTGCCTTTTACTGAGGAGTGGCTTCCGTCAGGCCACTCTACCATAAAGGCTTGATTGGTGGAGTGCTGCAGAGATTGTTGTCCTTCTGGAAGGTTCTCCCATCTCCACAGAGGAGCTCTGTCAGAGTGACCATCGGGTTCTTGGTCACCTCTCTGACCAAGGCCCTTCTCCCCCGAATGCCTGTTTGGCCAGGCGGCCAGCTCAAGGTAGAGTCTTGGTGGTTCCAAACTTCTTCCATTTAAGCATTTGATAGAGGCCACTGTGTTCTTGGGGACCTTCATTGCTGCAGACATTTTTTGGTACCCTTCCCCTGATCTGTGCATCAACACAATCCTATCTCGGCGCTCTAAGGACAATTCCTTCGACCTCATCGCTTGGTTTTTGTTCTGACATGCACTGTCAACTGTGGGACCTTATATACACAGGTGTGCGCCTTTCCAAATCATGTCCAATCAATTGAATTTACCACAGGTGGACTTCAATCAAGTTGGAAAAACATCTCCAGAATGATCAATGGAAACAGGATGCACCTGAGCTCAATTTCGAGTCTCATAGCAAAGGGTCTGAATACTTATGTAAATAAGGAATCTTTTTTTTATTTTTTTTTATACATTTGCCAACATTTCTAAAAACCTGTTTTTGCTTTGTCATTATGGAGTATTGTGTGTAGATTGATGAGGGGGGAAAACATTTAATCCATTTCAGAATAAGGCTGTAACATAACAAAATGTCTAAAATGTGAAGGGGTCTGAATGCTTTCCGAATGCCCTGTATAGTGTAATGCACTGTATAGGGAATAGGGTGTAATTTGGGACATAGTGTTTATTCTGTTGAGTTGTATTTCTGTATCAAAGCTGCGGTAAAGTAGTTATGAATTTCAATTCCAGACAAAGATTCATAAATAGAACTAATCTTATTTTTCTTATCAATACTCTAACTTGAGCCAAGAAATATCACATTATTCTGAGGATATTATTTAAGTATGGTGTACAATATTATTTGATGGATTATGTGATTAAACTAATCTCATCAATTCTGGGATATGGGTTTTCATGTATTGGCCCCAAGATGTTCAGAGCCCCAAACTGCAAGTTTCATGATTATATGAACATATCGCCTGGACTATAACACAGAAATCACTAATACACTACCATGATCATTATTAAGAGTGTGGTCAAATGCAGGTCTTATGCCATGGATGGAGCCAATGCCCAACGTCCAATCAAAGACGTTGGCAAGTGTGCTCTTCCAACCACAGCGACCATGCTCGAAGGAGCAGGAAGTCCCACAGTCCTTTTCATCAGTGCCGTCACCACAGTCGTCTATGAAGTCACTTGTCTGGATGGAAACACTGGTCATTCTCACACTGTAGGTTACCAAGAGGACACGAGCCTTAGGGACAACACACACACACTTTAATGCAATATAGAAGCATGAGACAGACAGACAGTGATAAAGTGAGAGGCCATTACACAAGATCAATCTATACTGAACAAAAAAATAAACCAACATACAACAATTTCAAAGATTCTACTGAGTTACAATTAATCAATTAATCGAACTAGATAATAAAAAATGACGCAGGCCATGGAAGAACTGGAACATGTTCAGCTTCCAGGAATTGTGTTCAGATCCTTGCGACACGGGGCCGTGCATTATCATGCTGAAACATGAGGTGATGGCGGCTGATGAACGGCACAACAATGGGCCCACGGATCTCGTAGGGTATCTCTGTGCATTTAAATTGCCATCAATAAAATGTTATTGTGCTCTTTGTCCGTAGCTTATGCCTGCCCATACCATAACCCCACCACCACCATGGGGCACCCTGTTCACAACGTTGACATCAGCAAACCGCTCACCCACAGCCATACACGCTGTCTGCCATCTGCACGGTACAGTTGAAACTGGGATTCATCCGTGAAGAGCACCCTTCTCCAGCGTTCCAGTGGCCATCGAAGCTGAGCATTTGCCCACTGAAGACGATTACGGCTCCGAACTGCAGTTAGGTCAAGACCCTGATGAGAACTACGAGCATGCAGATGAGCTTCCCTGAGACGGTTTCTGACAGTTTGTGCAGAAATTCTTCGGTTGTGCAAACCCATAGTTTCATCAGCTGTCCGGGTGGCTGGTCTCTGATGATCCAGCAGGTGAAGAAGCAGGCTGTAGAGGTCCTGGGCTGGCATGGTTACACATGGTCTGCGGTTGTCAGGCCGGTTGGACGTACTGCCTAATTCTCTAAAACAACGTTGAAGGTGGCTTATGGTAGAGAAATTAACATTCAATTATCTGGCAACAACTCCGGTGGACATTCTTGCAGTCAACATGCCAATGGCACATTGTGGCATTGTGTAGTTTGTCAAAACTGCACATTTTAGAGTGGCCTTTTATTGTCCCGAGCACAAGGTGCACCTGTGTAATGATCATGTAATGATCATGCTATTTAATCTTGATATGCCACACCTGTCAAGTGGATGGATTGTCATGGCAAAGGAGAGATTTTGGGATGTTACAGGGATGTAAACAAATGTGTGCACCAAATGAGAGAAATAATATTTTTTGTGCGTATGGAAAATTTCTGGGATCTTTTATTTCAGCTCATGATACTTGGGACCAACACTTTACATGGTGCGTTTATATTTTTGTTCAGCGTATTATATAGCATTGAATGGCTTGCACATGAAGGCCAGGGGAAGCAGCAGTATCAGGGTCTGTGTAGTTAGCATGATGTTGGCATGCGTTAGCCTCCTCATACATCATGTAGAGGTCAAAGTTTTGTTTTTTTTCTTGTTTTTTTTTCTCACCGTTATTTAACCAGGTAAGCTAGTTGAGAACAAGTTCTCATTTACAACTGCGACCTGGCCAAGATAAAGCAAAGCAGTGCGACACAAACAACAACACAGAGTTACACATGGAATAAACAAGCGTACAGTCAATAACACAATAGAAAAAAAGAAAGTCTATATACAGGGTGTGCAAATGGCGTGAGGAGGTAAGGCAATAAATAGGCCATAGTAGCGAAATAATTACAATTTAGCAGATGATGATGTGCAAGTAGAAGTACTGGTGTGCAAAAGAGCAGAAAAGTAAATTAAAACAATATGGGGATGAGGTAGGTAGATTGGGTGGGCTATGTACAGCTGCAGCGATCGGTTAGCTGCTCAGATAGTGGGTGTTTAAAGTTAGTGAGGGAAATATAAGTCTCCAGCTTCAGCGATTTTTGCAATTCGTTCCAGTCATTGGCAGCAGAGAACTGGAAGGAAAGGCGGCCAAAGCAGGTGTTGGCTTTAGGGACGGCCAGTGAGATATACCTGCTGGAGCGCATGCTACGGGTGGGTGTTGTTATCGTGACCAGTGAGCTGAGATAAGGCGGAGCTTTATCTAGCATAGACTTATAGATGACCTGGAGCCAGTGGGTTTGGCGACAAATATGTAGCGAGGGCCAGCCGACTAGAGCATACAGGTCGCAGTGGTGGGTGGTATAAGGGGCTTTGGTGACAAAACGGATGGCACTGTGATAGACTGCATCCAGTTTGCTGAGTAGAGTATTGGGTATTGAGTAGAGTAAGGGTCAGGCGTTAGTAGAGTGAAGCACCACTCAGTTGAGAGGGGGTATGTAAGGTCAGGCTGCCAAGCACTAAGGCTTATGTCCAAATGGCACTCTACTCCCTGTATAGTGTACTACTTTTGATGTGTCCCAAATAGGGTGCCATTTGGGACACATTAGTACTGTATTGTGTTATGGGTCATGCTACAACATGCAGCCAGGAGACTAGGGTAATAAGCACGGCCAGACTGGACAAAGGACAGTTAGATAACTAAAAGTCTTATCCAGTACGTAAACAACAGCTGTGCGAATTCCCTGTGGATTCTGTTTGGCTCTGGTCTTAAGCCCTAGCAGTTATCACACACACCACACACATGCTAGATAAACAGCTGTAAGATGGCAGGAAAGTAAAGAAAAGGGAGCTCAACTCTGCATGATCCAAATTTCAACTTCATAATGTAGGGGGCGAATCACATGCAGCAGAAACGGTCAAATCCCAATGCACACAACTTAGTCAAGCAAGCCCTTCCTAAGAACTTAACCAGATAGCCAGGACACAAGACAAGCAAAGAGACCTAAAAAGACAATAATTAACATTGCATATGAAAAGTAAGCCAAGCGAAAAGCAAGCAGCCCATGTGAATTATACATTAGCATCTCTTTAAGTCAATGTCTTAGGAGAACAAAAGCAGTTAGGCATTGTATCAGAAGGAGGGGGAGTAGAGGGCTGAGGAGAGCGGGTGTTGGTGCTGGAAGTTAGGCTTTATAGGAGCCAGGCATTCCAGTGGGGTCAGACTTGGGGTTTGGGAATATTAGAGAGGGAGATGAGGTGTGATGAAGAAGGGTGGTCCCAGTAATTAAAGCAAAGAAAGGGGGATACATCCCCCATAAATCCCCCCTAATCCTTTGTTCCCCTTCTTCAGGTGCTCAGGACCAGAAGGAATCTGCGACCACCACAAGTGACATGGCATGCCTCCCAAATGGCACCCTATTCGCTCTATAGTGCACTACTTCTGACCAGTGCCCTATAGGATCGGGATATGGAAAAGCAGGAAGCCATTTCTCCTCTGGAGGTAACGAAGAAAGAGTTTGGTCTACCATGATAGTCCATAGGCTACACTGTCAACAATTTCCATACATTCAAGTCATTACAAGTGTTGAAATTTGTTTCTGCCTTCCTAAGGAGTTGATGATGTACTGGTATGTTCCAGACCTGGGTTCAAATTGTATGAAATCGTTTAAAATACTGCGTATGTGCTTGATTGAGCTTTCCTGGCTTAATGGACCAAACAGAATAGTCCCAAAACCGCAAACCACTTGGCACACAAATCGTTTTTGAACCCAGGTCTGATATGTTCTACCATAACAGCAAAGCAAGACTAGTTTATTCCACTATTCAGCTCATCCTCCATCTCTCCCACCCTCTGCATCAAAGACTTAATGTTAGTGCAGATTAAACCGAGGATTAATGGACTTTAATATGGTGATCATTATGGGATATGACAGCTCAGGAGCCTCCACTAATTTCGATTTTTTTCTGCTACTGAGCTGACTACTCTTTTCACCCTGTCTAGTGCCTACCCCACTTTTTACTGAGGCTGTCCTAATATGGACACCGTACAGAGGTACTGTAATGACCCACTGCCCTTCATCCCTATACTCACTATGCGTAGGACATTGCCACCTGGTGGATTGGGGAGTAGTAGAATCAGTGGAATCTACCAATCTTTATTGTTTGGTAGGCTGTGTTTTACAACATCACTCATAAGAGCAACCGCATCTCACAGAACAACCACATCCAGTGCCGTGGAAACATCAAGCACGCTCCATTCCTGATTCACTTGCCTAAAGCAGCGGATTCACATTAAATGAATGTAGACCCATAGGCATACACACATGCACGCGTACACACGCTCGTACACACAGAAAAACACGCAGACACACGCACACACGGACAAACACACACACTCAGTAAACTGGCTTCAGGCTTTAGTCTGAATATTCACATGAGAAGTGATGGTAACGAAGAGCACAAAGAAAGGGGTGACATCATAATTACAGGGTCCTCCGGGGCATTGTGTTCCTGCTTGTTTCATTCCAGAATATCATAACAGTATAACAATGATTACATGATGAGATTTTCAGATGAAAAGGCACCGGAGCACTAGCGTGCGCACAGGGCCAGCTCCAGGCATGTGCGGAGTCTCAATTTACTGCTGAGAGGTAGAATACACAAGGTGCAATTTCACAAATGTGTTGTGATTCAGCAGTTTTTCTCTTTTTCTCTTGTTACTGACAGTCACTCATTTTGCCATGCCAGCTAATTTTTTTTTTTTTTTGTCTAGCCAGCTTTCTAAACTTGTAGTAATCATGGCCGAATACCGAGTGGGGACGCAGGACGTCCCCATTGATTTTGTTACGCAGATATCATTAACATGGCATAACTCCTGGCAAATTGAGTAAAATTGCATGAAATTTGTTATGAAATTGCTAAACTTCTCTACTCCCCATGTCATCCGCCGTGGTGTTTTTCCCGGGACGTTGGGGGGGGGGGGGCTACCAACCAAATCTCACTTAGTGTCACGTTCTGATCTTAGTTCCTTTTTTATGTCTTTATTTTAGTTTGGTCAGGGCGTGAGTTGGGGTGGGCATTCTATGTTGTTTTTCTATGTTTTGTTCTGTACGTTATATTTCTATGTGTTTGGCCTAGTATGGTTCTCAATCAGAGGCAGGTGTCGATCGTTGTCTCTGATTGAGAATCATACTTAGGTAGCCTGTTTTCCCACTATGGGTTGTGGGTAGTTGTTTTCCGTTTCAGTGTTTTCACCATTCGGGACTGTTTCGGTTTTCATTTTGATTCTCTTGTTCTTTTTGTATTTTGTATTCATTCTCATTCAAATATATTATGGATACGTACCACGCTGCACATTGGTCCGATATTTCCTACTCCTCCTCAGACGAAGAGGACGAAAGCCGTTACACTTAGGGCCCCCAAAAAGCTAGGGCCGGCCCTACGTGCGCTGTGAAACACATAGGCACATACAGACACACATGGCTTTGCACTTCGTATTAAACTTAAGGCCATTACAGACTCCACATGTCTGTGAAACAAATCCTAGATTAGATTAAAATGCTGTCAAGACTCGCCTCAACAATGACCTGTTACATTAATGACTCTCAATAATGGTCATTACCTGTTACAGTAACGACTCGCAATAATGTTACGGTAATGACCTGTTACAGTAATGACTCAATGTCACGATAAGCGCCAGCTTTCACATTGCTGTCTGATTATGTTTCTCCTACATGACTTTGACCCATTCCCTCTCATCTGAATAGATTGTCTTTCATCCCTCTTTCTTCATCAACAAAAGGCCCGTCCTCCATAGCTTTTTACATGGTTTTTACATATCATTATACATCATAAGCTACTGTACATACCAAATAGCACCATAGTGCCATATAGCTCTGGTAAAACATTTTTACACTATATAGGGAATAGGGTGCCATTTCAGACATATTCATTCAGTAACATCTCATGAAAGGCATGACTTCTACATGTAAACTTTATTTATTTACATTGACATTTTACATTTCATTTAGCAGACGCTCTTATCCAGAGAGACTTTTCTGATGCTGTCACTTTCTTCCCGAGGAAGAGGAGAGGGGAGGAAGAATGAGAAATATAGTTCAGCCACATTTCATTAAATCATAGAAATTGATCAAAAAGGAAGAAGAGAGAATGCCACTTTGACCTTGCTTGCCTGGTGAACAACACGACTGTTGTTCTGATTTATTTTGGAATTGATCTCGGAGATTGTGAGACTGCCGTCCTTGGGTTTGACTCATTCCAAATGGAATAATAATGTCGGGGTAATGAGCGGCCTCGTTTTCTAACGCAAGTACACAAACCATCGGTGTTTCTCTGTTTGATCTTCCCCTCCTCTCAATTGTTTATCTCATTTTATTTTATTAGGTATTGGAATACATTGTGCTAATCGGACTTGATTACACATGTTTATGCAGTGTTAACAGTCCTCATTCCCTTTCTAGTGCTGGTTCTAGGTTCTTCAGAGAGACGCCATGTGGGAACCTTTTTTCTTTTCTTTGAAGAAACATACAAAAATCCAAGTAGAAACAGAAATGTTTCCGGCCTTCCAAGACCAGTGTGGTGATACTGATGATTTGTCGTCACAGATGATTTGTTTCCATAGCAGGTTACGATAACTAACGTGGCAGGTTACGATAACTAACGAGGCAGGTCAGGTGAATTAACGTAGCAGGGTAGGAAAATGTTAGGCTGTTAATGTTAGGCTTAGATTTCCGAGTGAATTTTACCACCCATAACTGCGTTTGCTGGTGACATACATGGTTGTTGTATTAAGTCATTTTCAGTCCTGTGGTCTTCACCAAGTGAGATCCTAAGTGAATATGTTGTCATTAAAATGAAATGATTTTTTTCATTTTAACAGTTTTCAACAACATTGTAAAATGATAAATTTGGATTAGCTAATCCAACGTGCCATTGGAACACAGTACGGATGGTTGCTGATAATGGGCCTCTGTAATCCTATGTAGATATTCCATTTTAAAAAATCAGCAATTTCCAGCTACAATAGTCATTTACAACACTAACAATGTCTACACTGTATTTCTGATCAATTTGATGTTATTTTAATGGACAAAAAATGTGCTTTTCTTTCAAAAACAAGGACATTTCTAAGTGACCCCAAACTTTTGAACGGTAGTGTATTCATTTGTATTTGTTGATTAATTAATCAGTCAATGTACATGCAAAAACATAGATATTGAAACAAACAATTCCCCAAAAAATCGACCTGCAATAGAGCATGCTGGGAAATATGACACTGTAATGATGTCTGTGGTTTTGGTTCAACTCTGATTATTAACACCAACACTCGGGTTATTTAACACCACATTTCAAGATCATTTTAGAATTCCGAAGAACATTTTAGTCATTTAGCAGACGCTCTTATCCAGAGCAACTTACAGTAGAGTGCATACATTTTTTTTTTTTTTTTACATTTCATTACATTACATTTCATTACATTTTTTACATACTGAGACAAGGATATCCCTACCGGCCAAACCCTCCCTAACCCGGACGACGCTATGCCAATTGTGCGTCGCCCCACGGACCTCCCGGTTGCGGCCGGCTGCGACAGAGCCTGGGCGCGAACCCAGCCCAGCCTGGGCGCGAACCCAGAGACTCTGGTGGCGCAGCTAGCACTGCGATGCAGTGCCCTAGACCACTGCGCCACCCGGGAGGTCTTAGATTCCAGGTCAAAACCCCCCACTTAAGTCAAAGGTTCTTTATCAGGCAAGAGTTTTCCAAGGAACCTTAAGAGCTGAGGAAGAACCATTTAAGAACCTTTTTTCAGTGTATGCATTTCTCATAAAAAGTCCAGTGAGAGTTAAAGTATACTGCCATTGGTCTGGCCTAAAATTATATTTATTGTAAGAGAAATGAGAGCCATTTTCTCAACTATGTCCAGGCGTCAGAGCCGTTTTGGAATGGGTCTCTGTCTCTCCATTACAGAGTTTCTTAAACAATGGGTCGGGACCCACAGGTGGAGCCTGGCCAGTTCCTTTTGGGGTCATCGCTAAAGATGTCATTTTGTCTCGAGACATGGGGCTGCATTACAAATGGCACCCTATTCCCTTTGTCTGTGCTGCCCAACCCTGTTCCTGGAAAACTACCGTCCTGTAGGGTAGTACACTACTTTTGAATATGGTTCCATTTATGACACACAAATGGTTTGGTTTTCTTGGTGGGTCCCCAGAAACTTCTCAAGGCTTTAGGTGATGTCATAACACACAATGTTTGTGAGTCACTGCTCCTCTGCACAAACTCCCACTGATAATCAGGAAACAAGCGTAACACTTCATCAAACGCAAACACACAACAACTGTCAGAAGCGAGAGCAAGCTCTGCACAGCGGGAGAGTCCGATCTCATATTGTTAGCTAGATATGAACGTATCATTACCAACATCCTCATATTCACAGTGACTCCCCACGGACTCCCACTGACTCCCACTTAGCTGAGACCCCGTTAAAGCAATGCAATGTACAGTAGCATTCTCATACACATTCGTGGCTGAGAACGAGAGGCACACAACAGGACTATTATCTACAAGGCCTCTACAGCTCAGCCCAGCAGATGACTGGGGGTCCTTTTAAAGAGGCCACACACACACACACACAAAGCTTTCCCCATCCCCTCAAAACGCCCCTCTTCTCTCCCTCTCCTCTTCTCCCCTCCTTTTCGGCACCCAATACAACAGTGGAGCTATAAATTGGACAGGGCAATTATAGCTGCTATGCACCGCGTGACAATGGTACTAAATCAGTACTTGTTGTTGTCTCTTTCTTGCGTCTCTCAAAGGTCGGCTCGTAAAGAACAGGAAGAATGCAGAGGAAACGTCGTCTGAAAGGAGAACAAGCGATTCTTTATACTCTGACTGATAATGCTTTAAGTTAACTCAGTCATTTATGCACGGAAATAACATGACTGAGGTTGAGGTTGCGTCTCAAACAACACCCTATTCCCTACAAAGTAGGGTGCCACTTGGGACACACACTTAGTCCCAATGGTCTTCCGAAGTTCTCTCTTTGGAAGACAATCAAAAGTCAGTTCCCAGTGTTTTCAGACTATAATGAAGGAGAGAAAACAAGGAGACCACTTAAGACTATTGAGATGCACCCTGAGTGACATCATGACATGCCTGATGGGGATGGGGGGTCTCCAGTGCTTCTGAAGTAGACGAGAGCAGGCAGCCTGGCGAGAAAGTGATGTCATCCAGACAGATGTTCCCCTTGGCGCTGTGGACCACCTTCATTTTTATTTTCCCCAAAGAGAAATTCTGCTGTGGCAAGTCCAATAAGATAAAGATATATAGTAAACATATAACAGAAACATTCACACAAGACAGATAGATCCAATCAAAAAATATAAAACCAACTAAGTAGCAAGCATAGCCATAAAGCTTTGGCCGGCAGGGATATCCTTGTCTCATCGGGCACGAGCGACTCCTGTGGCGGGCCGGGCGCAGTGCAGGACCAGGTTGCCAGGTGTACGGTGTTTCCTCTGACACATTGGTGCGGCTGGCTTCCGGGTTGGATGTGCATTGTGTCAAGAAGCAGTGCGGCTTGGTTGGGTTGTGTTTCGAGGATGCATGGCTCTCGACCTTTGCCTCTCCCGTAGTCCGTACGGGAGTTGCAGCGATGAGACAAGACTAACTCCTACCAATTGGATACCACGAAATTGGGAAAAAAAAAAAAAAAAAAAAAACATTATTATACCCATATGCAATTATCGCGGAAAGTACAGCTACCATCTAGCCACACTACAAAAACAGTTTGTTTTTCCTTCTTATCCAGGCATTATGAAGAAACTGAGCAATCACATACACGCCCTGTCTGAAACGAAATTCAAGCCTATGCTCGTCCCGTAACTAAAATACCTCAGGGTTGGCACCTAAAAAATGTTAAGAAGAAGAACAAATTGTCATACAGAGGCCAATAAAGCACTATGGATTTTGTTTTCGATTTCCCTAAGATCATACAGTAGGCAAATTCTCTCCTCTTCAGGTACTCTGTTAAATCTTTATAGCTAGAGGGAGGGTTCCAGATCTGAGTCGTGCTGTACAAACTGACTTTTGGCTTTTTTATTAGGTTCAGGGTTCAGAGGTGTAGTTCTCTTTGATTAGAGTGTACGTTCTAAGTTTAGGTTTAAACCATATATCAGCTGCCCATTTTTGTCTTGTGGATCAAAAAAAAGCGTGTCCTTGATTTGGTTAATACCACACAGTCATTTGTTCCTGAATATATATACTGCACATCAGTTTCACAAAAAATAGATACGAATTCTCTACCACACGAATAAGAATAAGTACAGTAAACGAGATCCTTACATATGTTCATTTTGTTTAACACTGACCCCAAGGCTCTACCTGCAGAATCTGCCAGTGATCTAATGCCATCTTCAACGGTCATGTGTTTATCTAGAGTGAAACCAAGGTATTTATAGAGCCCAGTGTAGAATAATGGGGTTGTACCAAAACAAAAGTTGTGTGCACTTCTCTGCATTCCCTTCTTTATGAAATGAACAATCTGGGTCTTCTCTTGATTTTATCGCTAGTCTCATTTAGTACACCAAAAAATTAACAATATTTAACATATTCTGGAGACGCTCAGGAATATATCCGCAACTTCAACATCAAGATTAGCATGTTTGATTTCTAGATCATTAACATATATTGTAAAAAAAAGTAGGAGACAGTACGTCTCACTGCTTTACACCGTAAGGGGTTGGATACCAGACAGTCCTGAGGTCATTGACCTGAACTGGAGCCCGATAAAGAGCTTTGAAGAATCTTCCATCAATTCCCATTATAATTAGTCTAAAATCAATTAGGTCTCTATTCACCCAATCGAAAGCCTTCTGAAAATAACTAAAACAGGCAAAAGTTGGTTCTCTCTTGAATTCTAGCTCAAACAACTCTGTTCATCTGCAAGCTGACCACACAGTTCGAGATAGTGTGATAGCCTGTTATTTAGAATGGAGGAATACAATTTACATGCAGTGCTAATGATACTAATCCCTCTATAGTTCAATGGGATTTTAGGGTACATTTTTTGGAGGATAGATTTTGAGATATCTTACATTCTGAGAACATGGCAACCATGTTCTGTGTATGTTTGGTGGGACATTGATGGAATGGAACATTCTCTTAATTAACACTCAGAAAACTGGACACATGAATGTTCTTGCAACGTCCCATGAGAAGTGTCTAGAGCATTAATATCTTATATTCTGAGAACATGTCAACCATGTTAGAGTGGCAATAAAAGGCCACTCTAAAATGTGCCGTTTTGTCATGCAACACAATGCTACAGATGTCTCACGTTTTGAGGGAGCATGCAATTGGCATGCTGACTGCAGGAATGTCCACCAGAGCTGCGGCCAGAGAATTGAATGTACATTTTTCTACCATAAGTCCAACCGGCCTCACAACCGCAGACCATGTGTAACCACGCCATCCTAGGACCTCCACATCTGGCTTCTACACCATCTGGACAACTGATGAAACCAAAGACTTTCTGCACAAACTGTCAGAACCCTCTCAGGGATGCTAATCTGCATGCTCGTCGTCCTCACCAGTGTCTTGACTTGATTGCTGTTCGGCATCATAACAGATTTCAGTGGGCAAATGCTCATCTTCGATGGCCACTGGAACGCTGGAGAAGTGTGCTCTTCAAGGATGAATCGTGGTTTCAACTGTATGGGCAGATTGCAGACAGCGTGTATGGCGTCGTGTTGGCAAACGGTTTGCTGATGTCAACATTGTGAACAGAGTGCCCCATGGTGGGGGTGGGGTTATGGTACAGGTAGGCATAAGCTACAGACAATGAACACAATTGCATTTTTTCGATGGCAATATAAATGCACAGAGATACTGTGACGAGATCCTGAGGCCCATTGTCGTGCCATTCATCCGCCGCCAACACCTCATGTTGCAAGGCCCCATGTCGCAAGGATCTGTACACACTTCCTGGAAGCTGAAAATGTCCCAGTTCTTCCATGGCATGCATATTCAACAGATAAAGATGGCGCCGACAAATAGGGCAGCCGTGCTTCTAGCTTCTAAACAACTTTTTTCGCCCACTTTGAGGATAACACAGTGCCAATGACGTGGCCAGCTACCACGGACTGTGGGCTCACCTTCTCCGTGGCCGACGTGAGTAAGACATTTAAGCGTGTTAACCCTCGCAAGGCTGCCGGCCCAGACGGCATCCCTAGCCGGATCCTCAGAGCATGCGCAGACCAGCTGGCTGGAGTGTTTACGGACATATTAAATCTCTCCCTATCCCAGTCTGCTGTCCCCACATGTTTCAAGATGTCCACCATTGTTCCAGTACCCAAGAAAGCAAAGGTAACTGAACTAAATGACCATCACCCCGTAGCACTCACTTCTGTCGTCGTGAAGTGCTTTGAGAGACTGGTCAAGTATCATATCACCTCTACCTTTACCTAGACCCACTTCAATTTGCTTACCGCCCCAATAGACCCAAAGACGATGCAATCGCCATCGCACTATCCCATCTAGACAAGAGGAAAACCTATGTAAGAATGCTGTTCATTGACTATAGCTCAGCATTCAACACCATAGTACCTTCCAAGCTCATCATTAAGCTTGGGTCCCTGGGTCTGAATCCCGACCTGTGCAACTGGGTCCTGTACTTCCTGACGGGCAGGCCCCTGGGTGGTGAAGATGGGAAACAACACCTCCACTTCGCTGATCCTCAACACAGGGGCCCCACAAGGGTGCCTGCTCAGCCCCCTCCTGTACTCCCTGTTCACCTATGACTGTGTGGCCACGCACACCTCCAACTCAATCATCACGTTTGCAGATGGCACAACAGTAGTAGGCCTGATTACCAACAATGACAAAACAGCCTACAGGGAGGTGAGTGCCCTGGGAGTGTGGTTTCAGGAAAATAACCTCTCAGGAAACAGCAGAGGGATCACCCCCCTATCCACAACGAAGGGGCCGCAGTGGAGAAGGTGGATGTTCCTCGGTGTACACATCACTGACAAACTGAAATGGTCCACCCACACAGACAGCATGGTGATGAAGGCACAACAACGCCTCGTCAACCTCAGGAGGCTGAAGACACTTGGCTTGGCACCTAAAACCCTCACAAACGTTTACAGATGCACAATTGAGAGCATCCTGTCAGGCTGTATCACCGCCTGGTATGGCAACTGCACCGCCCACTACAGCAGGGCTCTCCAGATGGTGGTGCGGTCTGCCCAACGCATCACGGGGGTGGGGGGGACTACCTGCCCCCCCAAGACACCTACAGCACCCGATGTCACAGCAAGGCCAAAAAGATCATCAAGGACAACAACCACCTGAGCCACTGCCTTTTCACCCCGCTATCATCCAGAAGGCGAGGTCAGTACAGGTGCATCAAAGCTGGGACCGAGAGACTGACAAACAGCTTCTATCTGAAGGCCATCAGACTGTTAAATAGCCATCACTAGCACCTTAGAGGATGCTGCCTATATACATCGACTTTAATAATGGAATACTAGTCACTTTAATAATGTTTACATATTTTGCATTACTCATCTCATATGTATATACTGTATTCTATTCTACTGTATTTTAGTCTATGCCGCTCCGACATTGCTCGTTCAAATATTTATATATTCCTAATTCCATTCCTTCACTTTAGATGTGTGTGTATTGTGTCTATTGTTGTGAAATTGTTAGATATGACTTTTTAGATATTACTGCACTGTTGGAGCTAGAAACACAAGCATTTCGATACACCCGCAATAACATTTGCTAAACATGTGTATGTGACCAATAAAATCTAATTTGATTTGAGATATGTCACCAGTGAGCATATTTGGGATGCTCTGGATCAACATGTACAACAGCATGCTTCAGTTCCCGCCAATATCCAGCAACTTCACACAGCCATTGAAGAGGAGTGGGACAACATTCCACAGGCCACAATCAACAGGCTAATAAACTCTATGCAAAGGATATGTGTCGCGCTGCATGTGGCAAATGATAGTCACACCAGATGCTGACTGGTTTTCTGATCCATTCCCCTACCTTTTTTTAAGGTACTGTATCTATAACCAACAGATGCACATCTGTATTCCCAGTAATTTGAGATCCATAGATTAGGGCCTAATGAATATACAGTACTTCAATTGACTGATTTCCATACAGGAACTGTAACTCAGTAAAATCTTTGAAAATGTTGCATGTTGAGTTTATATTTTTGTTCCCCTAACTAACGGAAAACTGGACACTCAAACATTAGGAGAATGTTACGTGTAACATTACAAAAACGTTCTCTCTCCCTAAAATTGTGAGCTGGGATAGAAGGGTTGTTAACGCCTGGGGAAAAAAGTCCAACATTTCCCATTTTCCCAAAACATTATCAGTTTGATGGTGAAGTTCTCGATTTTCCAATATAATTTCCTTGTGAATTTGCTTAACTTTTTGGGGGCCCAACTTGTCTCACTCCAAAACTGTTGCGGAATGTCTGTAGCTGCTCCAGTTGTAATGTCTGCCTACGACTAAATCTAATTTGTGTTGACACGATTTAAATACATTTATTAACTCTTCCTTCAGCTTTTTATTTTCTTTACACTTTAGAAACCTCACCTGTGTAAATTGCTTCAAATTAATACACTTTGAATTAAGGCTGTAAATCAACTAAATGTGTCACGATCGTCGTAAGAAGCGGACCAAAGCGCAGCGTGGTTTGAATACATTCTTCTATATTTAATGAAGAACACTTAATAAAAACTTACAAAACAAAACGAAATAAGACGAACGTGACCGCTATATAAACAATGTGCTAACATGCAACATAACATAGACAATAACCCACAACCCACAATACAAAACAGGCTACCTAAATATGGTTCCCAATCAGAGACAACGCAAAACACCTGTCTCTGATTGAGAACCATATCAGGCCAAACACATAGAAATATACAAACCAGACATACAACATAGAATGCCCGCACAGATCACACCCTGACCAACCAAAACATAAAACATACAAAGCAAACTATGGTCAGGGCGTGACAAAATGTGCAATAAGTCAAGGGGTATGAACACTTTCTGAAGGGACTGTAGTTCCTTATTCCAGAATGGTTTACCCACCTTTGTGCCTATTTCTTCTGGAAGCATTTACAGATTTCTGCTTGACACAGTCATTCAATTCCCTATTTAACACATCACGGACTATGTCATACAAGGAGTCAATGCCATCTAGAGTTTTCTGGTGTATTTCAAGTTGATCAATAAGCTCCAGCAGAGCAATACAACACATATTTGATTAAAATAAATTATCAAATAGGTTTCTGGGTCTTCGCTTGATACATACATTAGTCTGGCCTTCAGATACAGCTGAAGTCGGACATTTACATACACCTCAGCCAAATACATTTAAACTCAGTTTTTCACAATACCTGACATTTAATCCAAGTAGAAATTCCCTGTCTTAGGTCAGTTAGGATCACCACTTTATTTTAAGAATGTGAAATGTCAGAATAATAGTTGAGAGAGTGATTTATTTAAGCTTTTATTCATTTCATCACATTCCCAGTGGGTCAGAAGCTTACATACAAATTACTATTTGGTAGCATTGCCGTTAGATTGTTTAACTTGGGTCAAACGTTTCGGGTAGCCTTCCACAAGCTTCCCACAATAGGTTGGGTGAATTTTGGCCCATTCCTCCTGACAGAGCTGGTGTAACTAAGTCAGGTTTGTAGGCCTCCTTGCTCGCACACGCTTTTTCAGTTCTGCCCACAAATTTTCTATAGGATTGAGGTCAGAGCTTTGTGATGGCCACTCCAATACCTTGACTTTGTTGTCCTTAAGCCATTTTGCCACAACTTTGCAAGTATGCTTGGGGTCATTGTCCATTTGGAAGACCCATTTGCGACCAAGCTTCAACTTCCTGACTGATGTCTTGAGATGTTGCTTCAATATATCCACATAATTTTCCTCCCTCATGATGCCATATATTTTGCGAAGTGCACCAGTCCCTCCTGCAGCAAAGCACCCCCACAAATTAATGCTGACCAGCAAAGCACCCCCACAACATGATGCTGTCACCCCGTGCTTCTAGGCTGGGATAGTGTTCCTCAGCTTGCAAGCCTACCCTTTTTCCTCCAAACATTACGATGGTCATTATGGCCAAACAATTCTATTTTTGTTTCCTCAGACCAGTGGACATTTCTCCAAAAAGTACAATCTTTGTCCCCATGTGCATTTGCAAACCGTAGTCTGGCTTTTTTTCTGGCGGTTTTGGAGCAGTGGCTTCTTCCTTGCTGAGCGGCCTTTCAGGTTATGTCGATATAGGATTCGGTTTTACTCTGGATATAGATACTTTTGTAACTGTTTCCTCCAGCATCTTCAAAAGATCCTTTGCTGTTGTTCTGGGATTGATTTGCACTTTTCGCACCGAAGTACGTTCATCTCTAAGAAACAGAAGGCGTCTCCTTCCTGAGAGGTATGATGGCTGCGTGGTCCCATGGTGTTTATAAATTGCTCCCAAGGATGAACCAGACTTGTGAAGGTCTACAATTTTTCATCTAAAGTCTTGGCTAATTTCTTTTGATTTTCCCATGATGTCAAGCAAAGAGTCACTGATTTTGAAGGTAGGCCTTGAAATACATCCACAGGTACACCTCCAATTGACTCAAATTATGTCAATTAGCCAATCAGAAGCTTCTAAAGCCATGACATCATTTTCTGGAATTTTTCAAGCTGTTTAAAGGCACAGTCAACTTAGTGTATGTAAACTTCTGACCCACTGGAATTGTGATACAGTGAACTATATGTGAAATAATCTGTCAGTAAACAATTATTAGAAAAATGACTTGTGTCATGCACGAAGTAGATGTCCTAACCAACTTACCAAAACTATAGTTTGTTAACAAGAAATTTGTGGAGTGGTTGAAAAACGAGTTTTAATGACTTCAACCTAAGTGTATGTAAACTTCCGACTTCAACTGTATATAATTACAGACACTTAGACAAGATTGAACCCTAGCCTGAAATGTCATACTGAACATAGAGTGGTCAGGTATTCTGAAGCGATCCCCAAATAAAGAGATACAATCAACTGCCACACTTTCCGCCAACTCATTAGGAGTAAAGAAATTAAACTCAAAACATGTATTTAAACAGCCATGGTGGGTAATGATGTAATCAACAACTGCTTTCCCTTTTGTGGAGATTGATGTAAAATGATCTTTCCCAGGGGATATTCTTCCATTTAGAATACAGCATTTTGAATCCTTTAGGAATTCCAGTAAGATTTCACCATGCTTATTGAACACAGCATCTAAGTTGGCCCTGGGCTTAGCATTATCAACATCATTAATACAGTCTTCCAAACCAACAATGTGACTATTTAAATCTCCACAGGTGTAAACAGCATCAACCTCAGAAAAAGTATACATTGGCTAAAGAAAGAATGAGAATCACATCCCCATGTAGAGCCCTCAGGAGGTAAATAACAGGATAAAAAAACGAAACAATATGCCGATACTCGATGCTCAAATCTCCGTCCCTTTATGCTATATACTGATTTTCAGTCACATTTACTTGATAGGACTCCAGTATCTTGTTTCTAACCACAAGTCCAACTCCACCAGATCCTTTACGTGCTCTTACATGCTTTTTCCTATTATGTCCAAACCAAGTGTACCAATCCAAATGAATGCTGACCTGATAGATGTGTCTCATTCAGGGATATAATGTCAGGATTCAGTGAAAGTAACATCGATAGTCTTAGCTCAAAGCCGTCCAACCGTTAACTTTCCACTGAACTGGTTACTGGTCGGCACTTACTGGCTGGGCAAGTGAGTCTCAGTCCTCTGCGCTATCCCTCCTCAGTGGTTCCTGGCCCCTGCTACCAGCATCAGGACCAAATGGAGGCTGTTGCATCACTCACCCACTCCCAGTGATGTAGAAGTTTATCCCGGTCGGGATCTCTGGCAGAAGAGTTCTGAAGTTCAGATCAATAAGTCGCTCCGTGTGTGACTTTGCCGATCGTAGATAGGATCTGCTGAACCTTTCGTTGCTCCTTAGCCTTTGTTTCTGCCGGAGGACAGTCACTTTCTCCTTGACAGATTGTAGTTCCAGCTTGATCAAATCAAATCACATTTATTTACTGTATATAGCCCTTCTTACATCAGCTGATATCTCAAAGTGCTGTACAGAAACCCAGCCTAAAACCCCAAACAGCAAGCAATGCAGGTGTAGAAGCACGGTGGCTAGGAAAAACTCCCTAGAAAGGCCAAAACCTAGGAAGAAACCTAGAGAGGAACCAGGCTATGAGGGGTGGCCAGTCCTCTTATGGCTGTGCCGGGTGGAGATTATAACAGAACATGGCCAAGATGTTCAAATGTTCATAAATGACCAGCATGGTCAAATAATAATAATCACAGTAGTTGTCGAGGGTGCAGCAAGTCAGCACCTCAGGAGTAAATGTCAGTTGTCTTTTCATAGCCGATCATTAAGAGTATCTCTACCGCTCCTGCTGTCTCTAGAGAGTTGAAAACAGCAGGTCTGGGACAGGTAGCACGTCCGGTGAACAGGTCAGGGTTCCATAGCTGCAGGCAGAACAGTTGAAACTGGAGCAGCAGCACGGCCAGGTGGACTGGGGAGTCATCATGGAGTCATCATGCTAGGTAGTCCTGAGGCATGGTCCTAGGGCTCAGGTCCTCCGAGAGAGAAAAAGAAAGAGAGAAAAAGAGAATTAGAGAGAGCATACTTAAATTCACACAGGAAACCGGATAAGACAGGAGAAGTACTCCAGATATAACAAACTGACCCTAGCCCTCCGACACATAAACTACTGCAGCATAAATACTGGAGGCTGAGACAGGAGGGGTCAGGAGACACTGTGGCCCCATCCGATGATACCCCCGGACAGGGCCAAACAGGAAGGATATAACCCCACCCACTTTGCCAAAGCACAGCCCCCACACCACTAGAGGGATATCTTCAACCACCAACTTACCATCCTGAGACAAGGCCAAGTATAGCCCACAAAGATCTCCGCCACGGCATAACCCAAGGGAGGGCGCCAACCCAGACAGGAAGATCACGTCAGTGACTCAACCCACTCAAGTGACGCACCCCTCCTAGGGACGGCATGAAAGAGCACCAGTAAGCCAGTGACTCAGCCCCTGTAATAGGGTTAGAGACAGAGAATCCCAGTGGAGAGAGGGGAACCGGCCAGGCAAAGACGGCAAGGGTGGTTCGTCGCGCCAGTGCCCTTCCTTTCACCTTCACACTCCTGGGCCAGACTACACTCAATCATATGACCCGCTGAAGAGATGAGTCTTCAGTAAAGACTTCAAAGTTGAGACCGAGTCTGCGTCTCTCACATGAGTAGGCAGACCATTCCATAAAAATTGAGCTCTATAGGAGAAAGCCCTGCCTCCAGCTGTTTGCTTAGAAATTCTAGGGACAATTAGGAGGCCTGCGTCTTGTGACCGTAGCGTACGTACGGCAGGACCAAATCAGAAAGATAGGTTGGAGCAAGCCCATGTAATGCTTTGTAGGTTAGCAGTAAAACCTTGAAATCAGCCCTTGCCTTAACAGGAAGCCAGTGTAGGGAGGCTAGCACTCGAGTAATATGATAATTTTTTGGGGGGTTCTAGTCAGGATTCTAGCAGCCGTATTTAGCACTAACTGAAGTTTATTTAGTGCTTTATCCGGGTAGCCGGAAAGTAGAGCATTGCAGTAGTCTAACCTAGAAGTAACAAAAGCATGGATTAATTTTTCTGCATCATTTTTGGACAGAAAGTTTCTGATTTTTGCAATGTTATGTAGATGGAAAAAACCTGTCCTTGAAACAGTCATGATATGTTCGTCAAAAGAGAGATCAGGGTCCAGAGTAATGCCGAGGTCCTTCACAGTTTTATTTGAGATGACTTTACAACCATCAAGATTAATTGTCAGATTCAACAGAAGATCTCTTTGTTTCTTGGGACTGTTTTCTTGGGACTGTTCTCTGTTTTGTCCAAGTTTAAAAGTAGAACGTTTGCAGCCATCCACTTCCCTATGTCTGAAACACAGGCTTCTAGCGAGGGCAATTTTGGGGCTTCACCATGTTTCATTGAAATGTACAGCTGTGTGTCATACTGATGTCATACAAACTGATATCTTTCCGACAGATAAGATCTAAACCAGGCCAGAACTTGTCCATGTAGACCAATTTGGGTTTCCAATCTCTCCAAAAGAATGTGGTGATCGATGGTATCAAAGGCAGCACTAAGGTCTAGGAGCAACGAGGACAGATGCAGAGCCTCGGTCTGACGCCATTAAAAGGTAATTTACCACCTTCACAAGTGCAGTCTCAGTGTTATGAGGGGGTCTAAAACCAGACTGAAGCATTTCGTATACATTGTTTGTCTTCAGGAAGGCAGTGAGTTGTTGTGCAACAGCTTTTTCAATTTTTTTTGAGAGGAATGGAAGATTCGATATAGGCCGATAGTGTCTTATATTTTCTGGGTCAAGGTTTGGCTTTTTCAAGAGAGGCTTTATTACTGCCACTTTTAGTGAGTTTGGTACACATCCGGTGGATAGAGAGCCGTTTATTATGTTCAACATAGGAGGGCCAAGCACAGGAAGCAGCTCTTTCAGTAGTTTAGTTGGAATAGGGTCCAGTATGCAGCTTGAAGGTTTAGAGGCCATGATTATTTTCATCATTGTGTCAAGAGATATAGTACTAAAACACTTAATTGTCTCTCTTGATCCTAGGTCCTGGCAGAGTTGTGCAGACTCAGGACAGCTGAGCTTTGGAGGAATATGCAGATTTAAAGAGGAGTCCGTAATTTGCTTTCTAATGATCATGATCTTTTCCTCAAAGAAGTTCATGAATGTATTACTAATGAAGTGAAAGCCATCCTCACTTGGGGAATGCTGCTTTTTAGTTAGCTTTGCGACAGTATCAAAAAGATTGATCATGCCTGGGCCCCCTCTCTTTATCTCAATCTCTCCCTCTTTGAACAGTAGGCCTGCTATGATGATGGACACCTCGGGGTCGAATTTAGTGTATGGGTTTGGGACGGTCATTTTGGCTTCCATATTGTCTACTCTTGCCCCTAGGTACCTTATATCCAAGTCTAAGTTAACTTGGATCTCTTTTGGCTTTTCTTTCAATCTCTGTCTTAAAACCTCTAACGAGTCACAAACCCGGATCCGGGATCCCCCCCATCAAAAAAGCTGACTAGCATAGCCTAGCCTAAAGCCACAGGGATATCATATAATAAAATGTTCATGAAATCACAAGTCCAAGACACCAAATGAAAGATACACATCTTGTGAATCCAGCCATCATTTCTGATTTTTTAAATGTTTTACAGGGAAGACACAATATGTATTTCTATTAGCTAACCACCATAGCAAAAGACACAACTTTTTTTTCCCACCATTTTTTTCCTGCATAGGTAGCTATCACAAATTCGACCAAATAAAGATATAAATAGTCACTAACCAAGAAACAACTTCATCAGATGACAGTCTGATAACATATTTATTGTATAGCATGTGTTTTGTTCGAAAAATGTGCATATTTCAGGTATAAATCATAGTTTTACATTGCAGCCACCATCACAACTCTCACCAAAGCAACTAGAATAACTACAGAGAGCAACGTGAATTACCTAAATACTCATCATAAAACATTTCTGAAAAATACACAGCGTACAGCAAATGAAAGACAAAGATCTTGTGAATCCAGCCAATATTTCAGATTCTTTAAGTGTTTTACAGCGAAAACACAATTTAGCATTATATTAGCTTACTACAATAGCCAACCACACAGCAGCATTGATTCATGCACGTTAGCGATAGCGAATAAACTAGCAAAAGATATTACATTTTTCACTAACCTTCTCAAAATTCATCAGATGACAGTCCTATAACATCATATTACACAATACATATATTGTTTGTTCGAAAATGTGCATATTTAGCGGCACAAATCGTGGTTATACAATGAGAATAGTAGCCAAGCTGCAAAGAAAATGTCGGGAGAAATCTTGGGAGAGGCACCTAATCTAATCAATAACTAATCATTAACTTGACTAAAAAATACAGGTTGGACAGCAAATGCAAGATACATTAGTTCTTAATGCAACCGCTGTGTTAGATTTTTAAAATTAACGTTACTACGACATACAGCGTGCGTTAAAGCGAGACCGCACCGAAATTAATGGCGGAATAGTAGTTTTACATTTTTCAACAGAACAACGAATTAACATCATAAATAGTTCTTACTTTTTTGATGAGCTTCCATCAGAATCTTGGGCAAGTTGTCCTTTGTCCAGAATAATCGTTGCTCCGGCTGTAGAATGTAGTCTTCAGCTTAGGAATTAGCAGCAAACATTAGCTATGTGGCCCAGACGTGTCCAACTCTTCAATACGCAGCACAAAGAAAATTCAGAAAATCGCAATATACTGATATAAAATGATATAACTCGGTTTAAAATAACTACATTATGACGTTTTTAACACCTATATCGAATAAAATCAGAGCCGGATATATCTAAGGCCTATAACGAGAGCTTTCCAGAATGCCATCCTGAGGTCTGTCTCGAGGCATGGCGAACGTTGAAAAGAGTGCACCCCACGTTCCAAGACCCTTTATATGGCCTCAGATCTGCCTAGCAACTCCATTCCAATTCTCACTGCTTGCTGACATCTAGGGGAAGGTGTATGCAGTGCATGTCGACCAATAGAATACATGCAAATTAATAAACTGACCCTAGAACAGAGTGCCCGATTTCAGATATCTCACTTCCTGACAGGAAGTTTGCTCCAACTTGAGTTCTGTTTTACTCACAGATATAATTCAAACGGTTTTAGAAACTAGAGAGTGTTTTCTATCCAATAGTAATAATAATATGCATATTGTACGAGCAAGAATTTAGTATGAGGCAGTTTAATTTGGGAACGAATTTTTACAAAGTGAAAACAGCGCCCCCATATTGACAAGACCTCTCTGCTTACACAGATCGTTTTTTTTTGGGTCACTTGCAGACTGTCAATTTCACTGTTTCTCAAAGCTTAAACTCAAAACATCTATTTTGTCGTTAATCAGCTTCAGCTTATGCAGAATTCCAGACAAGTCAGACTTTTTCTTGTCTTTCCCTCTGGTGCTCCTTGAGTCTTTCTCACACATGTTAACGATGTTGACCTTCAACAGTTGCTTAGTTGTAAAGTATTTATTGGTAGCGATATATATACTCTATTTACAAACCTTTGTGTTTGGAAAAACTTATGGTGATAAAAGGTGTTGGTACTCACATTTCAATGACACACACTATCGGTCAAAAGTTTTAGAGCACCTACTCATTCAAATGATTATTTTATTTTGATTATTTTCTACATTGTAGAATAATAGTGAAGACATCAAAACTATGAAATAACACATATGGAATCATGTAGTAACCAAAAAAGTGTTAAACAAATCAAAATATGTTTTATATTTGAAATTCTTCAAATAGCCACCATTTGCCTTGATGACAGCTTTGCAATCTCTCAACCAGCTTCATGAGGTAGTTACCTGGAATGCATTTCAATTAACAGGTGTGCCTTCTTAAAAGTTAATTTGTGGAATTTCTTTCCTTCTTAATGTGTTTGAGCCAATCAGTTGTGTTGTAACAAGGCAGGGGTGGTATACAGAAGATAGCCCTATTTGGTAAAAGACCAAGACCATGTTATGGCAAGAACAGCTCAAATAAGCAAAGAGAAACGACAGTCCATCATTACTTTAAGACATGAAGGTCAGTCAATACGGAACATTTCAAGAACTTTGAAAGTTTCTTCAATGCAGTCGCAAAAATCCTCAAGCACTATGATGAAACTGGCTCTCATGAGGACTGCCACAGGAATGGAATACCAATAGTTACCTCTGTTGCAGAGGATACGTTCATTAGAGTTAACTGCACCTCAGAAATTGCAGCCCAAATAAATGTAACAGACACATCTCAACATCAACTGTTCAGAGGAGACTGAGTGAATCAGGCCTTCATGGTCGATTTACTGCAAAGAAACCACTACTAAAGGACACCAATAAGAAGAAGAGACTTGATTGGGCCAAGAAACACGAGCAATGGACATTAGACCGGTGGAAATTTGTCATTTGGTCTTGTACTTAGATCATCATGAAACAAAGAAGGGGTGTCATTTAGTCAATTTTTGGTTCCAACCGCCGTGTCTTTGGCGGTTGTCTCACATGTGGAGACGCAGTGTGATCTCCACATGTGTGTTTCCCACCGTAAAGCATGGAGGAGGAGGTGTTATGGTGTGGGGGTGCTTTGCTGGTGACACTTTGCGATTTATTTAGAATTCAAGGCACACTTAACCAGCATGGCTACCACAGCATTCTGCAGCGATACACCATCCCATCTGGTTTGAGTTTAGTGGGATTATCATTTGTTTTTCAATAGGACAATGACCCAATCTACCAAGAAGGAGAGCGATGCACAATCCCCCGACCTCAACCAAATTGAGATGATTTGGGATGAGTCGAACCGTAGAGTGATGGAAAAGCAGCCAACAAGTGCTCAGAATATGTGGGAACTGTTGGAAAAGCATTCCAAGTGAAGCTGGTTGAGAGAATGCCAAGTGTGTGCAATGCTGTCATCAAGGCAAAGGGTGGCTATTTGAAGAATTTGGTTATCACTTTTTTGGTTAATAATCAATAGTGTTTTTGGTTACTAATCAATAGTGTTGATGTCTTTACTATTATTCTACAATGTAGAAAATAAGAAAAATAAAGAAAAACCCACGTGACCATAGAGGTGGGTAGAGGGCACACCTGCCATGAATGCCCTCTCCTGCATCCCCGTCACTGAGCAAGGAATCCTGTACACGCACCATCGAAATCATAGCTTTTCGGTGGCGTAGCTGGCTAAGGCGATATCAAGAGGGCATTACTGTGTTTTTAGCAAAACAGATGACGAAAGATTAATGACAGGTAACATTAACTTTTACCGCCTCAGAAACCCGGATCCGGGATCACCCCCCACCCCCCCACACTGATTAGCATCGCTAGCATAGCGTCACAATTAAATAGTAGCATCTAAATATCATTAAATCACAAGTCCAAGACACCAAATGAAAGATACAGATCTTGTGAATAAAGCCACCATTTCAGATTTTTTAAATGTTTTACAGGGAAGACAAAATATGTAAATCTATTAGCTAACCCCGTTAGCAAAAGACACCACTTTTCTAACTCCATCAGTTTCTTACTCCATCAGGTGCTATCACCAATTCGGCCAAATAAAGATATTGATAGCCACTAACCAAGAAAAAACCTCATCAGATGACAGTCTGATAACATATTTATTGTATAGCATAGGTTTTGTTAGAAAAATGTGCATATTTCAGGTATAAATCATAGTTTGCAATTGCAGCCACCATCACAAATCTCCCCAAAGCGACTAGAATTACTACATAGAGCAACGTGTATTACCAATTTACTCATCATAAAACATTTCTTAAAAATACACAGCTCACAGCAATGGATAGACACAGATCTTGTGAATTCAGACAATATTTCAGATTTTCAAAGTGTCTTACAGCGAAAACACAATAAATCGTTATATTAGCATACCACATATGCAAACGTTACCCGACCATTGATTCAAGCCAAAGAGAGCGATATCGTTATCATCGCCAAAATATATTAATTTTTTCACTAACCTTCTCAGAATTCTTCCGATGACACTCCTGTAACATCATATTACACAATCCATATAGAGTTTGATCGAAAATGTGCATATTTAGCCGCACAATTCGTGGTTACACAACGTGATTAGTGGGCAAAAAATCAAGCAATTTGCCCGGCGCCATTTTGGAAAGGCACCTAATCTTATCGAAAACTATTCATAAACTTGACTAAAAAAATACAGGTTGGACATGAAATGAAAGATGCATTAGTTATTAATGCAACCGCTGAGTTAGATTTTTAAAATTAACGTTACTAGACATACAGTGTGCGTTACAGCCAGACTAGTGCCGCAATAATGGCGTCACTAGTCGCCATTATTGAGTTTACATTTTTCCACATAAAAACGGAATAACATCATAAATAGCTCTTACTTTTCGACGAGCTTCCATCAGAATCTTGGCCAAGTGGTCCTTTGTCCAAAAGAATCGTTGCTTGGTTGTAAAACGTTGCATTCAACTTCTGATATAGCAGCTAACAATAGCTAACAATAGCTATTTTGCCCCAACGTGTCCAAATCCTCAAGACGCAATACTGAGGAAATTCCGAAAAATAGCAATATACTCGCATAATCTGATATAACTCGGTTTAAAATAGCTTCGTTATGATGTGTCTAACACCTATATCGAATTAAATTACAGACGGATACATCTAACGTTGATAACTGAGCGTTTGAAAATGGCATCCTGAGGTCCCTCTCTGCGCAATGGTCAGCGTCGAAAAGAAGGCGCACCTCACTCCTTGGACTTTTATAACCTCTGAGAGCTACGTATAAAGCCCATTCCACTTCTCATTGGTTACTGACATCCAGGGGAAGGCGGGTGCAGTTCATGTCGTTCCATAGGATACACACAGACCTTTAAAACTGATCTGAGACCAGAGCTTCGCTCTCAGACCTTCGCAGTACCTGTCATGGATTTCGCTGTAGAAAGAGTTCTGGGTCACCCACAGACATAATTCCAACGGTTTATGAAACTAGAGAGTGTTTTCTATCCAATAGAATTAATAATATGCATATTGTACGAGCAAGAATTGAGTACGAGGCAGTTTAATTTGGCGACACCCAGAAAAAAAAAATGCTAACTGCTCCCCCTATTGACAAAAGGTTTTAAGGACTTGTGAGCGAGGAAGATATACTGTTATGAAGGCTGTATACTGTAGGCCGGCATTGTAAATAATAATTTCTTCTTCACTGATTTGCCTAGTTGAACAAAGGTTACATAAGCAAGCACATTGACATCAGTTACACAAGATCTGCATCACATCCGACATAATGGTGGATCACAGCATAGCAGGGCCTATGTTATAGCTGGCTCAATTAGTGATGAACAGTCTGAGAACATTTTACCATTGACAGACTTTCCTGTAAGTGAAATTCAGGCTTCAGTGAAGTCTGGGAAAGTAACGTGAAGCAGACCTGGGATTTATGCTTTCTGCATTACCATTGACTTTTTCACTGCACCACTCTTATTATGAAAATACATTTCTTCCCAAAACCACCTCTCCTCACCGCAGACCATAAAAGCAAAGCAGAGGTCTGGTGTACTGTATATACAAAGGTCATTAGTTGTGAATTAACCTTTTAATCTCCGAAGCTCCGTTGCTTTTTCCTTCTATTTCCCCTGTTCATTGCTGCTAACCCGCAAAGTCATTCGCTCAAACGCAGTCTTAATGAGTTCTGCAGGGGTTTTCTACCAAATTCCACCAGATGCTGAGGGAGGGAGGGAGGAATGGAGGGAGGGAAGGAGGGAGGCAGCTGGTACAATGTAAAGCCTCACTCTCAGGAGAGAAGACTGACTTACGGCTTCTTCTCTCCTCCCCTCTCTTCCCCTCCTCCTTTCACTCAGTTTAATTGGTGCCTATCGGCTGCGTGTGTGAATGATTGACATGTCTGGTGTGGGATGAGACAGACACAGTAAAACACATACGAGGCAGTCAATCAGAAAGCTGACTGAACGACGTGAGCTAAGTCAGAGAGAAAAAGAGAGCCCATGGAATTACTTCACTGACTGATCTCAACACACACAGAGGACATACTGACTGACCCAGCCCTTGAAACATATTCCCCTAATTCAAACTCATAATCTACCTAAACTTCCTCCCTTAGGCTGGCTGTAGGCTTGTATGGTGGATTATTCCAACACAACACTGAATTTGACTTTAAAGCAAAATAAACCAAATCATTACACGCCCTCTAGCCGTCACCTATGGACCCCTTGTGTCCATGTATTGATCAGATGACCCTTATATCTGGACAAGGCCCTGACCTTGACCTTTGACCTGACATGCTTGTTTGTTGCATGCTTGCTTCTGCGCCTGAGGTGGGGCCCTGAGATTCGGGTTGTGTCTCCGGCTGCCTGAGAGAATGAGCTCTCCACGTAGATAGTGGCCTGACGTGTCCCGCAGGGTGTGGTCTGTGGATGAGCCTGTGCCAACAGTCGCTGTGCTGACCGCTTTGATCAGCCGAGAGAGAGAGAGATATTAGTAAACTCACTATGACATACTGTGGGCTTATAAATAACTTTACGTCATTCTGTGGCTGGCAAGGACCAAGTGGCTAAAGTGGAGACCAGACTAACATGTAAAATAATTATTATGGCTGAACATACATGCATTTTGAATGGGGTGGCCAAGATGGGGCACAGACCCAGTTTAGGGGGGCCATAACATTTTGAACCTTAAAAGGAAAAGTCCACCCAAAAACTATTTTGGTATTTGTTTCATTAGTCCGTTGTTGACATAGTCCCAAAGTGTTTTGCTTTTCACCAATCAAGTTTTCAAGAAATCACCCCCATATAAAGCATTTTGCATCATTTGATGCTGCGTTCTGTGTCATACGATGCAAAATGCATCATACGGGGATGATTTCTGTATTTTGAAAGTCAAATATCTTAACTTGATTGCTGACAAGCAAAACATTTTGGGACTATGTCAACAATGGACTAATGGGTGGAATTTTCCTTTCATAGATGCAAGTAGGATTTTTTCAATATAATTATGATGGCTAAACAGATTAAATGCTTCAGCTTAGGTTTGGTACATTTGCCTGTTCAAATAAATCATAAATCAATTACAAAAGTATTGTTACAGTGTTTGCATTCAAGGTCAGGATGTTATTTACCGGTGACATCCAGAGTGAGAATCATACTGTGACACCCGGGGAGTCTCCATTATTTTAACGGCATCTTCTATGTGTGCACCCTCCATTTGAATGGAAAAGGACATATATTACAAATACCATAAGTGTAATAATATTCAGCCTACAAAGTGGCATGTATTCATGGATGCCAAGGGAAGTCACTATTCTAAAATGTAGTAAACAGTAAAAATAAAGAAAAACCCTTGAATGAGTTGGTGTGTCTAAACTTTTGACTGGTACTGTATGTTATTTAAATGTCCAATCCATATCAATCCAAATGCCTAACTATTTATATGCGGGAACACGTTCGATTGGAGAACTATCTAATGAGAGAACATGTAGTTCATCTGAAACATTCTTCCGAGAGTTGAAAAACAACATGTATTTTGTTTTAAATCAGCAAGTGATTCCTGCATAGCTATACAATCTGACTGTAGTTTGGACACAGCCAGATCAACAGTCAGGGGAATAGCATACATAATGTATCATCCGCGTATAGATGAAGTATAATATTTTGAACAGATTGACCAATGGTGTTTATATAAATAGTGAATAAAACAGGTCCCAAAATCGACCCCTGTGGCACGTCTTTTATGTACTTTATGTACTTTTATGTACCACCTATAAGGTGGCTATATAAGCCCTGCAGTATGTGGTAATTTGCAGAGGATTTCTATTTTAACACTTATATCAGAATGTACAGGGAATCCTACCTTAAACATACAATCTCTAAATTGGAGAAGGTCTTCTTCTCCAAAAGTCTTCTTTCTGTAAATTGTATTATACCTGTAAATGAATGTGTTTTCTCGATGTAGACAAATCAAATCAAAATCAAATTGATTTATATAGCCCTTCTTACATCAGCTGATATCTCAAAGTGCTGTACAGAAACCCAGCCTAAAACCCCAAACAGCAAGCAATGCAGGTGTAGAAGCACGTTGGCTAGGAAAAACTCCCTAGAAAGGCCAGAACCTAGGAAGAAACCAATGTTCTTTATCCCCTTTAATTTTTATTTAACCTTTATTTAACTAGGCATACCAATTTAATAAAACATGTGTCCTACTATTTTTAGTTTAGGTTTGTTCCATAACGAAGCAGAGCTTGTCAAGGAATGTGAAGATCTTTCTCTCTCTATTATGAATCTGACTCCATATATTTTTAGTATGGGAAATGATTGGATTCTGCAGTCCCAGCTTTTGTTGACTCAAATAAGCTGATGCTCTGAATGGGGCATTAAGTTCTTCTTCCATGTTCACCCAAATTGGCCTATTAGAGTTCTCAATAAAGAGACAACCTCTTTGTTTTTTTGCTTGAATGTATTATGGTAAGCACTGCCCACCCTTCTGTCTCCCACCCTAGGAGGATACTTTTCCAGCAGGTGGGTTTCTTGGAGCATAATCACGTATAAGTGTTTTTGTTTCAATTAAGATGATTCAATACCTTTCGTCTTTTTAAATATGAACCTAATCCGTTCACATTCCACGACAAAACTTTCATCATGTTGGTCGTCATATCTGAAAGGTTGTAAATATATTATTACCAAAACGTGACGAGTGTTAGAATATTTTATTAAATCAATGCGTTTTTGATAGACACTGCTTAGCGAATCAGAGAAAGTGAACGACTGGTAGTGCCTCCCACCTAGAGCACTAAACTTCCCATCGAACAAATATGTCATAAACATATCCCTAAAAATCTCCCTCCCCAGTAAACCAGGCCTTCATCCGTGTGAAGTGTCACGAGGTCTTCTGAGCACTGACCCTCCAACTAGAATAGGAACGTTTTACCAAGGCCAAATATAGCCATGACCATATACATTTTGAAATCACAGAGATGACATGTCATAGAAATGACATAGATCAACCAAAAACATTGAACATAAAGACAGGCGGATTATTATACTTGCAAAAAGAAACTCTCATGTAGAACGATACATGAACTGTGCCCATCACGCATGGCACGAACACGTCTGTTGTGGCCAATATTGACCACAGGAGGTTGTCTTTTGTAAAAATGTCTTTCACACAATCCACCCTATTTATGTGGATTTCGGGAAACCCTCCGATCCAAAGTGTGTTCCTCCAACTGTAATTTTCCTGGTTATGAAGTCGTTCCTCGAGTTTTTCGATCACAGTCTCCATTTTTTTCAACATTGTCATTTAGGCTGGTGTTCTTGTCCTCCAAAGTTGATATCCTCTCTTCAGCGTTTGTAACTTGGTTGTCGAGAGTGTATACTTTTGTTTTCAGTGCGCCCACTGTATGTTTTATTTCAACATCTTCACCCGCTTTCGCAATTTTCTCTTCAAGATGTTTTTCATTTTGCGAATCTCCTTTATAACTGGGTCATCAGGCTGTTCTTCTCCGCCATTTTCCTTGCTAGCTGCAAGTAGAGATGCCATTTTCTTGTTTTTTGTGAAAAAAAGTATGCTTTTGTGCGTTTTCTAATTCGTTTGTCCATGTAACTGATATCTTGGACAATTAGTTAACATAATGTGTAACTATGCGCTGAAGAATTAGTTCAATTATTGTTGCAGCTACACAGCCTCGTTACTTAGCTGCTGCCACATCATCGACAGAAGTGGTTGTGGACCATTCTTGATACACACAGGAAACTGTTGAGCGTGAAAAACCCAGCAGCGTTGCAGTTCTTATCACAAACCGGTGTGCCTGGCACCTACTACCATACCCTGTTTAAAGGCACTTAAGTATTTTGTCTTTCCCATTTACACTCTGAGTGGCACACATACACAATCCATATCTCAATTGACTCGAGACTTAAAAATCCTTCTTTAACCAGTCTCCTCCCCTCCCCTACACTGATTGACGTGGATTTATCAAGTGACATCAATAAGGGATCATAACTTTCACCTGGATTCACCTGGTCAGTCCATGTCATGGAAAGAACATAATGTTTTGTACACTCAGTGTATGCATATATACTGAACAAAAAAATATATAAACACAACATGTAAAGTGTTGGTCCCATGTTTCATGAGCTGAAATAAAAGATCCCAGAAACTTAGGAGTATTTCTGTCTGTAATACAGTAATCCCTCGTTTATCGCGGGGGTTACGTTCCGAAAATGACCCGCGATAAGTGAAATCCGCGAAATAGAAAACTTTTTTTTTTTTTACAATTAGCAACTATTACATGTATACAAATACAGTGACTCACGTGTAGGCCGTTTCGTCGACATTATGGGTTTAGGAGATGTTCGAAATTACAAGATAATTTGGCCAACTTAATGTAAATTTGCCAAGCTGTTTTATGTACGTACACATAACTGCACGAGACGACAAAATGATAGCACAATTCGTAGCATGTTTTGATACAAGAAGCGGGAGTGAGTTTTTAGCGAATCAGAATGCAGAGCACAATGCACCAAAAAAAAAAAAAAAATGCATTATGAAAATCCGCGAAATAGCGAATCCGCGATAAGTGAACCGCGAAGTGGCGAGGGATCACTGTAAAGCCCTTTTGTGGGGAAAAACTCATTCTGATTGGCTGGGCCTGACGCCCAAGTGGCTGGGACATGCCCTCCCAGGCCCACCCATGTCCAGTCATGTGAAATCCATAGATTAGGGCCTAATGAAAAAAATGTATACTTATTTTATTTATTTAACAAAGTTATGCAACACTCAATTCCCCAGCAATGTGAGAGACTGATCAATAACTACAGGAAGCAATTGGTTGCAGTCATTGCAGCTAAAGTTGGCACAACCAGTTATGGAGTGTAAGGTGGCCATTATTTTTTCACACCGGGGCATTGGGTGTTGCATAACTGTGTTTATTAAATACATTAAATAAGTATGTCGTTGTTGTGTTATATCTTCACTCAGGTTCCCGTTATCGAATATTAGGTTTTGGTTGAATATCTGATAACCTTCAGTATCTAAAATTTGCAAAAATAGACTTAATTAGAAAGGGGGCAAATACTTTTTCACTGCGCTATACAACAGACAGGCACAGAGAAAATAAATAGACAAGAACATGAGAGACAATGACTTAAAAGTGCAGTGCATTAACTTCTTTGGGCTGCAGGGGCAGTATTGAGTATGAAATACTGCAGGGGCAGTATTGAGGATGAAAGGTGCCCATTTCAAACGGCCTCGTACTCAATTCTTGCTCGTACAATATGCATATTATTATTACTATTGGATAGAAAACACTCTCAAGTTTCTAAAACCGTTTGAATTATATCTGTGAGTAAAACAGAACTCATTTTGCAGCAAACTTCCTGTCAGAAAGTGAAAAATCTCAAATCGAGGCTCTGTTCCAGGCCCTCCCTATCATTTTGCTTGAGATTTATGACTATACATGCACTTCATACGCCTTCCACTAGATGTCAATAGGCAGTGAGAGAAGAAATGGAGTGTATAGCTTGAACTGAGGTCGAATAAGAGCTCTTGGCATGACATGACACCAATTTCCTGTTTTCAGGAAGACGCGAGGAGGAACCTGGGATTGCCTTCTAAAAAGCTGTCGTTATAGACGGCTATTATCTCCGGCTTTGATTTTATTTGATAAATGTGACAATATCATCGTAAAGTATGTTTTTTCAATATAGTTTAATCAGATTATTGAAATTTTTTCGGGAGTTTTGCCGTGTTCCGTTCTCTGAGTTTGTTGACGATGGAGAGCTTCGCGCCACTTGGCAAGTTTTGCTTGCTAAATCGAGAGGGAAAAAGGCCGTTCTAAAACCAAACAACGATTGTTCTGGACGAAGGACCCCTTGTACAACATTCTGATGGAAGATCATCAAAAGTAGGACCCATTTATGATGTTATTTCATATATCTGTCGAAAATGTGTACTATTAGTTTGCGCCCAGATTTTGGGCGCTCTCTCGCCATAACGTAAGCTGGATGTCGTAATGAAGTTATTTTTAGAATTCTAACACGGCGATTGCATTAAGAACTAAGCTATCTTTAATTTGCTGTCCAACATGTATTTTTTAGTAACGTTTATGATTAGTTATTGATTAGATTAGGTGCCTCTCCAAGATTTCTCCGGACATTGTTATTGCATTTTGCCTAGTATTCACATTGTATAACCACGATTTGTGCCGCTAAATATGCACATTTTCGAACAAACAATATATGTATTGTGTAATATGATGTTATAGGACTGTCATCTGATGAATTTTGAGAAGGTTAGTGAAAAAATTAATATCTTTTGCTGGTTTATTCGTTATCACTACTGTTGGCTTGAATCAATGCTGTTGTGTTTTTGGCTATTGTGGTAAGCTAATATAATGCTATATTGTGTTTTCGCTGTAAAACACTTAAAGAATTGGAAATATTGGCTGGATTCACAAGATGTTTGTCTTTAATTTGCTGTACACCATGTATTTTTCATAAATGTTTTATGATGAGTATTTAGGTATTTCAATTTGGTCTCTGTAATTGTTCTAGCTGCTTCGATGCTATTTCCGATTGTAGCTGCAATGTAAAACTATGATTTATACCTCAAATATGCACATTTTTCGAACAAAACATAGATTTATTGTATAACTGGTTATAAGACTGTCATCTGATGAAGTTGTTTCTTGGTTAGTTAGGTTGGTTTTGTGCAAGCTACCTGTGCTGTGAAAAATGTCTGTGCTTTTTTGTATTTGGTGGTGAGCTAACATAAATATACGTGGTGTTTTCGCTGTAAAACATTTTAAAAATCGGACATGTTGGCTGGATTCACAAGATGTGTATCTTTCATTTGCTGTATTGGACTTGTTAATGTGTGAAAGTTAAATATTTCAAAAAAATATATTTTGAATTTCGCACCCTGCACTTGGCCTGGCTGTTGTCATAAGTGTACCGACGTCGGGCTTGCAGCCCAAAGAAGTTAAGTATGAATGCATTTAAAATGCAGGAAGGATTAATTCATGGGGAATAAGGTTGGGTAAGAACAAATACACTGTAGTTGTCCTTGGAAGAGCATCCAATTATTGCCATGCTTTGCTCACCACAAATCTCTATGAAAATCAAAGGGGAAAACATGTAACTCAGCAGGAAACCAATGTTCCCTAATCTTTATGTTCACCTCAACCATGACATGGAATAAAGGGTAGTGTCCAATAAGCTTAGGTATGTGAAGCCTCAATTGTCCCACATACACACTGCACACCCCCCACCCCAGGAAATTACAGAATTGGAGTACCAGAGTTGATGGCCATTTCTGCTCTTCTCTGTCAACCCCAAGGACCTCAGGTAGGCAATCATAGCCTGGACAGGTAAGTATCAGAAACACCATAATTCTGTCTCAGAGGGCTGTGATGGTGTTATTGCTCCTGGTGTGTGTGTGTGTATGCGTGTATACCAGCTAGCACATCATGTTCTGAGAACCATATGTTTCTTAGAGCTTGGTGAGAGTGTGGTTGTTCTATGGTTATTTAGCATAACACCGTCCCACTACTTTCTGTTGCTGGGCTTAGGAATGTTCTCAGCACATTTAAGGAACTTGACAAAACACATTCTTTTCTTGGTACTTAATTACTTTAACAGAACATTTCCTAAAATGTCGAACATGGGTACATTTAACTTAATTTCTGGCAATGTTGTAGAATCGTTCTCCAAATGGTTTGACATTTGGAATGTTCTCAAGTTTTTCAGAGAACAATAAGAAACAACTTTCTTCTGTGGGTCACTCCAGCCTTCGCTTTGACTCCCCCTCCTGTCTAGCTCAGGCGTTCGGCATCGCCGGCCTTCTAGCTGCTGCCGAACCTACTGCTGGCAAACGCCCTTCACTCATCAACCCCGGACTTGTCTCGTCATCATTACACACACCTGGTTCCATTCCCCACTCTATCACTGTATATATACTCCGTCTGCCATTTGTCTTTGTCGGTCATTGTAAATGTTACTTGTTTTCCTGAGAGGACTCTGTCCTATTTCCTGTACTTTATATTTTGCACTTTGGGTTTGCCCAGTGCCTTTTTGTTTATGATGATATGTTTTGTCCCGATCTATGGCACTTAAATAAGCTCAGTAGTTCTAAACCTGCGACTGCCTCCTGCCTAGTCCTCTTTACACCAGCGACAGTGGGAATGTCAGTACTTCAGAATAACGTTTCCTACAGGTTTGAAGTCATGTTCTCAAATTGTAAAAAGAACATTTATGAAACAACGTTCTTCTGTGGGAATTTCCATACTTCCACAGGACATTCCAAGCAAGTTCCCATGTGGGAACGTTCTCAAAAATGATGTGACTTAAGCCATGTTCTCAGAACATTTGGTTGTCTCTTATGTCAGTTCTTGGCAATATTCTGGGAATGTTAATAAAATGGAGTTGTACACAACATCAATAAGCTCTAAATTCTGTTCTCAGATTATGAAGAAAACGTTCCATAAAAAAACACAATGTTAGTAACATTCAGAGAACACTCTAAGAATGTTATTTAAAAACATATACATTCTGTTCTCAGCATCAACAAAACTATGTATATGTTGGCTGGCCACACCTGATCTTAATGAGTGCTTCTTTAATTTGAAAATGGGGTCTGTTTGAATAGACTAAAATGAACAGCTTTGTATGCATTAAAAACATGGCATGTTAGCTCCATCCTGGTGTCACAGTGGACTAATTCCATGGATAGAGAGAAAAGCATAGGTCCAAATCTCACTGATGCTGTGTCACAATAAAAAAGTGTTCACATGATTAATGGCTCAGGAAAGTCATTTTCATGAGTCCCATCTGTGCTTGGAGTAATAAAGAAAAGTTTATCCAAAATAAGCTTGCAGTGTTAAATGTCTTATTGAAACATTCAGTAAAAGTTTTAACGAAGTTATAAAAAAAAAAACTCTAAATAACCTAGAATTTCCCTTCTCAGAGCTTTCATAAAACCCACCTGGAAAACTTTCAAGGAACCAAAGTTAAATGTTCTCAGAACCTCCCTGCAACCTAAAAATACACGTTCCCAGAACGGGGAAACTGTTCACTTCTGTTCCCTGAATGTTTAATAAACGTTCTGATTTACTAGTCAGGAAACGTGTGGCTTCGTTCCCACAACCAATGTGTGTGTGTGTGTGTGTGTGTACTGTATGCGCGTGCCTTCAAGACTGTGCATGTGCTTGTGACTCACAGGGGGTGGTCATTGACTGGCCGGTGGTTCTGCTCTCCGAGGTGTATGGTGTTGCCCTGTGTTGCCAGTGGAATGAATGGAGAAGGACAGAGGGAGCGGGAAAGACCCTCTCCCTGCCACATTATGTCGCCCCCCTCAATCACACACCTCCTTCACTGGGGGGCACACAGAGAACACAGGAAGTGAGAGAGAGGAAGAAAAGACACCATTAGACAAAACCAATGGTCTTTGAAAATTCAGATGAAAAACATTTCTGATTCAAGACAATTCTAGTGGTCTCGGTCTTCTCTGTGGATGAAGAGAGTGCACAGAAAGAGAGTGAGGGAAAAGACTCCAATAATACATTGCTGGTTAAATAACAGCCCAAGCAGTTTTGCCTTTGCGCTCACAATTAAAACAGTTACATGGGCAGACAAGACCTGATCCTAGATGAGCACTTGATAGATACGGCTCCAGATCTGAGAGAACGAGTTTACTACCCACCACAGTGCTGTTCATCCGACCCATCGGAGCAGTCATGTCTGAAGTCACACACCCTGATCTCGTCCCCACACTCCCTGTGCGCCCCACACACAAACTCCCCCTCTGGACAGATTTGGGGCTGTTCTGTAGGGGCTTCTGTCGGGGGGAAGGCAAGTCCCCTGAAACAAACAAATTAATAACACACAACTAGGGTTGCAAAATTACAAGGACATTCAATCATTTTCCTGGCTTTCCAGAAATCTTGGTTGGAGGATTCTGTATTTCCTGCTTCCTTCCTGATTCCAGGATCCTCCAACCTCGATTTGGGGAAAACCAGGGTATTTATTGAACGTTCCCGGAATTCTGCAACTCTACATACAACACATCTAACAAACTGTAACTTAACCTAGAGTGGGACACAGCTATACTGTACATGCTCGTGGTAAGGTATAACTACAAAGGGTCATTTTCCAGGAGAAAACTTGTGTGCTTGCTTCAGCTGCAAGCTAGTCAGCTGCAAGGACAGGTCATCAATGGCGATGTCTCCATTGAAGTCGTCACCGACTGTGCCCTCCACCAGAATCTGCCAAAACAGAGAACAAGGTCAGGTGTGTGGGAAAAGAAGAGTGCTCTGTGTGTTTTCCATTTCAATTCAGTGTGTTATTTGGCTGAATCCCAAAATGGCATCCTATTCCCTACATAGTGTGCACTACTTTCGACCAGGGCCCATAGAATAATGTAATTTGAGAAACAGCCATATGTCTCTTTCAGCCACACGGGTAGACATCTTATCATAGTTCTGACCTCAGCAGGTTAAGCCTATAGCCTGGAAACAATCGCTCCGCCAGGAAAGCAGCAAACAATTTACCCCACAACATCGTTGTAGATTGTCGATTCAGCATAACAGCAAAACAAGGAGAGAACCAGAGTCTAAACTACTGGATATTGCTTTGAAAACCTGTTTGAGGAGGCATTTTCCATTCCTCAGCAAGCCAAGTACGACTGTGGGAAACAATTCAATTAACTGGTAGCTAGCAAGCAAGCTCAATTCTCTCTGCTCTGTTCTATTAGAATTCCAAACACACTCGGAGTTACAATGCAGCTGGTAGTGGGCTGATGGAGCAGAGAAAGTGTGCGTCCGCGCATTTGCAGAGAGCACGCAGTCTGTGAGCCTATCCATCTCCTCCATCCAGGCAAGGTTGTTTTCTGCTCCTCCTCTAGCTCACCTCAGGCCTGAGCTAATTAATCTGGGCTGTTAATTGGATGGGAGCTGGAAGAACCTGCAGTCCATGGTGTTAACTAGAAGCTGATTGGACAGAGGAGAGATACGCAGGGTCTAGGGCAGGATGTGACAACCCCTGGTGACAGCATATTAGCTAGTGACTTAATCAGGTCCTCATTGCTTCAATGTAATTTAAATTCAAAGGAAGGAAGTCTTCTGAACTAACTTTACAGCACGCAGGGCAATCCGTGATTTTCATTTGGGAGCAAAAAGGCTAATGTACCGATCTCACTGTGGAATGTTTTCTGTTGAGTCTCAGAGCAAAAATGGGCGACTCTTTGGAGGAAGAAGTGTGATTTCATAGCAGAAACACCACTGACATGAACATTCTCAACATGAACAAACCATCCCTCACAAAGGCTTATTCACCAGACGACAACGTCAATGAACCATCACATATGACGTAATCATGATCCTCTCTGGCACCCCTGCTGAAAAAAACAGCATTGGTTGGTCACACTTGTCACCAGCCTTTGCTGTGCTTTGGACACTGGTGACCATGGTATGCTGGTGACCAGCTTATACTGGCATGCTGGTGATGCTGGTATGCTGCAGCGTACCACCATATGCTGGTCACCAGCAAAACCAGCATCAAAGTGCTTAATTATTTAAGACAATACATTGCGTATAGTCAGGTCAATAATTATTGACACTTGATAAATATGAGAAAAAAATACTATATATATTTATTTTTTTAAGTACTGAGCTATATTGCATCTTCAAAGTAATTGGATAATTATTTTATTTCATACTAACACAATTGCTCGGAGAAATATATTTTGTTTAACAAGTTAAAAAACAAATCTAAAAAAGATAGAAGTCAAAATCGTTGGCCAGCTCTTGCGAGGGTAACACCACTAAGCCTTTTTCTAAAATGATTCATGAGATTGGAGAACATGTTGGGAGGGATCTTAGACCATTCCTTCATACAGAATCTTCCCAGATCCTTGATATCCTTCACGTGCTCTTATGGACTGCCCTCTTCAATTCAAACCACAAACCACATGTTTTCAATGGGGTTCAAGTCTGGAGACTGAGACTCTTATGGACTGCCCTCTTCATTTCAAACCACAGGTTTTCAATGGGGTTAAAGTCTGGAGTCGGAGATTTTTATGGACTGCCATTTTCATTTCAAACCACATGTTTTCAATGGGGTTAAAGCCTGGAGTCGGAGATTTTTATGGACTGCCATTTTCATTTCAAACCACATGTTTTCAATGGGGTTTCAAGTCTGGAGACTGAGACCATGGATAGAGAGAAAAGCATAGGTCCAAATCTCACTGATGCTGTGTCACAATAAAAAAGTGTTCACATGATTAATGGCTCAGGAAAGTCATTTTCATGAGTCCCATCTGTGCTTGGAGTAATAAAGAAAAGTTTATCCAAAATAAGCTTGCAGTGTTAAATGTCTTATTGAAACATTCAGTAAAAGTTTTAACGAAGTTATAATAAACAACAACTGTTCTACAGTAAAATATAGTGGTGGATCTTTGATGTTATGGGGCTATTTTTCTGAATGGAGGAATGGTCTAAGATCCCTCCCTCCCAACATGTTTTCCAATCTCATAAATCCTTTTAGAAAAAGGCTCAGTGTCTTTATCCTCTCAGGGGGAGGGTGCTACAGTATTGAAAACAGGGTGGCAATAAATTTGACCCCTATCATTATCAGATTTGTTTTATTACTTGTTAAACAAAATATCTTTGTCTGAGCAACTGTACTGGTATAAAATAACATAATTTGCATATAAACTGTAGCTCAGTATTTGTATTTTTTATTTGATACAGTATTTCCAATAATTATAGCCCTTACTGTATATCATAAGGCCTTACTTTAAGTGCCTACTTTTTCAATAATACAGTGGCTTTCTCAGGCCTGCAAGTCAGATTATGCTGTCTTGTTTAATTCCTACTGGAATCCAGTGCGGGTATCCAACAATTTGAACTTTTATTCACACACAATCCACATTCAGAATGACTGCCAGGGTTAGTAAAATGACTAAATGAGTACAATGACTAAATGAGACTACCTCAACCATATAAACTGGAACAACCATTTCAGTAACGGGTGCAATAAATCCAACTAACAGATTGGATTTGTTTAGAAACATTTATGTTATTTATCTTTCTGTAGCATACAATACATTTATTGATTAATTAATCAATCAGTGTACATGCAAAAACACTGATATTAAAACAATAAAACAAAAAAAATCTAACTGCAATAGAGCATGCTGGGAAATATGATAATGATGGGTGTGGTTTTGCTAGCTAAACAGACCAGCTTGACCAGCTAGAGACCATGCTGGACCAGCATACCAGCATCAGACCAGCACTGACCAGCATAGACCACCATGAACCAGTTTGACCAGCTGTTTTTTTCAGAAGGACTCGATGTTCAGGTAGTGACCGTTAACATTGCCCAGGGTGTTTTCCTTTCAGGTTCCAGTTTGCAGGGTGCGCGTGGGGCGCAGGGTGCGCGTCCAGTCAAAGATGAGAGAAGAGGAGTTGGAGAGGAAGACAATATGGACTGAGTGAACAATGGCTTCCTGTTATCATGTCACACCATATCGCGGTATAAGAGCCAAGTGCTGAGCCAAAGCTTTCTTATGCTGTTCTTTATTCTATTATCTCACACATACACATTCTATTTTGACCTTATGGTTGCCTCGTTCTGTCTGTCTGCCTGTGTGCGTGTGACTCACATCAGTTGTCCTCGTTTGAGCCGTCCCCACAGTCTAGCAGGTCACACAGCTGCAGTTGCGACACACTGACATGCTTTTCCTTATATAGTGCATTAGTTTTGACCAGGGTCCGTAGGTTACCATTTGGGATGTTGTAGCCTTCAACATACTACTGATACATAACAGTCATTTGACCAGGTTGGTATGCAACCTATTACAGTTTGCTGTTCAAGTGTACTTCATCTCTTGAGATGATGAGGTAATGATTCGTCCAGGAATGATAATGCAACATGTTGGACATTATTAAAAGGTGACCGTTTCTGCTTGCTGTAGAGAAAGATTACATTTGTAAACTCTCAAAGTGCAATTTTCTGCCAAAGGTAACATTCCAATCATCCACAGGAAAAATACAATCTGTCCTCTGACAGGGATTTTAAACAGCCATAAAACAAGGCATCCCAGAGGGGAAACAGCATTGGTCCCAGTGCTGAACCCTGAGGCACACCGGTATGGAAACAGCATTGGGCACAGTGCTGTACCCTGAAGCACCCCAATGGTGTGTTTAAGACAAAAGTGGGAGATTTTCATTTGGGAAAAAGTCTGGTATCTCCTCTACTCCGTGACCCGGAAAAGCGGTCGAGGAGAGTGACAATTCGTTAGTAGGTGAATGGAGGAGTATGCTTCCCTCCTTGATTACCTACTTTGGCAGAGGATGCACAAGAGTATCCTTCGGCAGCTAGCGGATAGGCATTTTAAAATCTGTTGTTTTCTTGAAGGAGAAAAGCATGCACACATTTAAAAACAATATTCTGCTTATCCTTTTATCTATAAAATGTCACAACTAACTACATTTGTTTTTATCACTTACATTTATTTTGGGGTTCCACCTCTGCAAACGTAATTTGCCTGATGACTCAAGAGGGGAGAAGAGGAATAGACATCTAGGAAATGCTGCTACTGTTCTTCAAGACAAACATAAAGTAGCTTACAATGAGATGGGATAGTTTTTCAAAACCAGAGGCAGAGGATAACTTTACAACACAGCATAAAAACCTGAAAATACCTGAGCTGAGAGAAATGGACAGAGGGAAGGACAGGAAAGAGGAAGGACACATCATATAAAATAAACGCGAGGAAGAAGGCATAAACGTACAAAATGGCCTGACCTCCACAAGAAGTTGACTATCCTGACAAAAAAAACCTTGACAATACCGAAAGGAGGAAGAGCATATAAAGTTTGGGAGCGGGTGAAATATTGTGTTGTTTTTAATACCAGGCAGGAGAGATGTTGATATCCTCTCTATTATTCAGATGGCTGAGAAAGCGTTTCTCTCTCCAGCCGCCACTGCTCTCTATGGCTCTGTACTTACAAAAATACCAGCCAGGGCTTTTTCTGAAGAAGTGATTTAATCTGTGAGTAATATTATTTTCAAACTGACAGCGTCGAGCCGACTCCCACACAGCATCTTATCAGGCTATCACACCTCTGTGCTTATTCCATTAGATCGCTCGGTGGGGGTGGAGGATATAACTGCCGTTTTCAGACCACAGTATTACTTAGTTTTGGTTCGACGTGTTACATGCGGCTTGCCGACACTGACGCTGTTAGCAAGTCACATGTAACACCCTGGACCAGAACCAAGTCTTACTGTGCTTTTTGGAGTGTTGTGTTGACAGCGTCCCTCCCTCCTACCCTGGCTGCTGTTGGTGGAATAGTCCAGAGGAGGGATCTGGCCCTGGTGGCCCAGTGGTACAGTCGAAGCCATCACCCTGGGCAAAGTCATACTCATGCCAGCCGCAGGAGTCGCCCTCAAAGTCACAGAGGGAAGCTGGGTGAATGTAGTAAGTGTAAGTGTATTTAACGCTTTCATGTGTTATCCTCTTGGATTTATTTGTAAAATAAATTAAACTGTACTAACTTTTTACCCCGAAATAAATAAAATCAACAAGACAATGGATTTATTTGCCCCTAGCAGAGGGAGGGTCAATTCCAACTACGTTCCAGTCAATGCACTGATTGATTTGCTTTCCTACAGTGAAATTCAATAAGAATGGAACTGTACCCCATCTCTGGCCTCTAGACTTCATCTGACTATTTCCTACCGTAGACTACATTGGACAATGAAGGATGCTCTTACATAAAACATCAAACACCTGAAGGGTCACACGTGATCGATTGAACTGATATAGCCTACAACTGTGGCAAAAATAATAATAACCATTGAAACTGCAAAAAGCCTGAAGGTGTAGGGTAGCACCTTGGACACGCCAAAGGGAGTTTATGGGATTTAGAGTGTGGTGTGTTTGTTACTTGGAAACAGGGTTGGCAACAGCTGACTTCATCCTCCCTGCCAGGACAATGTGGGGGGAAGTCACACACCTTGCCCTCATCAATGCACTCCCCACTGGCACAGGCGAAGGAGGAGGGGGGGCACAGAGGGGCTGGGGATGGGGACACACTGCTCTCTGGGGCTGGGAATGAAAACAGATAAAGATCAGAGGAATACACACATCACAACACATGACAATGCTATTACCGGTAGTAGAAGCAACAGCTTGTCACGTGCACTAGGGACAGTGTACCGGAGGCCCTTCAGTGTCTGCGTCCCAATTTGAGACGCCGCTTCAGTAGCTCAGACAGAGCTCTATGTTATGAGTTGTACCACATGCAGACGCTTACACAAAAGTCATACATCTTATTACATGCATTTTTCATTAAGTTCCACTCGTGGGAACTCACTGTGCACTAATGCGCTCCTCTTGAATCCATTTTCATCATCCGTAAGAGTAAGTACACTATGTTGTTATGTCAAAGACGATTTGGATTGGACTGTGAATTGATGAGAACCAATGGGAGCGACTAGTTATTTCGATTGGATTATCACCTCGGCCACACCAGAGTCGAGACAAAGCTATCGCCGCTAATTAAGCCGTAGACTTCATCTCTTAATTGGACAGAAAGGCAATTCTGTCTTTTATATGAGAATCATCAGAAACACGATGATTCAAAATAGTCACATTTTATTTTTTGTATTTTTCACCCCTTTTTTCTCCCCAATTTCGTGGTATCCAATTGGTAGTAGTTACAGTCTTGTGTCATTGCTGCAACTCCCGTACGGACTCGGGAGAGGCGAAGGTCGAGAGCCATGAGTCCTCCGAAACACAACCCAACCTAGCCTCATTGCCTCTTGACACAATGCCCATCCAACCCAGAAGCCAGCCGCACCAATGTATCGGGGGAAACACTTGTGGCGAAATCCTGCACGGAGCCTTCACCGTGCGCTACCACTTTAAGAGCGCATCAGCAGTAAGGAAGGAGGAAGTAAAGACAGCTCTTTCAGCTCTCTGGGGGGTGGCGCGACAGTTTGATTGTGTGTGCTATGCTGCAGAAGTTTTGTTTGTTTTCAGCGTGTGTAGTTTATAAAGTATTTAACTCAATCATCGGTGTGATCGCTCTAGGTCGTGGTTGTTTTCGTTTGGGACCACGCCGGTTATGGATCCCATGGATTAGTAGCAACATTGTTGCGAAGCTTTAACATACAAACCAACAAACCATCGGACAGTCAGACAGTACACCAGCATGCCTGAAGACCACAGCTAAGATCTCTTGTTCTCTTTCTCTCTTTCTCTTCCCTCTATCGTTACAGTGCTTTACCCTGCAACAGACTCTGTATTTTTCAAATGCACTTCCCATTGAAGTTCATTAGAGCTGGACTATTATTTTAGTTAAAAGGGAGGTTGCTTGCAAGTTGTGTATTGTTATTTGAACTGTATTGAGGTGGGGTGTACTAATGACATGTGGCCGAGAAGATTGTGGACATTTTTAAGGCCTTTGTTCTGTCTATGAACACCCCCCACATTCATACCCTCTGCACTCCTCCACTGGAAGATAATACAGATTATTGCAAATCCTCTGTTGATGACTGGGTTCTTTCTTGTATGAAGTTGCTGTTAAATTGCTCTGCCATTATTATTATTGTATGAGGTATTCTTGGTGGGGTTACCCCTGTGCTGTGATGTGGGTTTTATAGGATGTGTATTCTCTTTTCTCTCCGCTGGTTATCTGGTAAACAGGCTACACTCTAGGCAATCTCTTCTACTGATGTGTGTGGGTCTGGTAGTGGTACTCTCTCTATTCTACTCTTTTCCTTTCGGCATGGTTAATACCTGCCTGGCGCCCGAACAAAATCTTTCTTTACCCCTCTCTAATAAATACCGCTACACACTGTACACCTGGGACCGTGTCAGCGTGCACTGCAACCAGCCCGCCACAGGAGTCGCAAGTGCACGATGAGACAAGGATATCCCTGCCGGCCAAACCCTCCCTAACCCGGACGACACTGGGCCAATTGTACGCCACCCCATGTGCCTCCCGGTCGCGGCCAGCTGCGACAGAGCCTGTGCTTGAACCCAGAATCTCTAGCGACACAGCCTTAGACCACTGCGCCACTCGGGAGGCTCCAATAGTCATATTTTCTGATGGGATCTGGCGGAATATTGAAAAACAAATCTGTAAATGTCTAAATGGGTCAGTCGGGAGCAGGTAGCTTAGTGGTTACAGCATTGGGCCAATAACTGAAAGGTTGCTAGTTCGAATACCCAAGGTGACAAGGTGAAAAATCTGTCAATGTGCCCTTTTGCAAGGCATTTAACCCTAATTTGCTCCAGGGGTGCTGTACTACTATGGCTGACCCTGTAAAACAACACATTTCACTGCACCTATCCAGTGTATGTGACAAAACATATATATTTTTTCTATTTCTATTGCCTCATTTCTGTAAGTAAGAACAGTAACAATAAAATTAAGGGATTAGAAATCCATACATATCACAAAAGAAAAAACATATCTGACTCCAATACATTTGAATAGAAAGTTAGCAAAAATAGATAAGATCTTGCTACCGTGGAAAGGAAAATACCTGTCTATTTGGAGGGGAAAAATCACCCTGATTAACTCTTTAGTCAAATCATATATCATAGTGTACCTATTTGCTTTTGGTTTGCCGACACCTAGCCACCTGTTTTTAAATTATGAGCAAAAAGTATTCCATTTTAATTGGAATGGCAAGCCAGACAAAATTAAAAGGGCCTATTTATATAATGAATATGAACTCGGAGGGCAGAAATTATTCAATTTTAAAGCATTAGACCTCTCACTAAAGGAATCAGTCATACAAAAGTTATACCTAAATCCGAACTGGTTCTCTTACATACACAAAGTTGACTGTGCTTTTAAACAGCTTGGAAAATTCCAGAAAATTATGTCATGGCTTTAGAAGCTTCTGATAGGCTAATTGACATAATTTGAGTCAATTGGAGGTACACCTGTGGATGTATTTCAAGGACTACCTTCAAACTCAGTGCCTCTTTGCTTGACATCATGGGAAAATCAAAAGAAATCAGCCAAGACCTCAGAAAAAAAATTGTAGACCTCCAAAAGTCTAGTTCGTCCTTGGGAGCAATTTCTAAATGCCTGAAGGTACCACGTTCATCTGTACAAACAATAGTACATAAGTATAAACACCATGGGACCACGCTGCCGTCATACCGCTCAGGAAGGAGACGCGTTCTGTCTCCTAGAGATGAACATACTTTGGTGTGAAAAGTGCAAATCAATCCCAGAACAACAGCAAAGGACCTTGTGAAGATGCTGGAGGAAACAGGTACAAAGTATCTATATCCACAGTAAAACGAGTCCTATATAACCTGAAAGGTCGCTCAGCAAGGAAGAAGCCACTGCTCCAAAACCGCCATAACAAAAGCCAGACTACGGTTTGCAACTGCACATGGGGACAAAGACCGTACTTTTTGGAGAAATGTCCACTGGTCTGATGAAACAAAAATAGAACTGTTTGGCCATAATGACCATTGTTATGTTTGGAGGAAAAAGGGGGAAGCTTGCAAGCCGAAGAACACCATCCCAATCGTGAAGCACGGGGGTGGCAGCATCATGTTGTGGGGGTGCTTTGCTGCAGGAGGGACTGGTGTACTTCACAAAATAGATGGCATCATGAGGCAGGAAAATTATGTGGATATATTGAAGCAGCATCTCAAGACATCAGTCAGGAAGTTAAAGCTTGGTCACAAATAGGTCTTCCAAATGGACAATGACCCCAAGCATACTTCCAAAGTTGTGGCAAAATGGCTTAACCTGTTGAGGACAGAGGGCGCTGTTTTCACTTTGGGGGAAAATCGTGCCCAATTTAAACGGCCTCGTACTCAATTCTTGCTCGTACAATATGCATATTATTATTACTATTGGATAGAAAACACTCTCGTTTCAAAAACCGTTTGAATTATATCTGTGAGTAAAACAGAACTCATTTTGCAGCAAACTTCCTGACAGGAAGTGGAAAATCTGAAATCGATGCTCTGTTCTAGGGCCTGCCTATAAATGTCCTTGATATTTATTAGTATAGATGCACTTCATACGTCTTCCACTAGATGTCGACAGGCAGTGAGAGGAGAAATGGAGTGTATAACTTGATCTGGGGTCGAATAAAAGCTCTCGGCATGACGTGTCACCAGTTTCCTGTTTTCTGGAGAGCGCGTGAAGGGACCTGGTTTTGCCTTCTGAAAAGCTGCCGTTATAGACGACTAATATCTCCGGCTTTGATTTTATTTGATACATGTGACAATATCATCGTAAAGTATGTTTTTTTCAATATAGTTTTATTAGATTATTGAAATTTATTCGGGACGTTAGGCGTGTTGCGTTGTGTGCCTTTGTTCAGGAAGGAGAGCTTCGCGCCACTTTGCTAGCTTTCCGTGCTAATTGACTGGAGAAGAGGACATTCTAAATCCAAACAACGATTGTTCCCGACAAAGGACCCCTTGTACAACATTCTGATGAAAGATCATCAAAAGTAGGACCCATTTTATGATGCTATTTCATATATCTGTCGAACATGTGAAATAGTCGTTTGCGCCCAGATTTTGGGTACTCTCTCGCTATAACTAAGCTGGATGTCGTAATGAAGTTATTTTTAGAATTCTAACACGGCGATTGCATTAAGAACTAGTGTATCTATCATTTCCTATACAACATGTATTTTCTAGTAACGTTTATGAATAGTTATTTGGTCAGAATAGTTGAGTGTCATAAAATATCCGCACATTCTGGGAAAAAGATGCTACGTTAGCACAATGTATAACCACTGATTTCAGCTCTAAATATGCACATTTTCGAACAAAACATAAGTGTATGTATAACCTGATGTTATAGGACTGTCATCTGATGAAGGTTTATGAAGGTTAGTGAAAATTAATATATTTTGCTGGTTTATTCCCTATCGCTAACGTGCCTATTGCTATCGCTAACGTGCCTTGATGAATGAATGCGGTAGTGTGGTAGGCTATTGTAGTAAGCTAATATAATGCTATATTGTGTTTTCGCTGTAAAACACTTAAAAAATCGGAAATATTGGCTGGATTCACAAGATGTTTGTCTTTAATTTGCTGTACACCATCGATTTTTCAGAAATGTTTTATGATGAGTATTTAGGTATTTGACGTTGGTGTCTGTAATTACTCTGGCTGCTTCGGTTCTATTTCTGACGGTAGCTGTGATGGTAGCTGCAATGTAAAACTGATTTATACCTCAAATATGCACATTTTTCGAACAAAACATAGATTTATTGTATAACATGTTATAAGACTGTCATCTGATGAAGTTGTTTCTTGGTTAGTTTGGTTGGTTCTTGGTTAGTTAGGTTGGCTTTGTGCATGCTACCTGTGCTGTGAAAAATGTCTGTCCTTTTTTGTATTTGGTGGTGAGCTAACATAAATATATGTGGTGTTTTCGCTGTAAAACATTTTAAAAATCGGACATGTTGACTGGATTCACAAGATGTGTATCTTTCATTTGCTGTATTGGACTTGTTAATGTGTGAAAGTTAAATATTTCCGCTAGCGGAACGCTGGTGCCAGACAGGTTGAGCACAACAAATTGTGGCCTACATTTGTGGCCTGCTGGAGGTCATTTTGCAGGGCTCTGGCAGTGCACCTCCTTGCACAAAGGCGGAGGTAGCGGTCCTGCTGCTGGGTTGTTGCCCTCCTACGGCCTCCTCCACGTCTCCTGATGTACTGGCCTGTCTCCTGGTAGCGCCTCCATGCTCTGGACACTACGCTGACAGACACAGCAAACCTTTTTGCCACAGCTCGCATTGATGTGCCATCCTGGATGAACTGCACTACCTGAGCCACTTGTGTGGGTTGTAGACTCCGTCTCATGCTACCACTAGAGTGAGAGCACCGCCAGCATTCAAAAGTGACCAAAACATCAGCCAGGAAGCATAGGAACTGAGAAGTGGTCTGTGGTCACCACCTGCAGAATCACTCCTTTTTTGGGGGTGTCTTGCTAATTGCCTATAATTTCCACCTTTTGTCTATTCCATTTGCACAACAGCATGTGAAATTTATTGTCAATCAGTGTTGCTTCCTAAGTGGACAGTTTGATTTCACAGTGTGATTGACTTGGAGTTACATTGTGTTGTTTAAGTGTTCCCTTTTATTTTTTTGAGCAGTGTATATACACTACCGTTCAAAAGTTTGAGGTCACTTAGAAATGTCCTTGTTTTTGAAAGAAAAGCACATTTTCTGTCCATTAAAATAACAAAGTGATCAGAAATACAGTGTAGACATTGTTAATGTTGTAAATGACTATTGTAGCTGGAAACGGCAGATTTTTTATGGAATATCTACATAGGTGTAGAGAGGACTATAATCAGCAACCATCACTCCTGTGTTCCAATGGCACGTTGTGTTAGCTAATCCAAGTTCACAATTTTAAAAGGCTAATTGATCATTAGAAAACCCTTTGGCAATTATGTTAGCACAGCTGAAAACTGTTGTTTGATTAAAGAAGCAATAAAACTGGCCTTCTTTAGACTGGTTGAGTATCTGGAGCATCAGCATTTGTGGGTTTGATTACTGGCTCAAATTGTCCAGAAACAAAGACCTTTCTTCTGAAACTCGTCAGTCTATTCTTGTTCTGAGAAATGAAGGCTATTCCATGTGAGAAATTGCCAAGAAACGGAAGATCTCGTACAACGCTGTGTACTACTCCCTTCACAGAACAGCGCAAACTGGCTCTAACCAGAATAGAAAGAGGAGTGGGTGGCCCCGGTGCACAACTGAGCAAGTAAATTAGTGTCTAGTTTGAGAAACAGACTCCTCACAAGTCCTCAACTGGTAGCTTCATTAAATAGTACCCGCAAAGCTTCATTAAATAGTACCCGCAAAACACCAGTCTCAACGTCAACAGTGAAGAGAAACACATAGAACAAAAGGTTCCATACACTCTTAGAAATAAAGGAGCCTGGAAGAACCTTTTGGGGTTCTAAGAATTGCCACACAGGGAGAACTTGTCCAGTTCAAAAAGGTCCTATCACATGCATTCAACAGAGGTCAGCAGCAGTCTTATAGTGGCTTCACGAAACATAGTCCTCTCATCTGACTTCACACTGAAATAAATATAACAAATAGATAATTGCCCATGTCAGGCTGGGTCTGTATCTATATTTGGTATATCCGATAAGAAAAATGTATTTGTAAGCGTTAGCTAGCTTGTAAAGTGGCTCATTAAAGTAGCCTACCTTTTCCCTGTCTAACGGTAGCTAGCTTGAAACAACCTTATCTATGTAGCCTATACCTTATCATGTGACTTTGGCTTCAAATATTTAAATAAATAATAAAGTTTGCTTACCTTAATAAACTGAAAAATAACATGCTTATTGTTTGGCTATTTACAAGTTCAACCACTGTCCTCTTGCGTCATAATGCTGGAATGGCTGTTTTATTTTATTGAATGGCAGTTGACATTTGATTTGACCAAAAGGTCCTATATAGAACCTCTTTTTTTTTATCTGAGTGTATATGCTTTTGTTAAACACACAATTTCCTCTTGCTTCTAGCTAGCATTTAGTTAGCAACTGCAGTCAGCAGAGGTTTGTATGAACATGGCTGTTTGCCACTCTGACCTCGGCATCTGTTGCACGGTCTTCCCTAGGTTTACAGTATATATAGAACCTTTTTTAGTAAAGGGTTCTTTGATCTCGTCCAATGAACCAAAGGGTTCTATATAAAGTGCCTTCAGAAAGTTTACACACCCCTTGACTTTTTTCAAATTTTGTTGCGTTACAAAGTAGGATTAAATGCATTGATTGTCAGTTTTTTGTCAACGATCTACAACAACACTCTGTGATGTCAAAGTGGAAGAACAATTATAGTCAATACATATTATAATCACCTTTGGCAGAGATTACAGCTGTAAATCTTTCTGGGTAAGTCTCTAAGAGCTTTGCACACCTTGATAGTACAGTATTTGCACATCATTTAGGTTATTGTCTTGCTGAAAGGTGAAATTGTCTCCCAGTGTCTGGTGGAAAGCAGACTGAACTAGGTTTTCCTCTCGGATTTTGCCTGTGCTTAGCTCTATTCCATAAAATGTTATCCTAAAAAACTCCCTAGTCCTTTTCAATGACAAGCATATCCATAACATGATACAGCAACCACAATGCTTGAAAATATAAAGAGTGGTACTCAATCATGTGTTGGATTGGATTTTCCCCAAACATAACACTTTGTATTCAGGACATGAAGTTAATTTCTTGCCACATTTTTTGGCAGTTTCACTTTAGCGCCTTATTGAAACAGGATGCATGTTGTAGAACATTAGTATTCTGTACAGGCTTCCTTATTTTCACTCTGTCAGGTAGGTTAGTATTGTGGAGTAACTACAATGTTGTTGATCCATCCTCAGTTTTCTCCCATCACAGCAATTCAATGAATTCCACGTTGACATTATGGGGTATTGGGTGAGTGACACAACATCTCAATTGAATCCATTTTAAAGTCAGGCTCTAACACAACAAAATTTGGAAAAAGTCAAGGGGTCTGAATACTTTCTGAAGGTACTGTAGAACCCCAAATAACCATTTTTTCCTAAGAGTGTACACTATAGTGACTGTGAGAACTTTACTGACTATCTCCTTGATGGACTGAGTCCAGCAGTATGAGTTGTGACTGACAGAGAGATCCAGGCTGATTCCCAAATGGCACCCTATTCCTTACAAAGTGCACTACTTTTAGTAACGCACTATGCATGGAATAGGGTGCCATTTGGGACACGAACTGAAAGAGATCCAGACTGAGAAGCCAGCAGCCAGACAAGTGGGAAATGTGTGAGGCAGTCACACCCCCAGAGCCCCAGACAAAACCAATAAGCATATCACTGGATCGGGTCAGAGTGATTCATTTGGAGCAGTGTGTTCCAGACAGACACCATACACACCCACCCACTCAGTCATCCAAAATAACAAAAGACACAAACATCCAAAGCCATTTAGACAAACACAAAAGTACACAAACATTCACTGGCATGTACATATGCAAAGTGGGTGTGTGTGTGTACATACATTCCTGCGTGTGTGCCTTCAGATGTGTCCCTTTGGATATATTTGCATTGCACCAAGGTGATATTAATTACCCATTATTTTCAGGGGACGATTTACAATAACCTGTTACTGTCATGTTTGTGACAAAGCACTTAAATCGGAATTTATGCCGGTTGTGGTGCAATATTTCACAGCTCCAAATTTGCAGCCGAACTGGAGGTGAGATGAAAAATAAAAACCATAGCACATAAAGAAGCCACTGAGGACACATCGTTAGATATAGCAGACGTGAGAAAACAAAAGCAGGCCCACAATGAACTTGAATGCACTGCAGCCTATCTACAGAATACATTTTTTATTGGTTTGTAATCTGTTGTTCATTCCTATTAGGCTAATTGAAACTGAGGGACGCTTCAGGGCTCTATGCTGTATACATGAATATGATCTATACTGAACAAAAATATAAACACAACATGTGAAGTGTTGGTCCCATTTTTCATGAGCTGAAATAAAAGATCCCAGGAATGTTCCATATGCACAAAACGTGTATTTCTCTCAAATGTTGTGCACAAATGTGTTTACATCCCTGTTAGTGAACATTTCACCTTTACCAAGATAATCCATCCACCTGACAGCATCGCTGCACAACTATTTTCAGGTCGCTCCAGAGATGTCCTGGAGATCTCCTGTCCGGGGTCTGGCTGGGCCACTCAAGGACATTCAGAGACTTGTCCAGAAGCCACTCCCGTTTTGTCTTGGCTGTCTGCTTAGGGTTGTTGTCCTGTTGGAAGGTGAACCTTCACCCCAGTCTGAGGTCCTGAGTGGTCTGGAGTGGGTTTTCATCAAGGATCTCTCTGTACTTTGCTCCCTTCATCTTTCCCTCGGTCCTGACTAGTCTCCCAGTCCCTGCCAGTGAAAAACATCCCCACAGCATGATGCTGCCACCAACATGTTTCACCGTAGGGATGGTGCCAGGTTTCCTCCAGACGTGACGCTTGGCATTCAGGCCAAAGAGTTCAATCTTGATTTGATCAGAACAGAGAATCTTGTTTATCATGGTCTGAGAGTCCTTTACCTTTTGACAAACACCAAGTGGGATGTCATGTGCCTTTTACTAAGGAGTGGCTTCCGTCTGGCCACTCTACCATGATGGGCTGATTGGTGGAGCGCTGCAGAGATGGTTGTCCTTCTGGAAGGTTCTCCCATCTCCACAGAAGAACCCTGGAGCTCTGTCAGAGTGACCATCGGGTTCGTGGTTACCTCCTTGACCAAGGCCCTTCTCCCCCGATTGATGAGTTTGGCCAGCTCTAGGAAGAGTCTTGGTGGTGGAAAGAGTTCCAAACCTCTCTGCCAAGAACATCAAGTTTTCAGTTTTCACCTCCTCCTCACCACTCCCAGACAGTCCTAGCAAAAGTCTTGCTTGAGAAATTGCTCTTTATTGCGCTTTGCTAAGAAGCTTATTTGATATTGAGATAAAAACGGCCTCATTGGGCCTTTAATTAAAACATGCTGACGTGACTCAGAAGTAATGTTAAGTGCAGAGCCCATGATCTTGCTGTAACACTTCCAGCTTTAACCATATATGCTTCTCCCCCCAGATAGTCCATGAGTCAGGAGGGTCGGTCGGGCTCACTTGTAGCCGACAATGTCTCATTGTGATCTTTTTTAAAGTTCTATGTCCCTAGAGTTTGAAATGAGTGATAACAGTGCAGTGTTGGTAGCTCTTCAGAAATAAGTGATTATCAGCTTTTTGGGCACATTCTTACCACAATTCTGTGAATAATATAACATCCTTATATATCTGGCACACCTGGCTAATGTGGTTGTGTATTCTACATCACTATCAACATTTTAAGATATTTTTGGCCACACTACAATTATATGTCATACAGGTATGGTCAATATGAAATTGTCCAACAAGACCCCATTGTGTTGTTTAGCAGCCATATAAAAAAAAAGGCTTCTGTGGGGTTAATGATGGAATTCTGTGACCTGTTATAGCTGTGTGTGGTGTCTCTATCACCAAAGTTACAATCTAAAAATATACCTGCCCCATTACATGGAATTCTATGGCTAAGCAATTGCGCAATATGGGCGATTTTTAAACAATAGTTGTAGCTGAGGCGTTCAAAGTTGGTTATATTATATATCATTTGAAAGGTACTTTCATGACCTTTCAGAACCACTTGTCAAACAAAGTTTAACACGTATCAGGGTTCCGTTTGGAAGCCATTCATACAGGTAATTCTTATATGTACCCTAGAGGTCAAAGTTCTGTTGAACTTCCCGAAAATGTGTCTGATGGATAACTGTGAATCTAAGCTTTCCAATTATATATTAAAGGGTATAAGCGAGCAATAATGAATGGGAGGGATGAAAGAAAGAGTGATAACACACAGAAAGCTACCATTGCTGCACCGCTATCACACGTTTTCCAACTCTAGGGGCGCCATGCTCCAACGCACCACTGTGGGTGTGTTACCGTTAATCACCAATACTGACAAATAGCCACTGTCTCTACCCCCTTCAAATCATGACAAAGGACTTTAGGGCCCAAAGGCACCCGGCGGATGGTAAAATGAGAAAACCGATAGAGAAGTTATGACCTCTGTTTGCTAGACACAAAGAGAAGGTACATAAACCTACCGGGTCAATTATTGAGGTTGTAAAGAGCAATATAAAGACGCTATGGTGTGCTTTGTGCCCTGGGAAATATTGCTGTGGTAAGATGTAAAATGAGTGGAAACGTAAAATACAAAACAAATCACAGCTATTATAGGGTGGAGGTGCAACAGAATGGCCAATACAAATCGTAAATAAAAATATGTCTTGTGGGTACAGCTTAACCTTCCATAGTCAATGCACACAGACAAATCCAAGGACTGTAGGCTACACTTCAAGATCATGTGCCAAGGAGTTGAATATCTGTGAACAATACTGAAGGAGGGCCCTTGAGCCTGAGGTTATGGAAATCTTTCTCTAGAGGGTGTAAAATGACATTTGCTCAATTTATTAGGCAATATAGATTTAAGATGGCGCGGTATTAGATGGCCGCTGTTTTGCAAGCTCAGACCCAACTTTGCTATTTTGTGATTATTTTGTCGTTTATTTTTGACTCTATTTTCACAAAATCTATCCACTATTACTTCTTACAACTGACAAGAACTCTTGAACATCAGATCGGCAGCTACTTACCCCAATTCCGGCTTCTACTTAGACTCATCTGCCCTGGGCTTTCTTTTTAATTCCAACCCAATTTTCGGAAAACCCAAGAGGAAACACCGGCATTACAGAGGCAAAAGAGGGTTGGATCTTGGTGAGATTAAGTTGATGGATTCTCCATTCACCGGTCACCAGAATCAGAGGTTATGCTACAGGACTGCTTTGCTAGAGCTGATTGGAATATGTTTCAAGACTCTGCCGATAACATTGACAAGCTAACCACCTCCGTCACCGGTTTCATAAAAAAATGCATTGTACCCAAGGTGAGGGTTTGTTGTTTCCCCAATCAAAAGCCCTGGATTAACGCAGAGGTTGGCGCTAAACTATAGAACAGGGCTACCGCACACAGTGCTATCGTAGACAACCCTGATGCTATGGCCAAAGACAGGAATGAGTACAAGAAGGCCTGCTATGACCACCGCAGAGTCATCAAACAAGCAAAAGGACCATATAGGAATAAGGTGGAATCATAATACACAGGCGCCGACTCCCGCCGCATCTGGCAGGGGCTACAGTCCATTACGGAATACAAAGGAAGACCCAACTGTGATCTGCCCAACGATGCCTCTTTACAAGACAAACTCAATGCACTTTATACACACTTTGACAACAACAACATCGAGCCAGGTGTGAGGGCCGTCACCAACCCAAATGATTGGGTGATCTCGCTCGCCGAGGCCGGCGCGACAAGGGTCTTTAAATCAGGTCAACACCTGTAAGGCTGCGGGCCCTGACGGTATTCCAGGGCGTGTTCTCAGAGCATGCGTAGGACAACTGGCAGGCATATTCACGGTCATTTTCAACCTCTCCTTGTCTGTAATGCCGTCATGTTTTAAGATGACCACAATCATTCCTGTTCCTAAGAACTCTAAGGAATCATGCCACAACGACTACCGCCCTGTAGCACTCACTTCTGTAATCATGAAGTGCTTTGAGAGGCTGGTTATGGCACACATTAACTCTTCCATCCCAGCCACCCTAGACCCACTCCAATAGCGCCCCAACAGATCTATAGACGACGCAATCTCAATTGCTCTCCACACTGCCCTCACCTACCTAGATAAGAGGAGTACATATGTGAGAGTACTGTTCATTGACTACACCATTGTCCCCTACAAGCTCGTCACCAAGCTTAGGACTCTGGATCCTGGACTTCCTGAAGGGCCGACCCCAGGTGGTGAGAGTAGGCAACATCACCTCCGCCACGCTGACCCTTAACATGGGCCCCACAGGGGTGTGTGCTTAGTTCCCTCCTGCACTCTCTGTTCACCAACGACTGTGTGGCTACGCACAACTTGGTAGAATGACGGCTGACGTTTTACATGCTCCTAATCAACTGTACTATTTTGTTCGTTTTTTCGCGTTGTTTGTAACTTATTTTTTTAACTTATTTTGTACATAATGTTGCTGCTACCGTCTCTTATGACCGAAAATATCTTTGGGACATCAGAACAGCTATTACTCAACTCGAACTGGAAGAATAATCTTTCTTTAACGAGTCCGACTCAAAGGATATACTGCTTTCTCGGGAACGGGCCCAAATCCCCATAATTTGCATGAAGAAAATAGGGCGGAGGTCGGGCTGCATTCTGAGAATTCGTAGGCGAGTGAGTAAACTCCCACTGCCATCCGTTCTATTGGCCAATATGCAATCATTGGAAAATAAATGGATGACCTACGATCAAGATTATACTACCAACGGGACTTTATAAACTGTATAAACTGTAATATCTTATGTTTCACCGAGTTGTGGCTGAATGACAACACGGATAATATAGAGCTGGCGGGATTTTCCATGCACCGGCAGGACAGAGAAACTACATCTGGTAAGATGAGGGGCGGGGGTGTGTGTATTTGTTAATAAAAGCTGGTGCGCGATGTCTAATATTAATAAAAGTCTCAAGGTATTGCTTGCCTGAGGTAGAGTACCTTAGTGTAGTCTGCAGCTTATCATATCTACCAAGAGAGTTCTCATCTATATTATTCGTAGCCTTCTATTTACCACCGATGCTGGCACTAAGACCACACTCAACCAGCTGTATAAGGCCAAAAGCAAACAAGAAAATGCTCATCCAGAAGTGGTGCTCCTAGTGGCCAGGGACTTTAATGCAGGCAAACTTAAATTCATTTTATCTCATTTCTACCAGCATGTCACATGTGCAACCAGAGGAAAAACCACCTTTACTTCACACACAGAGATGCATACAGAGCTCTCCCCCGCCCTCCATTTGGCAAATCTGACCATAATTCTATCCTCCTGATTCCTTCTTACAAGCAAAAACTAAAGCAGGAAGTACCAGTGACTCGCTCAACACGGAAGTGGTCAGATGACGTGGATGCTACGCTACAGGACTGTTTTGCTAGCACAGAGTGGAATATATTCCGGGATTCATCAAATGGCATTGAGGAGTATACCACCTCAGTCATTGGCTTCATCAATAAGTTCATCGACGACGACGTCCCCACAGTGACCGTACGTACATATCCCAACCAGAAGCCATGGATTACAGGCAGCATCCGCATCGAGCTAAAGGTTAGAACTACCTAATCCGGATGCTAATAAGAAATCCCTCTATGCCCTCAGACGAACCATCAAACAAGCAAAGCGTCAATACAGGATTAAAATTGAATCCTACTACACCGGCTCGTCGGATGTGACAGCGCTTGAAAACTATTACGAACTACAAAAGAAAACTAGTCCGCGAGCTGATCAGTGAGGCGAGCCTACCAGACGAGCTAAATGCATGCTTGAGAGCACCAGCCGTTCTGGACGACTGTGTGATAACGCTCTCGGTAGCCGATGTGAGCAAGACCTTTAAACAAGTCTACATTCACAAGGCTGCAGGGCCAGATGGATTACCAGGACGTGTACTCAAAGCATGCGCAGACCAACTGACAAGTGTCTTCACTGACATTTTCAACCTCTCCCAGACTGAGTCTGTAATACCTACATGTTTCAAGCAGACCACCATAGTCCCTGTGCCCAAGGAAGCGAAGGTAACCTGTCTAAATGATTACCGCCCCGTAGCACTTTGAAAGGCAGGTCATGGCTCACATCAACAGCATCCTCCCGGATACCCTATTCCCACTCAAATTCGCATACCGCCCCAACAGATCCACAGATGACGCACTCTCAATCACCCTCCACACTGCCCTTTCCCACCTGGACAAAAGGAACACCTATGTGAGAATGCTGTTCATTGACTACAGCTCAGCGTTCAAAACCATAGTGCCCACAAAGCTCATCACTAAGCTAATGACCCTGGGCCTAAACACCTCCCTCTGCAACTGGATCCTGGACTTCCTGACGGGCTGCTCCCAGGTGGTAAGGATTGGCAACAACACGTCTGCCACGCTAATCCTCAATACGGGGCGTGTGAGAGGCGTGTGCTATGTCCCCTCCTGTACTCCCTGTTCACCCACGACTGTGTGGCCAAACACAACATCATCATTAAGTTTGCTGACGACACAACAGTGGTAGGGCTGATCACCAACAACGATGAGACAGCCTATAGAGAGGAGGTCAGAGACCTGGCAGTGTGGTGCCAGGACAACAACCTCATCGCCACCGAACTATCATGGTCCAAACACACCAAGACAGTCATGAAGAGGGCACGACAACACCTTTTCCCCCTCAGGAGACTGAAAAGATTTGGCATGGGGTCCCCAGATCCTCAAAAAGTTCTACAACTACACCATCAAGAGCATCCTGACCGGTTGCATAACCGCCTGGTATGGTAACTGCTCGGCATCCTTCTGTAAGGCGCTACAGAGGGTAGTGCGTACGGCCCAGAACATCACTGGGGCCACGCTTCCTGCCATCCAGGACCTATATACTAGGCGGTGTCAGAGGAAAGCCCAATAAACTGTCAAAGACTCCAGTCACCCAAGTCATAGACTGTTCTCTCTGCTACCACACGGCAAGCGGTACCGGAGCGCTAAGTCTGGGTCAAAAAGGCTTCTTAATTAACTCATCGTCGTCGGTGATCAGGCCGACAACTGTTGTGTCGTCAGCGAACTTGATGATGGTGCTAAAGTCAAATCATATCAAATCAAACGTTATTTGTCACATGCGCCGAATACAACATATGTAGATCTTACCGTGAAATGCTTAGTTACAAGCCCTTAACCAACAGTGCAGGTCAAGAAAGAGTTAAGAAAATATTTACCAAATAAAAGTAAAAAACAATAAAAAGTAACACACTAAGTTAACTTCTACTTCATCACAATCCCGGATCCGGGAGCACCCCCATCAGTAAAAAAGCAGACTAGCATAGCCTAGCATAGCGTCACAAGTAAATACTAGCATCTAAATATCATTAAATCACAAGTCCAAGACACCAGATGAAAGATACACATCTTGTGAATCCAGCCATCATTTCTGATTTTTTAAATGTTTTACAGGGAAGACACAATATGTATTTCTATTAGCTAACCACGATAGCAAAAGACAACTTTTTTTTCCCACCATTTTTTTCCTGCATAGGTAGCTATCACAATTTCGACCAAATAAAGATATAAATAGTCACTAATCAAGAAACAACTTCATCAGATGACAGTCTGATAACATATTTATTGTATAGCATATGTTTTGTTAGAAAAATGTGCATATTTCAGGTATAAATCATAGTTTTACATTGCAGCCACCATCACAACTCTCACCAAAGCAACTAGAATAACTACAGAGACCAACGTGAATTACCTAAATACTCATCATAAAACATTTATGAAAAATACACAGCGTACAGCAAATGAAAGACAAAGATCTTGTGAATCCAGCCAATATTTCAGATTTTTTAAGTGTTTTACAGCGAAAACACAATATAGCATTATATTAGCTTACCACAATAGCCAACCACACAACAGCATTGATTCAAGCCAACAATAGCGATAACGAATAAACCAGCAAAATATATTAATTTTTTCACTAACCTTCTCAAACTTCTTCAGATGACAGTCCTATAACATCATATTACACAATACATATAGAGTTTGTTCGAAAATGTGCATATTTAGCGGCACAAATCGTGGTTATACAATGAGAATAGTAGCCAAGCTGCCAACAATATGTCGGGAGAAATGTTGGGAGAGGCACCTAATCTAATCAGTAACTAATCATAAACTTGACTAAAAAATACAGGTTGGACAGCAAATGAAAGATACATTAGTTCTCAATGCAACCGCTGTGTTAGATTTTTAAAATTAACGTTACTACGACATACAGCGTGCGTTAAAGCGAGACCGCACCGAAATTAATGGCGGAATATGAGTTTTACATTTTTACATTCAACAAAACAACGAATTAACATCATAAATAGTTCTTACTTTTTGATGAGCTTTCATCAGAATCTTGGGCAAGTTGTCCTTTGTCCAAAAGAATCGTTGCTCGGTTGTAGATTGTCGCCTTCAACTTTGGAATTAGCAGTAAACATTAGCCATGTGGCCCAGACGTGCCCAACTCACTAGAACGCAGCACAAAGAAATATCCGAAAATCGCAATATACTGATATAAACTGATATAACTCGGTTTAAAATAACTACATTATGATGTTTTTAACACGTATATCAAATTAAAGCAACATCACATCAGTCAGGAAGTTAAAGCTTGATCGCAAATGGGTCTTCCAAATGTACAATGACCCCAAGCATACTTCCAAAGTTGTGGAAAAATGGCTTAAGGAAAACAAAGTCAATGTATTGGAGTGGCCATCACAAAGCCCTGACCTCAATCCTATAGAACATTTGTGGGCAGAACTGAAAAAGCGTGTGCGAGCAAGGAGGCCTACAAACCTGACTCAGTTACACCAGCTCTGTCAGGAGGAATGGGCCAAGCTTGTGGAAGGCTACCTGAAATATTTGACCCAAGTAAAACTATTTAAAGGCAATGCTACCAAATACTAATTGAGTGTATTTAAACTTCTGACCCAATGGGAATGTGATGAAAGAATTAAAAGCTGAAATAAATCATTCTATCTACTATTATTCTGACATTTCACAAAAATAAAGTTGTGATCCTAACTGACTTAAGACAGGGAATTTTTACAAGGATTAAATGTCAGGAATTGTGAAAAACTGAGTTTAATTGTATTTGGCTGAGGTGTATGTAAACTTCCGACTTCAACTGAACCTCCATCACTCCAGTATCCCTGCACATTTAAATATGGTATTGGATTTTACTTTTTAAATATTTCCTGTATATAGTATGCTTACTTACTTTATTGTGTATTTCATATTCTTTCTAGAGTGTCTTTTTTCTAGTAATACATTAATTGATTATTGCATTGTTGGGTTCTGAGTTTGCAAGAAAGGCTTTTCACTTTACTTGTGCATGTGACATTAACACTTAAAACCACTCTAACGATGTGCAGCTCTTGGGCCTCTCACATTCAGTGCTATCATTCACAAATCCATGTCCAGCACATAAAACACACACATCATGGCACAGAATTATGACTTGACATGGCCACATTGCACTCTTGCTCACTGCATCACACAAACAGCCATAAATTAAGATGGTGTGCTCACACTTTGGGGTGAATTTACTGTCACATGATTAAGAGGGCCTCCGAGTGGGGCCAGGCACAGCAAGTATAAGAGAAAATACAACCAAACATTGCCACTGTTATGAGTGACTGCGCAAGCCCTGGCCACCTGCCTCTTCAGAATACCAATACACAAAACAGGATTGTTGGTGTATTGTTTATGTGATTTTATATTTGAATTTCATTGACAACTATATCCCCTCTTCTTTACTGTGTAGCTCTGATTCTCATTTTTTTAACCATTGCCATGGCTTGACATCTGTGTGTACAGTGAGGTGGTATGGAGGAAGACCTTACAAGAGACAGCCATCACGGAAGGAGATGTCATCTATGACCAGGGCCTCAGAGGGGTTACTGTCACCAGAGAGCTCCTCTAGTCCAGTGTTTCCCAACCCTAGTCCTTGAGTACCCCCAACAGTACACATTTTCATTGTAGCCCTGGCCAAGCACACCTGATTCAACTTGTCAACTAATCCTCAAGCCCTCAATGAGTTGAATGAGGTGTGTTTTGTCCAGGGCTACAATGAAAATGTGTACTGTAGGGGGTACGCTAGGACCAGGGTTGGGAAACAATGCCCTAGGATGTGTGTGTGCGTGCCTGTGTGTTTGGTTAATAGTGCACTTAGTTGAGGCGTCCTAGGACTGTATCCATCTGACCAAACCTCGTTGGTCTCTGTCATGGCTAATGTCTCAGCTGTTCTGGTCCACAGGCTATATTTTCCACTTTGGAGTTTACAACTAATGTGATTAGGACTGATTTATGACTGTATGACTCAGTGGCTTGTGACATACCCTGACCCAACATTTCATTATTCTGTCAACAAGAGACTAAACTGATGCATATAAACCTCATTTTGATGGACAGATCATTGGACAGATTCCATTCCAAGTCACTGCGTCAATACAAAGCTCCCATCTTATCAAACTGATCTTCTGACATGTAATGATGAAGAAAATGTATTTGTTTGTGTCTCAAAGTGAATACTAAATGTCAGCATACATGCAGAGTTGACCTCTTTTGCATGAATTCTTCAGCCATTTTGTGGGATGTAGAGCATAGGCCCAGTAGCAGATGGCTGGATGATGAGACCCGGCCTGTATCTGTAGAACAGCAGCAGGTTTCAGTAGAGTAGAGATGGCTAGAGTATCGTCCAGTTTGGTCAGAACCCTCTAAGAGGCTCATCCTGCCCATTAAGTATGTATCTCTGCTATGCTACACGCTAAACCTGACAGCTTTATATGCCTCATCGGTCAATAATGACCATGAATGCCAAAAACAACAAACAGAGATGAGATAGTTAGCTGTTGATCTGTGATGTCTGCAATACCTTGGATGGCTGCATGTATAACCTACAAAAACGTAGGGTCATTAAGCGTGTGGTTTGGGATTGTGAATGCCAGGTGAATACTGAAGGTTGATATTGACCTGGAATTGGTGAGCACTGGTGAAAGGTATCAATGTCCGTAGCCATGTGTGTGTCTGTGGTTCTGACTTGTTCCACACCCTGGGTATTTTCTATTTAGGACCTGTACAGACCCACTCACTGCCCCCACATGGTAATAGGTCACCCATAGAGGGAAGGAGACATGGAATGTCAGTGACATAGGTTGCTAGCCAGTTTGTCCAACAATCTTTTTTATTTCACCTTTATTTAACCAGGTAGGCTAGTTGAGAACAAGGTCTCATTTACAACTGCGACCTGGCCAAGATAAAGCAAAGCAGTGTGACACAAACAATACAGAGTTACATGGAATAAACAAACATTCAGTCAATAATACCATAAGTCTGGATACCAAAAGTCTATATAGACTGGATACCAAAAGTCTATATACACAAGGCAATAAATAGGCCATAGTGGTGAAATAAATACAATATAGCAATTAAACACTGGCGTGATAGATGTGCAGAAGATGAGTGTGCAAGTAGAGATACTGGGGTGCAAAGGAGCAAAATTAAAAAATAACAGTATGGGGATGAGGTAGTTGGATGGGCTATTTACAGATGGGCTATGTACAGGTGCAGTGATCTGCGAGCTGATCTGACAGCTGGTGCTTAAAGCTAGTGAGGGAGATACGAGTCTCCAGCTTCAGTGATTTTTGCAGTTCGTTCCAGTCATTGGCAGCAGAGAACTGGAAGGAAAGGCGGCCGAAGGAGGAATTGGCTTTGGGGGTGACCAGTGAAATATATCTGCTGGAGTGCGTGCTGCTATGGTGACCAGTGAGCTGAGATAAGGTGGGGCTTTACCTAGCAAAGACTTATAGATGACCTGGAGGCAGTGGGTTTGGCGACGAATATGAAGCGAGGGCCAGCCAACGAGAGCATACAGGTCGCAGTGGTGGGTAGTATATGGGACTTTGGTGACAAAACGGATGGCACTGATAGACTGCATCCAATTTGCTGAGTAGAGTGTTAGGGGCTATTTTGTAAATGACATCGCCGAAGTCAAGGATCGGTAGAATGGTCAGTTGTACGAGGGTATGTTAGGCAGCATGAGTGAAGGAAGCTTTGTTGCGAAATAGGAAGCCGATTCTAGATAAAATTTTGGATTGGAGATGCTTAATGTGAGTCTGGAAGGAGAGTTTACAGTCTAGCCAGACACCTAGGTATTTGTAGTTGTCCACATATTCTAAGTCAGAACCATCCAGAGTAGTGATGTTGGATGGGTGGGCAGCGTTCGGTTGAAGAGCATGCATTTAGTTTTACTTGCATTTAAGAGCAGTTGGAGGCCACGGAAGGAGAGTTGTATTGAAACTAACCTCCAGAAGAGTTAACACAGCGTCCAAAGAAGGGCCAGAAGTATACAGAAAGGTGATGTCTGCGTAGAGGTGGATCAGAGAATCACCAGCAGCAGAGAAAAGAGTCGGCCCGAAGATTGTACCCGTGGCACCCCCATAGAGACTGCCAGAGGTCCGGACAACAGGCCCTCCGATTTGACACACTGAACTCTGTCTGAGAAGTAGTTGGTGAACCAGGCGAGGTAGTCATTTGAGAAACCAAGGCTGTTGAGTCTGCCGATAAGAATGTGGTGATTGACAGAGTCGAAAGCCTTGGCCAGGTCGATGAATACAGCTGCACAGTATTGTCTTGAGCGTGACCTTGAGCGTGGCTGAGGTGCACCCATGACCAGCTCGGAAACCAGATTGCATAGCGAAGAAGGTACGGTGCAACTCAAAATGGTCGGTGATCTGTTGGTTAACTTGGCTTTCGAAGACCTTAGAAAGGCAGGGTAGGATAGATTTAGGTCTATAACAGTTTGGGTCTGGAGTGTCTCCCCCTTTGAAGAGGGGGATGACCGCGGCAGCTTTCCAAACATTGGGGATCTCAGACGATACAAGAGAGGTTGCAACAATTTTGTAGCTCTTTCAGAACATCAACTATCTGGATTAGGGTGAAGGAGAAATGGGGGAGGCTTGGGCAAGTTGCTGTGGGGGGTGCAGGGCTGTTGACCGGGGTAGGGGTAGCCAGGTGGAAAGCATGGCCAGCCATAGAAAAATGATTATTGAAATTCTCAATTAGAGGATTTATTGGTGGTGACAGTGTTTCCTAGCCTCAGTGCTGTGGGCAGCTTGGAGGAGGTGCTCTTATTCTCCATGGACTTTAGTGTCCCAGAACTTTTGGGAATTTGTGCTACAGGATGTACATTTCTGTTTGAAAAAGCCTTTGCTTTCCTAACTGCCTGTGTATATTGGTTCCTAACTTCCCTGAAAAGTTGTATATCGCGGAGGCTATTCGATGCTAATGGAGTACGCCACAGGATGTTTTTGTGCTGGTCAAGGGCAGTCAGGTCTGGAGTGAACCAAGGGCTATATCTGTTCCTGGTTCAATTTTTTTTGAATGGGGCATGCTTATTTAAGATTGTGAGGAGAACACTTTTAAAAGAATAACCAGGCATCCTCTACTGACGGAATGAGGTAAATATCCTTCCAGGATACCCGGGCCAGGTCGATTTAGAAAGGCCTGCTCGCTGAAGTGTTTTAGGGAGCGTTTGACAGTGATGAGGGGTGGTGGTTTGACCGCAGACCCATTACGGATGCAGGCAATGAGGCAGTGATCGCCGAGATCCTGGTTGAAGACAGCAGAGGTGTACTTGGAGGGCAGGTTGGTTAGGATGATATCTGTGAGGGTGCCTGATTTGGGATTGTACCTGCTAGGTTCATTGATAATTTGTGTGAGATTGAGGGCATCAAGCTTAGATTGTAGGATGGCCGGGGTGTTAAGCATGTCCCAGTTTAGGCCACCTAACAGTACGAGCTCTGAAGATATATGGGGGGGCAATCAATTTACATATGGTGTCCAGGGCACAGCTGGGGGCAGAAGGTGGTCTATAGCAAGCGGCAACGGTGAGAGACTTGTTTCTGTTAAGGTGGATTTTTAAAAGTAGAAGCTCAAATTGTTTGGGCACAGACCTGGATAGTAAGACAGGAGTCTGCAGGCTAACTCCGCCCCCTTTGGCAGTTCTATCTTGTAGGAAAATGTTATAGTTAGGGATGGAAATTTCAGGGTTTTTAGTGGTCTAACCAAAGCCAGGACTCAGACACGGCTAGGACATCCGGGTTGGCAAAGTGTGCTAAAGCAGTGAATAAAACAAATTTAGGGAGGAGGCTTCTAATGTTAACATGCATGAAACCAAGGCTTTTACGGTTACAGAAGTCAACAAATGAGAGCGCCTGGGGAATGGGAGTGGAGCTAGGCACTGCAGGGCCTAGATTAACTTCTTATGGCTGGGGGCAGTATTGAGTAGCTTGGATGAATAAGGTACCCAGAGTAAACTGCCTGCTACTCAGGCCCAGAAGCTAAGATATGCATAGTATTAGTAGATTTGGATAGAACACTCTGAAGTTTCTAAAACTGTTTGAATGATGTCTGTGAGTATAACAGAACTCATATGGCAGGCAAAAACCTGAGAAAATCCAACCAGGAAGTGGAAAATTAGGTTTGTAGGTTTGCCTATCCAATATAGTGTCTATGGGGTCATATTGCACTTCCTAAGGCTACCACTAGATGTCAACAGTCTTTAGAACCTTGTTTCATGCTTCTACTGTGAAGGATGAGGGAATAAGAGCTGATTGAGTAAGGGGTCTGGCAGAGTGGCGCCCCCGTGAGAGGTAGCTGCGTTCCTTTTCGTTTCTAAAGACAAAGGAATTCTCCGGTTGAAACATTAATGAAGATTTGTTAAAAACATCCTGAAGATTGATTCTATACATCGTTTGACATGTTTCTACGAACTGTAATGGAATTTTTTGACTTTGTCTGGCCTGCACGTCATGAATTTGGATTTTTGAACTAAACGCAAACAAAAAGGAGGTATTTGGACATAAATTATGGACTTTATCGAACAAAACAAACATTTGTCGAACTGGGATTCCTGGGAGTGCATTCTGATGATCAAAGGTAAGTGAATATTTATAATGCTATTTCTGTTGAATCCACAACATGGCGGGTATCTGTATGGCTTGTTTTTGTGTCTGAGCTACGTACTCAGATTATTGCATTGTGTGCTTTTTCAGTAGTTTAAAACCTCTTGTCAATATAGGGGGTGCTGTTTCAACTTTGTAAAATATCGTTCTCAAATTAAACTGCCTCGTACTCAATTCTTGCTCGTACAATATGCATATTATTATTACTATTGGATAGAAAACACTCTCTAGTTTCTAAAACCGTTTGAATTATTTCTCTGAGTGAAACAGAACTCATTCTGCAGCACATTTCCTGTCAGGGAGTGAGATTTCAGAAATCGAGGTCCCTGTTCTGAGGTCAGTTTATAAGTCCCCATGTAAGCCATCGGGCTACATGCACTGCATACGTCTTCCTCTAGATGTCAGTAAGCGGGGAGAATTTGAATGGAGTGGATTGCGCAATCTGGGACCTTATATAAGACCGTGGAACTGAAGTACCGTCCTTTTCAACGGTGCGCCTGGCGCAAGAAGACATCACAATGGCGTCCTGCAAACGCTTTCGTTTTAGTAGTTCTATATCTTTCCGGTCATGTTTTTATTCGTTATAGGTGTTAAAGACATCATAAGGTAGTTAATTTAAACCGACTTATAGCAGTTTATAGCAGTTTATTGCGATTTTCTGGGATTTCTTTGTCATGCGCTTTCACGAGTTGGACACCTCTCCAGTTGGTGGCTAACATTAGCGGCTATTTCGACCAGACAAGAGGACATCTTTCAACCCAAAGACAATTGTTCTGGAGAAAGGACACCTTGCCCAAGATTCTGATGGAAGCTCAGCTAATAGTAAGCAGTCTTTATGCTGTTAATTCGTACTTATGTTGACAAATGTTAAATAATAATTCCGCCATGAATTATGGGGCAGTCTCGCTTTAGCGCACGCTGTATTGCGCAGTAACGTTAATTTTAAAAATCTAACCCAGCGATTGCATTAAGAACTAATTTATCTTTCATTTGCTGTCCAACTTGTATATTTTAGTCAAGTTTATGAATAGTTTTCGATTAGAATAGGTGCCTTTCCCAAGATTTCTCCTGACATTTTCTTTGCAGCTTGGCTACTTTTCTCATTGTATAACCACGATTTGTGCCGCTAAATATGCACATTTTCGAACAAACTCTATATGCATTGTGTAATATGATGTTATAGGACTGTCATCTGAAAAATTCTGAGAAGGTTAGTGAAAAAATTTATATCTTTTGGTGGTTTATACGTAATCGCTATGTTTGGCTTGAATCAATGCTGTTGTGATGTTTGCTATTGTGGTATGCTAATATAACGCTATATTGTGTTTTCGCTGTAAAACACTTAGAAAATCTGAAATATTGTCTGGATTCACAAGATCTGTGTCTTTCAATTGCTGTACGCTGTGTATTTTTAAGAAATGTTTTATGATGAGTAATTAGGTAATACACGTTGCTCTCTGTAGTTATTCTAGTCGCTTTGGTGAGAGTTGTGATGGTGGCTGCAATGGTAAACTATGATTTATACCTGAAATATGCACATTTTTCTAACAAAACATATGCTATACAATAAATATGTTATCAGACTGTCATCTGATGAAGTTGTTTCTTGGTTAGTGGCTATTTATATCTTTATTTGGTCGAATTTGTGATAGCTACTGATGCAGTAAAAAACTGGTGGAGTAAAAAAAGTGGTGTCTTTTGCTAACGTGGTTAGCTAATAGATTTACATAGTGTCTTCCCTGTAAAACATTTTAAAAATCAGAAATGATGGCTGGATTCACAAGATGTGTATCTTTCATCTGGTGTCTTGGACTTGTGATTTAATGATATTTAGATGCTAGTATTTACTTGTGACGCTATGCTAGGCTATGCTAGTCAGCTTTTTTACTGATGGGGGTGCTCCCGGATCCGGGTTTGGGAGGAATTAGAAGTTAACACATCTGACACAGCAGTTGCATTAAGGAGAAGTTTATCTAACGTTCCATGTAAAACACTTGTATCTTTTATCAATGTTTATTATGAGTATTTCTGTAAATTGATGTGGCTCTCTGCAAAATCACCGGATGTTTTGGAGGCAAAACATTACTGAACATAACGCGCCAATGTAAACTCAGATTTTTGGATATACATTTTAACTTTTTCGAACAAAACATACATGTATTGTGTAACATGAAGTCCTATGAGTGTCATCTGACGAAGATCAAAGGTTAGTGATTCATTTTCTCTCTTTCTGCTTTTTGTGACTCCTCTCTTTGGCTGGAAAATGGCTGTTTTTCTGTGACTAGGCGCTGACCTAACATAATCAGATGGTGTGCTTTCGTCGTAAAGCCTTTTTGAAATTGGACACTGTGGTGGGATTAACAACAAGTTTATCTTTCAAATGGTGTAAAATACTTGTATGATTGAGGAATTTTAATTATGAGATTTCTGTTGTTTGAATTGGGCGCCCTGCACTTTCACTGGCTGTTGTCAAGTTGATCCCGTTAACGGGATCTCAGCCGTAAGAAGTTAACCTCTACATCACCAGAGGAACAGAGGAGGAGTAGGATAAGGTACGGCTAAAGGCTATGAGAACTAGTTGTCTAGTACGTTCAGAACAGAGAGTAAAAGGTAGAATAGATTCAAGGCATAATGTACAGACAAAGGTATGGTAGGATGTGAGTATAGTGGAGGTAAACCTATGCATTGAGTGACGATGAGAGAGATGTTGTCTCTAGAAACATAATTTAAACCAGGTGAGGTCACCGCATGTGTGGGAGGTGGAACTAAAGGGTTAACTAAGGCGTATTGAGCAGGGCTAGAGGTTCTACAGTGAAATAAGGCAATAATTACTAACAAAAACAGCAATGGACAAGGCATATTGACATCAGGGAGAGGCATGCATAGCCGAGTGATCATAGGGGTCCAGTCAGTAGCTCGGCGGGCCGGAGACACAGCGATTCAGACAGCTAGCGGGCCTGGGCTAGCAAGCTAGCAGAAGGGCCTTAGAGGGACATCGCAACGGAAGAAGTCTGTTGTAGCCCCCTCGTGATGTTGCGTCGGCAGACCAGTCGTCATGGATCAGCAGGGCTCCGTGTGGTAAAAGGGTCCAGGCCAATTGGCAAAATAGGTATAGTGGCCAAAGAATTTGTCCGATGGGCATCTTCAGCTAACAGTCCGATATGCTCTAGACAGCTAGCGGGCCGCGTCTAGCAGGCTAGCAGATGGGCATTCAGGGGACGTCGCGTCGGAGGAGCCAGTTGAAAAACCCCCTCGGGCAAATTACGTCAGTAGTCCAGTTGTGATGGGTCGGCGGGGCTCCGTGTCGGCAGTAAAAGGGGTCCAGGCCAATTGGTTAAATAGGTATTGTAGCCCAAGGAGTAGCTGATGGACCTCTTCGGCTAGCCGGGAGATGGGCCTAGCAAAGGCTAGCTCCAGGCTAATTGGTTCTTGCTTCGGGACAGAGACGATAGCCAGGAGTGGCCACTCGGATAGCAGCTAGTTAGCTGCGATGATTCAGATGAAAAGGTTCAGAGCTTGCGGTAGGAATCCGGAGATATGGAGAAAAATAAGTCAGATTTGCTCTGGTTTGAGTCACGCTGTGCAGACTGGCGAGAGTTGTCCGGGCTAAAGGTAGCTGATGACCACTAGCTAGTAGCTATTTAGCTGACTAGCTCCTGTTGGGGGTTCCGGTTCAAAAGTAAAGAAAATAGCAGATCCATACCACATTGGGTGAGGCGGATTGCAGGAGAGTATGTTGAAGTTGAGGTTAAGAAAAATGTAAAATTGTATGTGAAGAAAAAATATAAAAAATGTATATACACGGGACACGACAAGACGAGGACAAAAGACGTCTGACTGCTAGGCCATCTTGGATCTTGGATAATGGCAGGATTGACTGAGTGTTATGACCAGAGTATTCAATCAGAGGTTTGTTTTACCCAGCACTTCTTTTAGGGGAGGAACACAGGACTCTTCAAGTAAGCCTGGGCTGTCTCTCCTCACACAGGCAACAGAGACAGGTAATGAGCTGGAGGTGGGAGAGAAAGGTAGAAAAATATAGTAAAAAAACGACAATCTTATCAAATGTCCAATGTTCTTGAGCGCTTGTGTATTTTGACTAGGCAAATATGTGCATCATGTTCAAGGACAGCCCATATAATTGACCAAAGTAGGTTCTTAGATTCTGAACTCATCATTGCGGTACCTGATTGGTTGTTGGCGTAGTCTTGTTTGAGTCCGGTGGTCTTGAATCCTGTTCCATCCTGAGTGTCTGCGCTGGGTAACAGGTCACATAACCCCTGCTTGAAGCCACACCTTGTGTACCCAGAACCTGTGACCTGTGTCCCAAATGGAACACTATCCCCTGTCTAGTGTACTAGATAGCCCATAGGGCTGTGGTCAAAAATAGTGCACTATAATTGGGGCTCTGCCTGAATGTGCATTTAACACGAGGATGTAATTTTTTAGAGCACTTCAGGAGCATTAAATAGGGTTCCACAGTAGGTTGTAGACATCATAAAGAACGATTAGCTCAGTATACTATGATCAAAATACAATAGTATTCACTGTAGTGTTTTTGCTGACTTTACTGTAGTATTCACTATAGTAGACTGTAGTATTAACACTTAACTATTGTATAAATACTGTAGCAAAATAAAACTGTAGTATATACTTTAGTAATTACTGAAGTGTTTTTATGGACTGCAGTATACGGTAGTATTTACTGTAGTGTTTTTGCGTACTGTACTATAATGTAGTACTTACTATAGTGTTTCTTACAGACTGTAGTATTCACTGAAGTGTTTTTGCAGATGTTACTGTAGTACTTACTATATTTGACATAGAAGGGGAGGAAACCTACTGGAGAAATGTTCCATAGTCATTAGGTAGGTTAGGCTGGTGTTTCAGCACTTTTCTATAACCTGTAAGGAACACAATATATGGTCAATATAATATTTTTGACCGAGAGCCATGTTCTCTTCTGCAGTACTCAAATTAGATGTAAAAATCAGGCAAACCGAACGCAGTCTGATTTTCAATATGCTTAGTTTCAGTTTGAAGTGTGTTCGGTAGCTAGGACAGTAATGACAGTGCTGTGCACTTAGAGTATCTCTTATTTATGTACACTCAAAGGTGGAGGCTACTTGAGCGCATACTACAACGTTATTAATGCATACAACAACTATAAATGACTGAAGCTAAAATCTAACTTATCTATTCACACTATTCCAAATTCACATAGCGACATCCCATCATAGGTCAATAATCGAGACAGATTATTCTGTAATCAGCAAAGGACAGACGATTAAGACCCTTACAGAAGAAACATCTCAAATGGAACACTTCTCATGTGATGATATTTCACATGAAGTTTCACAGGTTATGTCCTGCAAACAAAAATTGGTTGTTAGTCTCTTCAACGTAAATATTTATTATTCAACATGTCCTCACCTGGGATTTAAACTCACAACCTCTTGATTGACAGCATTCTGAGCTTCCTGCTATGCCACCATGTTTGTGTCAGTGACTGATTTACACTTGGATTCCTACACTTTGGACTTCAAAGTATATATCAGTTAGTTAAAAGTACGCACAAGAAACACTACTATATTTATCATGGTGATTCAGGAGTAACATTAAAACACAGTAATTGGGGCGTGGCGCAGGGGTTCTAAAGCACTGCATCGCAGTGCTTGAGGTGTCACTACAGACCTGGGTTCGATCCCAGGATGTGTCACAACCGGTCAGGACTCGGAGTCCCATAGGGGCAGCACACAAGTCTCCCAGCGTTGTCTGGGTCAGGGGAGGGTTTGGCCAGGGGGTTATACTTGGCTCATTGTGCCCTACACGCCTTAGCCAAATACATTTAAACTCAGTTTCACAATTCCTGACATTTAATCCTAGTACAAAATTCCCTGTCTTAGGTCAGTTAGGATCACCACTTTTATTTTAATGTGAAATGTCAGAATAATAGTAGAGAGAATTATTTATTTCAACTTGTATTTATTTCATCACATTCCCAGTGGGTCAGAAGTTTAAATACACTCTTAGTATTTGGTAGCGTTGCCTTTAAATTGTTTAACTTGGGTCAAACTTTTCAGGTAGCCTTCCACAAGCTTCCCACAATAAGTTGGGTGAATTTTGGCCCATTTCTCATGGCAGAGCTGGTGTAACTAAGTCAGGTTTGTAGGCCTCCTTGCTCACATATGCTTTTTCAGTTCTGCCCACATTTTCTATGGGATTGAGGTCAGGGCTTTGTGATGGCCACTCCAATATCTTGACTTTGTTGTCCTTAAGCCATTTTGCCACAACTTCGGAAGTATGCTTGGGGTCATTGTACATTGAATTGATTTGCGACCAAGTTTTAACTTCCTGACTGATGTATTGAGATGTTGCTTCAATATATCCACATAATTTTCCTGCCTCATGATGTCATCTATTTTGTGAAGTGCACCAGCCCCTCCTGCAGCAAAGCACCCCCACAACATGATGCTGCCACCCCCGTGCGTCACGGTTGGGATGGTGTTCTTCGGCTTGCAAGCCGAAAACATAAATGGTCATTATGGCTGAACAGCTCTATTTTTGTTTCATCAGACCAGAGAACATTTCTTCAAAAAGTACAAACATTTCTAAGTGACCCCAATTTATAGACTTTAATACAACAAAATATTGTTTAAATGCTGAGCCCTTTATGTCCCTACTGTAACGTCTGCACTGGGAGTCGGGAAGCAAGTTCAGGGAGTGAATTATTTAATAAATAAATGAAACATAATACAAAACACAAACGCACCTCCAGCCGCAGGACGCCGACAACAGGGACGATCCCGGGGATCAGGAGCGGACCGGTCACCTTCGCCGAGGCACGGAAACCAGACGAACCGGCTGAGGCGTGAGAGCCTGAAGTGCCGGCCGAGGCGTAGGAGCTCGACGAGCCAGCTGATGCGTGAGAGTCCAACAAACTGGCTGAAGTGTGAGAGCCCGACTAGCCAGCTGAAGCGTGAGAGCGTGACGAGGCTGAGGACTCCCCGGTAGCTCCAATACTGCCACCCGGACATCCCCTCCCAACACAAAAACAAAACTCCCTGATGCTTCCCTTAGGTGAGGCGTCATTCTGTAACGTCTGATCTGGGTGTCGAGAAGCAAGTCCAGGGAGCGAAACATTTAATAAATAAATGAAACATAATACAACGCACAGACAGGAAACTGAAACAGAAACAATAACGCCTGGGGAAGGAACCAAAGGGAGTGACATATATAGGGCAGGTAATCAAGGAGGTGATGGAGTCCAGGTGAGTCTGATGACGTGCTGGTGCACGTAACGATGGAGACAGGTGTGCGCCATAACAAGCAGCCTGGTGACCTAGAGGCCAGAGAGGGATTATACGTGACACCTATCAGCCTATTTGGTCGCACTCACATTTGCTTCACAACGTATTTCTTTGTAGGCTATAGCCGGGTAGTCACAAAAATAGATGGGTGTTGGTTAACCTGTTTGGGCTGCAGGGGCAGTATTGAGTAGCCAGATAAAAGGTGCCCATTTCAAACGGCCTCGTACTCAATTCTTGCTCGTACAGTATGCATATTATTATTACTATTGGATAGAAAACACTCTCTAGTTTCTAAAACCGTTTGAATTATATCTGTGAGTCAAACAGAACTCATTTGGCACAAACTTCCTGACCAGGAAGTGGAAAGTCTGAAATCGAGGCTCTCTTCTAGGTCCTGCCTATAAATGGGCATGATACGTATTAGTATACATGCACTTCATAGACCTTCCCCTGGATGTCAAGAGGTGGTGAGAGAAGAAATTTAGTGTTTATCTTGGTCTGAAGTGGAATACAAGCTCTTTGTATGACGTGTCCCCCATTTCCGGTTTTCTGGAGAGCGCGAATAGGGACCTGGATTTGCCTTCTGTTTAGCTGCCGTTATAGGCGACTACTATCTCCGGCTTTGATTTTATTTGATACATGTGACCATATCATCGTAAAGTATGTTTTTTCAATATAGTTTAATCAGATTATTGAAATTTTTTCGGGAGTTTTGCCGTGTTCCGTTCTCTGACTTTGTTGACGATGGAGAGATTCGTGCCACTTGGCTAGTGTGCTTGCTAATTCAAGAGGGAAAGTGGCCGTTCTAAATCCAAACAACGATTGTTCTTGACAAAGGACCCCTTGTCCAACATTCTGATGGAAGATCAGCAAAAGTAAGAAACATTTTATGATGCTATTTCATATATCTGTCGTACATGTGAACAAGTCGTCGGCGCCCAACTTTTGGGTACTCTAGCTATACCGAAGCTGGATGTCGTAATGAAGTTATTTTTTAGAATTCTAACACTGCGATTGCATTAAGAACTAATGGATCTATCATTTCCTATACAACATGTATTTTTTAGTTATGTTTATGAATAGCTATTTGGCCAGAATATGTGTGTCAGAAAAAGTGTCTGAAAAAAATCCGGACGTAGTGGGAAAAAGTAGCTAAGTTAGCACAATGTATAACCATTGATTTCAGCTCTAAATATGCACATTTTCGAACAAAACATAAGTGTATGTATAACCTGATGTTATAGGACTGTCATCTGATGAAGAAAATCAAGGTTAGTCAAAAATTATATATCTTTTGCTTGTTTGTTACGATCGCTAACTTTTGCTACTGGGAAATTGCTTGTGTTTTTGGCTATTGTGGTAAGCTAATATAACGCTATATTGTGTTTTTGCTGTAAAACACTTAATAAATCGGAAATATTGTCTGGAATCACAAGATGCCTGTCTTTCATTTGCTGTACACTATGTATTTTTCAGAAATGTTTTATGATGAGTAATTAGGTATTTGACGTTGGTGTCTGTAATTATTCTGGCTGCTTTCGGTGCAATTTCTGATTGTAGCTGCAATGTAAACTATGATTTATACCTGAAATATGCACATTTTTCGAACAAAACATAGATTTATTGTATAACATGTTATAAGACTGTCATCTGATGAAGTTGTTTCTTGGTTAGTTTGGTTGGTTCTTGGTTAGTTAGGTTGGCTTTGTGCATGCTACCTGTGCTGTGAAAAATGTCTGTCCTTTTTTGTATTTGGTGGTGAGCTAACATAAATATACGTGCTGTTTTCGCTGTAAAACATTTTAAAAATCGGACATGTTGGCTGGATTCACAAGATGTGTACCTTTCATATGCTGTATTGGACTTGTTAATGTGTGAAAGTTAAATATTTAAAAAAATATATATTTTGAATTTCGCGCCCTGCACTTGAAGTGGCTGTTGTCATATTGTGGGCGGCCTCGGGCTTGCAGCCAGAAGAAGTTAAATTAGATTTTAATGGAGCGACAGTTTTTTCCCCCTGTGAGCGTGGAGTGGTGTCACATTCCTGACCTGTTTTCTTTTGTCTTGTATTTATTTAGTTGGTCAGGGCGTGAGTTGGGTGGGTTTGTCTGTGTGATTTTCTATGTTGGGATGTTTGTGTTCGGCCGGGTATGATTCTCAATCAGAGGCAGCTGTCAATCGTTGTCCCTGATTGAGAATCATACTTAGGCAGCCTGGGTTTCACGTGTGTGTTGTGGGTGTTTGTTTCCGTGTTTGTATTCGTGCCACACGGGACTGTTGTCGGTTGTATTCATTTTGTTATTTTGTTTCATGTTAGTGTTCAGTTTCGATTTAATAAATTATCATGAGCACTACCCACTCTGCGTGTTGGTCCGATCCATGCTCCTCCTCGTCTGAGGAGGAGAACGACTATGACGACCGTTACAAGTGGTTTTTAGCGGAGCAGTTGGAAAGGACATAGAGCACCACGCAGCACCGCTCCATGAGGAATGAGCGTGATTTCCAACCACTTAAATCCCACCAACTACAGCATACAGAAAACCCTCAAATTGCTGAAATAAGTAAATTAAATCAATGATGAGAGAATAGTCAGATTAACTGAGAACTAAAATAGCAGTGCGTACCGCTTACCTTAAAACACCCATAACAGTTCATTACTTCCCTTACATTTTACATATGGAAATAGCTGTTTTCACATTGAGCTGAAATGTTCACGTGAAAATAAATGTTCACATGTATTCAATTTAGAGTTCACATAACACCACCTTTTCACATGTGAGGAGAATAACATATTTTTATTCTCCTCACATGTGAAAATATTTTTTTTTAGTTTAAGTCTCATGTGGAATTGGATTTTCACATGGCAAAAACGTCCATGCTAAAATGTAATTTGCACTTTCACGTAAAAAAAAACATTCACATATGAAAATCTAACTTTCACATGTGGAATTGCATTTTCACATGTGAAAACATTCACGTACAAATTGAATTTGCAATTTGTGGTTTCATGGAATGACATGTAGAAATGTTGCATCCCTATTGTCACATTTATTTCATGTGGATTTTCCGTAAGGGGAATACACTGGCTGTGTACTCACAGTCTCTCTTGTCGCTGCCATCCCTACAGTCATCACCAAAGTCACACAACCAGTCTTTGGGGACACACCATCCATAAAGTCTCCTGGCCACAGACAGAGACAGCAGAGAACAGGCCAGCAGGCACAGAAGCCTCCGCAGTCGTCAGGTAGGGTGTTCTGATACTCAGGCTAGTCCACGATCACACAAGAGGAAAGAGTAATCACGACAAAGGTAGTGCTTCACGAATCACAGTTTACTTAGATTGACTGTGAACGTGTGTTCTAGCTGGTGTTACTCAATGGCCTGTGTGTGTGTGTGTCTGTGTGTGTCTGTGTGTGTGTATTTGTGTACCTGAGTCCGGGGAATACATTTCCCCCCCCCCCGAGGCTGTAATAAAAGTATTACAGAATGTAAGTAATCAAACATATCCCTCTCAACATAGTCATTTGCATAGGATGTATTTGTATTCATTGCACTGTCAATGCAATTGAAGACGGCTGGCGCCTTGCTCATAATTAAGAGAGTAAACTTTACATTGTGGGGTCCAGGTAAGGAAATTGACCACAAACCAATTATAATTCAAAGGGCTTTGTAACACAACACAGGATAGCGATGATCTCTGCATGGACATATGAACTACAAACACAAGGACCATTAGTTCTGTCTGACAGGCCCACTCGCAGTTTACAAATGTATGTTCAAACATAATTTCATTTCACATGAATCAATAACGAAAGGATATCATTCAGGTGTACGTGGCAAGCCGCTACAAGAGGGGACAAGAGGGACGATCAACAGCTCGATAGAATTTAGACCAGGGAGAAATGGATCAAGGCAAAGAGAGCATCCCAAATGGCACCATATTCCTCTATTTAGTCAACTACCTTTGACTAGAGCTCTGTGCAAAAGTGGTGCACTACATAGGGAATAGGGTGCCATTTGGGAAGCATGAGAGATATCGTGGGTCTATTGATCTGTATTAGCAGCAATATACCCTGGCCAGTTTAACATCCGCCCGTTAATGTTCTTTCATTATCTCGTCATGTCTGGTCGAAATCTCTCATCCCCCATTGTATTACAGATCCTTAACTAGTCCATACCCACTCAGACATGATTAAGCCTAATTGTCAGCCAATTAAGGAGGCCATCTGGGATTGGCACAACCATTTGTGCACTTTGTTGTTGTTTTAATTCCAGATTCACCCTTTTAAAGAGGTCAAATATAGGTTGTAGACTGGGGTAGCTTCTTATGATACTCTGGACTGGATCAGTATTAGACTATAACACGGACAATGACATTTGAATGTCAGGACTGCAGTACATTCTTGGACATGCGACATGCATCTGTCTAGTTATGAATAAAACCCATTAGTAGGATAACTAATGGAATTGCGGCATGAAATCAATCTTTGGCCATTTTCAGAGAATACCAATGACAGCAAAACAGCGTGGCATCATACTTCTTTGTCTCTTTTCCAGAAAGAAACTCAGAATGGCAACACAGTGTAGCGGAAGTGACTCATTTAAGCATAATTCATTGATATCATCAGGGAGAGTCATTACCTGCCACCCCTAACAAGCCAAAGAGATAATTTGCATGCAAAGTAAGTTAGAATATATCAATGGATACATTTTCTTACACGCATTCAGTGTTCATATTTGCGGAAACTATATCATGTTCATTATTTGATCTTCTACCCAAAAACGTATAGTGGCTGTTAACTTCAAGGCATTCTGTCCAGAAGGGTTGGCATAGATACGGCGGTTGGTTACCTTCATTCTCCTCCAATGCATCTGCACTGCAGAGATGAATCTGATGACACAGTTTACTATTCATAAAGGTGCTTTCAAGTGTATTCTTCTGTAGATTCAAAATAGAAACTTTGAGGTGAAGCAATTGATGAAATCAACAGCGGATTAGGCCACAACACAGGTTTCCTCCACATTCTCTCGTTAGGCCAACCTCTGGGATTTAAGTCAAGATACGTCTTTCCCCTTCCTCTCTCTTCCTCCCTCTCTTTTCCAGGTTATGAATTTGTAATGGGAATCAATTCCCCTTCACAGGCAAGAGAGAGGTCAACCTGCGGGACCATGGTAAGTGACTTAAATTAAAAATAAATCTAATGTTGGTCCCTAGGGCTGGTGGAACCACTGCACCCATTTGTCATGACAACAATCTGCTTTTCCCAGTGTCTGGTTCACATTAAAAACCTAGATATGATTGAATTTTGTTCTAATTTGCAACCAGTCTGGTAAGGATGTTAGGACAGCCACTTTTGACCTCTGTTCCTGACATCGGTTGCGTCCAAATTAAACCATATTCCCTAAACTATATAGGGAATAGGCTGCCATTTGGCATGCAGACATTCTCTCTAATGCCTTACCAGTTAGATAGTGGGGAGTCCATAGACAATAATCACATGAATAGAAGTGCACAATAGTATATACAGCCGGCATACAAAAGTGAAGTCAAATCCATACAAGCACATACAAGAGAGACATAAAACAGGTAGGACTGGCTACAACATACACACATTGATACATGCAACTTCCAAATCATACCTACGAGAGAGAACTCACAACATATGCACACCTGTACAGACAAACACATGGGTTAAACAATATTTCCATTCAGCAGATGCAAGAAAACCAATTACTGTGTCTGGTGCACCAATTACACAACAAATCACAGAAAAATGCATATTTAGGGGCGCCAAGAAGACCACACTAAGAGAAGGGGAAAACAAACCACATGTAAGTCCTGTTGACTCTTCATTTGTCTTCATAATAGATTCTTTTCATCCAGCTGCTATTAGACATCCTGTTAATTTGAATCTATTAAAATGGAAGAGAGAGTGAGTTCCCATTACGTTTCCATTCCGTTTGCTTCGGAGATGGTATTCATTGCCCAACTAACTCCTGGTATGAGTCCCAAATGGCACATTATAACGCCCAGTTTAAACGTAGTGCACTAAAAAGGGAATAGGGTGCCTTTTGAAATGTAGACCAGTTATTCATATACTGCTGAGTGAGCACATCATTTGAGCGGGTTGATTCATCTTCACACCTGCAGACGATAGCTATAGTGGACACCTGCAGACGATAGCTATAGAGTGGCCCACCATTCTCCTCTGGCACTTTTACTCTCTGATCAAGGGAAAGCTGCCTGGAACGCTGCTCAATTTATTGCATACTACTATACACAGCAGCAATCATGCCCCTATTTTTATACTGCAAATCAAAAAAATAAGAACTTGAGAGATAAGAGAAGTGCAAACAGGCACCAACTCTGCAGGTAGAATCTACTGGGAGGTGAAAACCTTGGCTACACTATTAATCAACTGAGCCTTACACTCTTAGAAAAAATGGTGCTATCTAGAACCAAAAAGTGTTATTCGGCTGTCTCCACAGGAGAACCCTTTGAAAAACCCTTTTGGTTGCAGGTACAACCGTTTTGGGTTCCATGTATAACCCTTTCCACAGAGGGTTCTACATGGAACCTAAAAGAGTTCTACCTGGAACCAAAAATGCTTAAATAATTTCCATATGTCTGCCAGTGGTCAATATTATATTCTCACAGCTGTCACTCTCCCCTGATGTGAGAATGAACAGGTACAAAATGTCACAATATTCTCTATCTAGTGCATTACTATTAGGGTCCATAGGGCTCTGTTCAAAAATAGTGCACAAAATAGGGTGCCATTTGGGACAGAGACATAGTGTATGCGGGCTTTCAGGGACTTCAGTCAGAGGTGTTTTGTCACGGCTCCTCCTCTGCAGTGCAGGGGGCGGTTCCTCCTGCAGGCAGAGGAGGGTCGTTAGTGATTGGAGCCACCTGGGCTCAGGGTATAAAACTGCTTACTAATCACCTCTCTCTCTCTCTCTCTCTCTCTGCTCCTCCAGGTATGCTCATGATTTGTTTGTTCCTTTGTAGTTTTGCATAGTTTTCACTCAGTCATGTTCACACACACATATTCACGCATCCATGCACTTTACATACACCTTACATCATGATACTTCCACACCTCATTCCTTTTTCTTAGTTTAAGTTAATAGTTTGTTTATAATAAAGAACACTTTTAAATTGGCCTATACTTGTTGTTCGTGTCCCCTCATTTTTGTCACAGGCTATGAGCCAGCTTGTGACAAGTGGGGACTCGTCCGGGATAGTAGTTAATTTGGGTTAGTTTAGTTTAGTTTGCCAAATGTTTTTTTGTTTGAGTGGATGTTTTGGTTGGGCAAATTTTTGTTTAAGAGAGAGTTGAGAGCCATGTGTTCTTTTGGTTCAGTTAGCTTGGTAGCTAAGCAATTCACTCTGTGTTTTTCTGGGTTTTGTTCAGGTGGGAGTCCTCTCCTGTTCAGGCATATCAGCAAGTGTCCATAGGAGGCTTGTGGTGTTTTTGTTTTAGGTGGCAGTGAACGTGGGTAGAGCATCCCTTTCCCTTTTCCCCTACATCGGCTCGGGAGCACCTCCGTGGTTATGGGAGGGCCGCCAGTTTCTGGTTGTCTTTTCCACTCCACTGGTTTTGTGTGCATAAAACCCCACCACATGTGACTGCACGAAGACCAGGGCCAGTTAGTTAGTAGTTTTGGAGGATAGTGGGGTGTGGCTCCTGTCCTTGAACCCAGATTGACAGCAGGTGAGTTGTGTTTTTTTTGAGCATTTGTAATAGTTGTATTGGTTGAGGAAAATGTCTTCCATTTTGTGTAGTTTTGTTCAAGCTCCTTCAGAGGTAGCCTTAGAGTTGTGTACTAAGGAGCAGTTAATTGAAATTGCTGAACATTATCAGATTGAGATTGTTGATAAAAAAATTAAAGAGACTGTTAAAACTAGCTTAAAGCAGGGTCTTAGGGAAATGGGTGTTTTTGGCGGTCAGTCTGCTAGTAGTGAGGGTGCAAGTTTTCAGTCTAGCCCTTCATTAACTTTTGAGCAGCAGAGGGAACTGTTGCAAATGCAATTAGAGAGAGAGCGATTGAGAAATGCTAATAGACCGGAAAGACTACCACAGTTTGATGTTTCACAGAATCTTCGTTTGTTGCCTAAATTTGATGAGTCAGATCCAGACACATACTTTACTTTATTTGAGTGTATTGCGGAAGCTAGAGCTTGGTCAGATTTGGACATGACTATGTTGTTGCAATGTGTACTTACAGGTAAAGCACGTGAGGCTTTTGCAGCACTGAGTGTAGCTGACAGTAAAGTTTATGCTAAAGTTAAATCAGCAGTTCTGAAGGTCTACGAGCTTGTGCCAGAGGCATATCGTCAACGTTTTCGTTACAGGAAAAAGTTAGATTCACAAACCTATTCTGAGTTTGTTTGTGATTTGACTTCTGCATTTAATCGTTGGTGTACAGCTTCTGAAGTTAGTACTTTTGAGGGTCTGTCTAATTTGATTGTGTTAGAACAGTTCAAAAATTCTGTTTCTGACCAGGTTGCTACATACATGAATGAACGTTAAGTCTCCAAGTGATGCAGCAATCCTTGCAGATGAGTACAGGCTAACACATAAAAGCCATTTTGAGTCAAACAGTGACATGTACCATAAGAATAACTTTACTCCTAGGAATAGTAGGTCACCTTTTTTGGGGGCATCTTTCCAAAGGCCTCAGCAGAAGTTTGGGTCTGGAGGACTTAAAGCACCGGTTAATGCTAATACCTGTCGCTACTGCTTAGTTGAAGGACATTGGAAGAAAAATTGTCCTCTGCTTAAATCAAAACAGTCAGTTCAAGTTAAACCTGCTGTGATGGCAAGTCCTGTTACAGCCTCTGACCACCAGGGTGAGCTGTTTCAGCCACTAGTTGAGTTTGATTCTCAGTTTTCCCGCTGTGATTTTTCAGCCTTTATTTCAGATGGTGTAGTGTCCCTGGTAGATGGCAACCAGAATGTTAAAATCAAGATCCTAAGAGACACTGGAGCTTTAGATTCTTTTATTCTGGAATCTGTTTTGCCGTTCTCTAAAGAGTCTGATACTGGCCGTTGTGTAATGGTATGTGGTATGGGTTTAGTTCCATTCTCTTGTCCTTTACATGAAGTTACCCTAAAATGTGGTCTGGTAGAGGGTGATGTAGATGTTGGGGTTAGACCTCAGTTGCCAGTAGAGGGAGTGCACATGATTTTGGGGAATGACTTGGCAGGTAGTAAGGTGTGGGCAGATGGCAAATTAAACATCTGTAAGAAGCAACCTTCAGTGTCCCCTGCAAGGGAATCTCCGGATCAGAACTGTGTGTCTCCTGAGGTATTTCCAGTTTGTGCGGTTACCCGCGCAGCCTCTCGTAAGGAGATTGAGAGTAAGCCAGAAAGTCTTGAGTTGCCAGTCAAACTCCAGACAGAACAGTTGACTAGTTCTAGAGATTCATTGATGGCTGAGCAAAAAGCCGATACTACTTTGGCTGATCTGTTTGATAAAGTGGTTCCTGATTCAGTGGTGAGGAATAGTGCTCAGTGTTATTTTCTTCTTGATGGGCTGTTGGTCAGGAAATGGGTTCCACACTATGATAAGGGTTTAGGAGAACCAGTCTTTCAAATAGTTGTACCTACTACTTTGCGAAATAAAGTGTTGCAAACTTCACATGGTGATGTGGCAGGTCATATGGGTGTTCGTAAAACGTATGATCGTATACTTCGTTATTTTTTCTGGCCACGTTTAAAGCGGGATGTATCTCAGTTTATTAAAACTTGTCATACGTGTCAGTGTACAAGTAAGCCAAACCAGGTCTTGCAAGGTCGGTTGAAAAACTCTCAGACTTTGCAAAACCTTGGGGTTTTGGTAGATCATTTAGACTCTGAGAAACGTGATGAATTGTTAGCTCTTATTAGAAACTACCCTGTTTTGTTTTCTGACACTCCATCGCAAACTCACTTAATTGAGCGTGATATAGACATCGGAGATGCTAAGCCTATCAAACAGAGATTTTATCGTGTACCTGAGGAGAAGAGACTGAAACTGGAAACAGAGATGCAGTCTATGTTGGACAATGGTATTGATTTGGCAAAATGTGAGTTTGCCAAAGCTACAGTCACATACCTAGGCAAGGTTGTGGGTCAGGGATTTGTCTGTCCCGTGGAAGCCAAGGTTCAGGCTGTGAGGCAGTTCCCACAGCCCTCTACAAAGAAAGAACTGATGCGCTTCCTGGGAATGGCGGGGTACTACCGTGCTTTTTGTAAAAACTTTTCGGTAGTAGTGTCCCCACTGACCAATCTGTTGAAGGCCAAGGCTGAATTTATCTGGTCCACCCAGTGTCAAGAGGCATTTGATGCAGTTAAGACTCTTTTGTGTTTGGCACCTGTGTTGGCAGCACCAAATTTTGGGAAACCTTTCAAATTGCAGGTAGACGCCAGTCAAATCGGTGCTGGGGCTGTGCTTCTCCAGGAGAATGACGACAAGGTTGAGTGTCCAGTCAGTTTCTTCTCCCGAAAATTTAATAAGTATCAGAAAAACTATTCTGTAATTGAAAAGGAGGCTTTAGGTCTCATTTGGGCTTTACAGCACTTCGAGGTCTATGTTGGTTCTGGTTTGACCCCTTTAACTGTGTTCACTGACCACAACCCACTTGTTTTTCTGAGGTCCCTGCAAAACCCCAACCAGCGCCTGATGCGTTGGGCTTTGTTCTTGCAACCATTCAACCTTGATATTAGGCACATTAGTGGTAAGGATAATATCATTGCTGATGCTCTGTCCCGTGCTCCTTTAACCTAGCTTGTATCTTTTCTCTGCTGACCCCTACGGGCTGTCTGCGCCTCTTTTCTCTTAAATTGCTCCCCAGGTACCAGGGCTGCTGAGTTTGAGGGGCGGACAGTCAGCTGGGGGACACGGGGCTACTGCTAGGAGCCGGGATTGGTATTTTTGTTGTTTATTTGTTTTTTGGGAAATTTGAATTATTTTGAATATGTTGGAGGAAGTTGGGTTGAGGGTGGGACCCTCATTTTAAGGAGGGGGGTGTCACGGCTCCTCCTCTGCAGTGCAGGGGGCGGTTCCTCCTGCAGGCAGAGGAGGGTCGTTAGTGATTGGAGCCACCTGGGCTCAGGGTATAAAACTGCTTACTAATCACCTCTCTCTCTCTCTCTCTCTCTCTCTGCTCCTCCAGGTATGCTCATGATTTGTTTGTTCCTTTGTAGTTTTGCATAGTTTTCACTCAGTCATGTTCACACACACATATTCACGCATCCATGCACTTTACATACACCTTACATCATGATACTTCCACACCTCATTCCTTTTTCTTAGTTTAAGTTAATAGTTTGTTTATAATAAAGAACACTTTTAAATTGGCCTATACTTGTTGTTCGTGTCCCCTCATTTTTGTCACAGGCTATGAGCCAGCTTGTGACAGTTTGGATGATGTCCCTCGGTTCATGACTTGGGGAAATTGTCAAAATATTAATAATCCTAATTCCACTAATTAGCAATGAATTAGTGTGCAACACACACCCATAAAATGTTGTATAACGAAGCATGACACATTTCTTCATGTGTCTAAAACCTTTACCTGCTTATAAATTGTGAGAAGCAGCTGATTGGACAGACACATGAGTTGCGACCCCTCTACACACCTTCCATTCCGGCTCCACCATGACACAGCTTCGTTAGTCACCAGGCTACCAAGGGAGAACATTAGAGAACTGGAGACCTGAAAATGTTGTGTGAGTGCGCCCTCAGTAGGAATCTGAGAATACATCATCCTAGTGCTATTAACCTTTTCTATGCAAGTAGAAATGATGTGGGTTACATTACATCCGCCCCTTCTAAATCAGCATGCATCCATCCCTGCATGTACAAACTTCCTCTTTCATTAACTGTTTCAAAATGAATTAACTGACTAATTTTGGAGGCTAATTGATCATTAGCAAGAAGATTTTTGATTAAACATAGACACTAACCTACATGCTCCAGAGGTTCAGGTTTGAGTCCTCTAATTCTGTTATCCACAGTAAATAAAAACCCACCCCTCAATGACATACACTCTCTTCTCTGATACTGTCAATATACAGTACCAGTCAAAAGTTTGGACACACTGTCGTGAAGTGACTATCATTAATCTGATGACTGTTATTTATCGAATAAACTGTTTAATTGTTACTCGATTTAAAAAAATCATGTAACAATTAACTCATTAGGAATTTGGTGCACCACGGGAAAAGTTGTTTAATCAGTTACTATCTCCCAACTTAAACTCTAAAGATATACAGATATCTCTTAACAGTCAATTATGAATTATTACCTCATCGGTCTCATTCTGAACGTCACATAATCTGTGGATCCGCAAGAACCCTAGCCCTTTTGAATATTCAGTACTACACAAATTCATTTCATCATATATTTATTAACTAACTAAATAATAACACAGAATACCATACACACTTACATGAGATAAAAGTCCCTAGTGGACTGACACGATATGAAGGCTTGTTACACAATGGAAAGGAAGTGGGGAAAAATAGAGGGAGAGACAAAGAGAGTGAACTTATCGTACATACATTTGGAAACTACGCTCATATTAACCAGAATTCTTAGCACCCTAACCACCGCTCATTTGGATTAGAAATGCAATATATATTCACGCGTAGATGTCTTTCTCTGTCGTCTCTCTGTTGAAACCAATCGATCTGTCTATGGGTAGTGGCTTGATGTAAGGCTCTGGTTGTCCACCAAAGGTCACAATGTCCTTATTTGTAGAGATTCTCTGGTCTTGGAATGTTTGTTGGAATGGATACTTCAGACGTACCAACATTGTATCAGGGGGATTGACTTCCTTCCCCCCTCGTGTCTTTAGTCAAAGTTCTAGGACCACTTTCTACATGCATAGCTGCAGGCTGTGAATGTTTCTGGTCTCATAGGTGAGTTTCCTAGGTGAGGTTATCTTCCTCTGTAGAGATTGCAAGTTTCACCATTTTCAGCTGTGTAGCCACCACTCCCCGCTGTCTGGTCTCAGTACAAAGTTTCTAACCATTTCAACGTGTGGACCACGGCCTCATGTCTTTTTGGTCTTGAAGTTTTAACCATTCGTGACGTCCGGTTTACTCCGTCCATCTGCTTGGTCTCAATGGTTGATTATTCAGGGTTCAGCTCCCGACCACTTTACACGCCAGCAGCAACCCGGCATGTTTTGGTCTGTATGTTCATTTTTAGCGAGTCCTTTTAAGCACTCTGGCTAAAGGGGCGTTCCGTCATGCTGACACAAATTCTGAGCTTACTTGGGCGTGGCTACTGACTGAGCACAAGTTAATATGAAAAACAATTATCAAATTTAGAAGGCTAAAATCACATTGCTATCTTCACAAAAGTATTCTCATATTTAATCATATAATTTATACCACATTTAGATATAAACTTGATAGATAGGACGCGTACACTTTCAGAGTTACAGTTACTTTGTCATACCATCCTTAATGACATCACAAAAATAATAAACAACGTGACAGGATTATTCTTTAGACCCCCCAGACCATTCTCAACATTTGGATGTCAGAAATTAATGTTCCAATGTCCAATCTTTTGACGTTAGAGGTTTTGGGGGGGCCACAATCTATCTAGACAAAGCATTCCTTTGGTGGATACTAAAAGACAGAGGGAAAGTACCCTCCTGCTTAAATTTACGACCCAGTGTTAAGGTGTCATGACCAGCACAGCCCCCAGAGTGTGCAAAGCTGTCATCAATGCAAAGGGTGGCTAGTTTGAAGAATCTCAAATACAAAATATATTTTGATTTATTTAACACTTTTTTGGTTACTACATGATTCCATATGTGTTATTTCATAGTTTTGATGTCTTCACTATTATTCTAAAATGTAGAAAATAGTTTTTTTAAAATTAAGAAAACCCTTGAATGAGTAGGTCTGTCCAAACTTTTGACTGGTACTGTATGTCTAGAAATATTCTTACACCAGTTCCCCATTTAGGTTCCTCGGACCTTGTTGAAGTAGGAACAATGGTGGCAAATTGCACATTGCATAGTTTTTTTGCATTTGAACCATAATTTCAAAATAGCTAACGTTAGCCACAACAAATTGGAATGTGTTATGAAGAAAATTGTGTGTTTGTCACAAATTTCACCTAAGTTATTTCTGTCTATTGCACGATAATCTCTGAAAGTGTGTTGTTAGTGTGTTGCTTTCTCTGGTAAAAATAAATTCAGCTTTGAACACCAATTGTACGCTATTTATTAGTCTGCTCTTGCCACCTTATGCTAGAACACTTTTTCTTCAAAAATATCATGAAAATTGGGCACAGACCCTTTGATTGAGATAAAAAGGTTTAGTACACTATATAAAGTTATAATAAGGGTTCACTGCTGGGAAGACCAGGGTTGGACATTTGAATTGGGCTCCTGATGATACCCTTTGGCGAATGCATCTCATTCATATCACCATGGTGATTTTAAGGCAGTGGATCTCTGACATTCTCTACACAACTAGAATACCGAGAAACTAAAATGGTTCTTCAGCTGTCCCTTCAGAGAACCCTTTTTGGTTCAAAGTAGAACCCTTTTGGGTTCCATGTAGAACCCTTTTCACAGATGGGTTTTGCTTTATTTAACTAGGCAAGTCAGTTAAGTCAGTTAAGAACAAACTCTTATTTTCAATGACGGCCTAGGAACAGTGGGTTAATTGCCTTGTCATGGGGCAGAACGACAGATGTTTACCTTGTCGGCTCAGGGATTCAATCTGGCAACCTTTTGGTTACTAGTCCAACACTCTAACCACTAGGCTACCTGCCGCCCCAAGTTCAGGACAGGATCGACAGTCCACAGGAACGGGCAGTACTGGGGGGAGCGTATACTCCACACATTACATATTTATATTCCCCCCACCTCCCTTGGGGGGGGGGGTAGTATAAATAGGTAATGTGTGGAGTATTTTATGAAAAAATTCAAAATAATGTGTGTATGCCTTATATAGTTTGCTCTGCTCCCCCTTCAATCTGCTCCCCCTTTGGCCTGCTCCCCTTTCAGTCTGCCACCTCTCTGGTCAGCTCACACCGAGCTCCAGTTGTGGCCAGTCACTACTTTACCTCAGATTCACGCTGAGACGTACACAATAAAATATGAGTTCATCCGACTCTGGGTAAGTACAAGGGCTTGAAAAAGAAAAGGAGAGCTCAAGGAGCTCAACACTCTAGGAGCTTAAATGCAGTAATTGAATAACCTAATATCCAACATTTTGACAGACAAGCTGTCTTCATCAGGGTATAATGACAAACACTGCGGGTCACTCGTTTATATAGTGTCAACGGACACACACAGGTGTCTGTAATCATGGCCGGGTGTGGCCTGATATCGTTTGGTTAATTTTTAGATATAAAAATAACATACAAAAAACATGAATGATAGCATACGATCATAGATACAATTTGGCTACATAGGCCTACAAAACATTTATAATGAATAGCAAAATCATAATAATCACAAGAATGGCTTCAGATCAAAGTCTAAGTTGAGACCGAAGGGAGCTAGGGTCTTTAAATTAAAGATCCAGGCAGCCTCTCGTTTTAACAATAAATTGTCGAGGTCGCCGCCTCTCCTAGGGAGGGTGACAAGTTTGATGCCGATATAACGTAGGGATGAAATCGAGTAGTTCACTTCCAAAAAGTGAGCCGCAACTTGGTAAGTCGAGTACAAGGGCTGCCATCATTGTCAAAATCTCATATTGTGGTTGTTATCAGCTATGTACAGGCAAAGAGACGGTCATCTGATGAAGTTGTTTCTTGGTTAGTGACTAATTATATCTCTATTTGGTCGGTTTTGTGATAGCTACCTATGCGGTAGAACATTTTTGAAAATATGCGGTTGAGTCTTTGGCTATTGTGGTTAGCTAATAGAAATACATAGTGTGTTTTTGCTGTAAAACATTTTAAAAATCGGAAATGATGGCTGGATTCACAAGATGTTTATCTTTCATTTGTTGTATTGGACTTGTGATTTCATGATATTTATATGCTATTATTTACTTGTGGCGCTATGCTAGGCTATGCTAGTCAGTTTTTACTGATGAGGATGCTCCCGGATCCGGGATGGGTGTTAAGTAAAGGTTAACCTCCGTGCCAACCTCTAGCTGCAGCAAAGAACCTCCCAAATAAAAATGGCAAACTAGGCCTATTACTTCTGTTTGAGCTGAGAAAAGTACTCCCCACAAGAAGTGCTCCCTAATTTACATATTGGTCGGCTTTTTGGCGATAATCTGCAGATCGTGATGTTGTACCCACGGTGACTATTAAAACCTTCCCCAACCAGAAACTGTGGATTGATGGCAGCATTCACGAAAAACTGAAAGCACGAACCACTGCTTTTAATCATGGCAAGGCGACTGGAAACATGACCGAATACAAACAGTGTAGCTATTCCTTCTGCAAGGCGATCACACAAGCTAAGCGTCAGTATAGATACAAAGTAGAGTCACAATTCAACAGCTCAGACACGAGAGGTATGTGGCAGGGTCTACAGTCAATCACAGATTACAAAAAGAAAACCAGCCCCATCGCGGACACCGACGTCTTGCTCCCAGACAAATTAAACAACTTCTTTGCTCGCTTTGAGGACAATACAGTGCCACTGACACGGCCCGCTACCAAAACCTGCGGGCTCTCCTTCACCACAGCCAATGTGAGTAAAACATTAAAACATGTTAACCCTCGCAAGGCTGCCGGCCCAGACGGCATCCCTAGCCGCATCCTCATAGCATGCGCAGACCAGCTGACTGGTGTGTTTACGGACATATTCAATCAATCCCTATCCCAGTCTGCTGTTCCCACATGCTTCAAGAGGGCCACCCTTGTTCCTGTTCCCAAGGAAGCTAAGGTAACTGAGCTAAACGACTCACATCCGTCATCATGAAGTGCTTTGAAAGACTAGTCAATATCATATCAACTCCACCCTACCTGACACCCTAGACTCACTCTAATTTGCTTACCGCCCTAATAGGTCCACAGACGATTTAATCGCAATCACACTGACACTGCACACTGCCCTAACCCATCTGGACAAGAGGAATACCTATGTAAGAATGCTGTTCATCGATTACAGCTCAGCATTTAACACCATAGTACCCTCCAATCTCGTAATTAAGCTTGAGACCCTGGGTCTCGACCCCGCCCTGTGTAACTGGGTCCTGGACTATCTGACGGACCGCCCCCAGGTGGTGAGGGTAGGAAACAACATCACCCCGCTGATCCTCAACACTGGCCCTCTCCTGTACTCCCTGTTCACCCATGACTGTGTGGCCATGCACGCCTCCAACTCAATCATCAAGTTTGCAGACAACACTACAGTGGTAGGCTTGATTACCAACAACGACGAGACGGCCTACAGGGATGTGCTGAAGGCCGTCAGAGTGTGGTGTCAGGAAAATAACCTCACACTCAACGTCAAGAAAACAAAAGAGATGATCGTGGACTTCAGGAAACAGCAGAGGAAGCACCCCCCTAGCCACATCGACGGGACAGTAGTGGAGAAGGTGGAAAGTTTTAAGTTCCTCGGCGTACACATCATGGACAAACTGAAATGGTCCACCCACACCTCAGGAGGCTGAAGAAATGTGGCTTGTCACTGAAAACACTCACAAATTTTACAGATGCACAATCAAGAGCATCCTGTCGGGCTGTATCACCGCCTGGTACGGCAACTGCTCCGCCCACAACCGTAAGGCTCTCCAGAGGGTAGTGAGGTCTGCACAACGCATCACTGGGGGAAAACTACTTGCCCCCCAGGACACCTACACCACCCGATGTCACAGGAAGGCCAAAAATATAAAGGAAAAGGACAACAACCACCCGAGTCACTGCCTGTTCATCCCGCTATCATCCAGAAGGTGAGGTCAGTACAGGTGCATCAAAGCTAGGACAGAGAGACTGAAAAACAGCTTCTTTCTCAAGGCCATCAGACTGTTAAACAGCCTTCACTAACATTGAGTGGCTGATGCCAACATACTGACTCAATCTCTAGCCACTTTAATAATAAAAAATTGGATGTAATAAATGTATCACTAGTCACTTTAAACAATGCCACTTTATATAAGGTTTACATACCCTACATTACTCATCTCATATGTATATACTGTACTCTATACCATCTACTGCATCTTGCCTATGCCACACGGCCATCGCTCATCCATATATTTATATGTACATACTCTTATTCATTCCTTTACACTTGTGTGTATAAGGTAGTTGTTGTGAAATTGTTAGATTACTTGTTAGATATTACTGCACGGTCGGAACTAGAAGCACAAGCATTTCGCAACACTCGCATTGACATCTGCTAACCTTGTATGTGACAAATACAATTTGACTTGATTTGAAATTATGAAAACATTTGAGGAAGATAGTTAATCCTCCTCACTGAACGAACAATAGTAGGCTACTATAGTCCAATATATGATAAAAGATTGAATTATTAAAAGCTAATGATACTTTGGTGAAGCTGTGGGACATGAACTAATTGCTCACACCTGTGCCTGCTTGCAAGCCTCTGCCCAGGACTCTGAGAAACTGATATAATGCAGAGCTGAGAGAGCAGGCAGGTTTTGGTGGGGGAGCTGTGTTTTGATGAATGTTGTTAAAATATGATTAATAGACATGCTCTCTCTGATACATTTAAAACTCTCATTTACCTCTAACCTACTGTTTGTCATTACAATTTTGAGATGAAATAAATGAAGGATGAAGGCTGCCTCTGGAAAAATAAGAATAAACCCTTCTTCCAGAACACCAGGCAAGACTACAAAGGTCTGGAAACCTTTTATTTTCCGTGTATACTCCTAAATAAGTTGTATGGCTTCCTGGACAGCCTTCAGAAGTAGCCACATCTCTGCAAGTCTCTTTGTCCCTGGTGAAGATTGTATTTAGTGTATGTTTTATTACTAGTTATGTTGTATGAGACAGTCACATTTATTTATACATTTCATTTATCATTTTTCAGCCGGATGCTGACTACGTAGTCGGCCTCATTGCTCCTGAAATGAGCGGGAGAGGACCCTCCAGGGCTGCCATAGTCACAGGACTTTGTTCAAGATGTGGAAACTGCAAGTGATCCTCAGCCTTGTATTTTTCTGTTTGTTGAAATTGTCAACATTAATGGTCATAAACCAACAGGGTTGGCAAGATAACTGATCATGTGTTCAGTTGCTGATTACCAGTTTAATGGTAAAATCTATTGGATTACTCACCAGGTAGAATTACTTTGTTATTTTGGCTTACTTTGCCTTCAAAAGCCATAGAACATATGCACACAGCATTATTTTTCACATTGACATTGTCACTATCACAAACACACACCGGTACCTGTGTGTTTCACGAGGAATGGCGGAGAAGAAAGCAGCCATGCACGTCGAACAAGTGGGAGAGGAAGAAGATGGACATGAAGTGGAGCCATCCAGATTAACAGTTCCCACTGTCCCTAGAGTTATGCAATGGCTGATGGGTCAGGAGCACAAGCCACTACTGCTGTCTGAAGTGAGTGTCGAGTCCCAAATGCCAGCTCACATCCTATGCTACCCTACAGTCAGTACTTGCTTAAACACGAACACATTCCACACAGCACACCTGACATCTTATGAAGATTTTAGAACCATCATGATACAAGCCATCAGGTGGAGCATTCCACAGTGTAAATGCACAATGGCCTTACACACTGGATGAGACTAGTCAGGTTTTTCAGTTTTCTCCTTCTGGTGTTAAGTGAAAAATGGGTTGTGCACTTCCTGTATAAAATGCCTTTATGATGGGGGGGGGGTTGATTATGCTGAGCTGCAGGGTACCAGTCTATGGCCCATGACGTCTCGTGTCATGCTATCAACAAGACAGCATGGTGCATCGTCCAGAAACATATTTTCCTCAAAATGTTAGAATTTTAAAACTAGTTTTCATTTGGTAACACGCGTTACCAAAATGAATCACTTTTACATGTGAACACAGAATCCTACTCATTACTCCACGTGCTTAATTGCATCACTTTTGTTTCAGCGTTACATATTGTATCACACGACTATCAGTGTCGATTGTTTCTATTTCAAGGTTTGGTTCTTGTCAAAAGGATGGCTTTTTCCCATATAGTAAAAAATGAAACGTTTTCACATTTAATAATGACTGCAGCTATTTTGTATTCAAACACTTCCATGTTAGACTACACATAAACAGTGATTCTGTTGTACATAGTGAGGTATCAGAATTTGGGGTGAGCTGTTACTTCTCAAGGTATATGTTCTGTGTTGGACTGATGTCATGCCTTTCATAGACTCCTGGTATGTCTGCAACCTAACACAAGGCCATTGTGTCATGGAACTGTTGCTTATATGAAATAACTTGTGTAAACAATACGATTGTATTATCACCTCCCACTATATAAGGAACATGGAACCATTTACTCTTCGAGATCTTCCCTGTGAAATCAGATCTCCCCTGCAGCTGCTTGATTTTTCGATTATACAATTAAATATTCTCTGCCTTCGTCTTTGCATGACATTTTCCATAACATTAGTAACCAATTAAAATCAGCCAATTGGTCTCATTTTGATGCAACCACATTGCACGACATTGCCGTCATTTCAGAATGACTGGATAAGACAGATATTCCTCACAAACTGTCAGTAATCAAGATCCAGAGGAAGGCGTTGCATGGCCTGCTGCAATCTGTACAGGAGCCTCTCCACAATGTGCCTCCCCCTTCGCCTGTCAGGATATATGAAAATGTTAATTTGGAATGATGTCAACCAACCAGCTGGTACCAGACAAGATTGGGTCTAGGCTTCAGGTATTGTTATGGGAATAGCTATTTAGGGTTGCCTCTCTCTCACACACACACACTCACTCACACACTCACTCCCCCGGACAAATCTTTCAGTACGGCTGGCAGTGGCTAGCTGTAACGTTACAGGCATCCAGTCTTGCGATTCATTCCATTTGGCTACCTAGTCTGACACCAAAGCCAGTCAACTAAGCTAACGTACTTCAAAATGGTCAGTCACGGGTCAATAATGTAGCATATTAGAAGTGTGTCTATCTAATACATTTAATGGCAAACCATTAAAACTACTTAGGTAAACGTAAGATAATTACATGTTACCCAAAGTTCGGCGCTGGTGTTGGTAACTGGTTAGAACAGGTGGGAAAGATTTAGCGCATAGGGGTCAGGCCATCTGGCCATCTGGTTAGTAGCCAATATAAATAAAGCATGTCTATCATGTTCATTGATTGGGTTAAGATGAAACGTCATTCCAAACCAGTGGACCAATGGAGAGACTCATTGTCACGCCTCCCTGTAAACCCCGCCCATCACGGCAAAAAAATGCCAAAACTAGCAATCGGAAAAACTGTCAGTGAAGGCAAAGAAACAGACATCGAAAGCAAAGATGCGAGTAGTGTAACCAAAAGGTAGTAAATGCAGGCAAGAGCGTCGGCAAAATGGATTCAATAGGATTGGTTGTTGGGAAAGTTTAACTGAAAACGTTTTATTCATTCATTTTCAAATAATTGTTTTAATCATTTGTCATAGAGTTTTGCTCTTGCTTTAAAATTATTTCCCTGCATGTTTTTGGGTTTTGCTTTGATGTCATTATTTTTGTTTACAATTTTATACATTTTCCTTTCAATTGTTTGGTTTTTGATTTCAACATCCATTTATTTCACCCTTCCTCAAATATCATGTTTACAATTTATTAGACTTGAAATTCAATACATACGCTGCATACATTCGAAATTAAGTTTAAATTGAAAACAACTTTTGGTCTCCACACCTTGTTATTGGATTTTCGAAAATGCAGAATATTTTTGGCGGTCTTAAAAAATTAAGACAAATGGCATGGACAACATTATTGGCACCCCAGAGCTAGTACTTGGTTGCACAGCCTTTGGCCAAGATACCTGCAAACACTTAATGAACTAACTGTTTTGTAATGTAGAAAATCCAATAATATGTGTGGAGACTAAACATTTATTTCAAATTATTTTAGAAGAAATAGGGAGTTACTTAAAAGCGCAAAGGTGCCAATATATTTGGCCGCAACTTTATATGGTATTTATAAAGATATTGATATAGATCTACTGATTTAATGAATGTGTTGACAATGGGGTAGTCAACTGCTGCTTTTTGTGTAACAAAGCCCATGTTTAACACCTACTTAATACTTCAATCATTCAGTACCTGTATTGCAGACAGCTGAGAAAATGCCCCTTAAAAGTAATCTTGAAGTCAGTGGAAGTAGGACTCTTACAGGATTAATTAAAGGCCCAGTGCAGTCAAAATAAATGTTTTCCTGTGTTTTATATCATATTGTACAACAGCTGATGAAACACTATAAAAGTGTGAAAACGTGATCAGTGTTATTTCCTGATAGTTGCTGGATGAAAATACAATTTAGCATTGGAATGTTTTTTATTTATTTTTATTTAACTAGGCAAGTTAAGAACAAATTATTATTTACAATGATGGCCTACCAAAAGGCAAAAGGCCTCCTGCGGGGATGGGGGCCTGGGATTAAAAATAAAAAAGAAATACAATATAAATATAGGACAAAACACACATTGCAAAAAGAGAGACAACACAACACTACATAAAGAGAGACCTAAGACAACAACATAGCAAGGCGACAACAGCATGGTAGCAACACAACATGGTGGCAGCACAAAACATGGCACAAACATTATTGGGCACAGACAACAGCACAAAGGGCAAGAAGGTAGAGACAACAATGCATCTCAATAGGGGGTGCTGTTTGGACTTTGTAATAATTTCGTTCCCAAATTAAACTGCCTCGTACTCAATTCTTGCTCGTACAATATGCATATTATTATTACTATTGGATAGAAAACACTCTCTAGTTTCTAAAACCGTTTGAATTATATCTGTGAGTGAAACAGAACTGGAGTTGGAGGATTTTTACTATGAGGATGTGAGAATGCTGAATTCTGCAAGCTGTTCCCAGGTCAGTTTATTAATTTGCCTGTCTTCTATTGGTTGAGATGCACTGCATACGTCTTCCCCTGGGTGTCAGCGAATAGTGAGAGTTGAAATGGGGTTGCTAGGCAGAACTGAGAGGTTATAAATAGCCTGGGAACGTAGGGTCCGGTCTTTGTTCACTTCGCTCTGACGCAGGAAGGACATCTGGCTGTGGCTCTAGAACGCTCCGGTTATAGGCCTTAGATATATCCGGTCATGTTTTTATTCGTTATAGGTGTTAAAGACATCATAATGTTGTTATATTAAACCGAGTTATATCAGTTTATATCGGTATATTGCGATTTTCGGATATTTAATCGTCCTGCGTTTTAGTGAGTCGGAAACGTCTTTGCCACATGGCTAATGTTTACTGCTAAATCGAACGTTGAAGAGGACAATCTACAACCAAGCAACGATTCTTTTGGACTAAGGACACCTTGCCCAAGATTCTGATGGAAGCTCATCAAAAGGTAAGAACTATTTAAGATGTTAATTCGTTGTTCTGTTGAAAAAAGTAAAATGCATATTCCGCCATTCATTTCGGTGCGGTCTCGCTTTAACGCACGCTGTATGCCGTAGTAACGTTAATTTTAAAAATCTAACACAGCGATTGCATTAAGAACTAATGTATCTTTCATTTGCTGTCCAACCTGTATTTTTTAGTCAAGTTTATGATTAGTTATCGATTAGATTGGGTGCCTCTCCCAAGATTTCTCCCGACATATTGTTGTCAGCTTGGCTACTTTTCTCATTGTATAACCACGATTTGTGCCGCTAAATATGCACATTTTCGAACAAACTCTATATGTATTGTGTAATATGATGTTATAGGACTGTCATCTGATGAAGTTTTGAGAAGGTTAGTCAAAAATGTAATATCTTTTGCTGGTTTATTCGCTATCGCTAACGTGCATGAATCAATGCTGCTGTGTGGTTGCCTATTGTAGTAAGCTAATATAATGCTATATTGTGTTTTCGCTGTAAAACACTTAAAAAATCTGAAATATTGGCTGGATTCACAAGATCTTTGTCTTTCATTTGCTGTACGCTGTGTATTTTTCAGAAATGTTTTATGATGAGTATTTAGGTAATTCACGTTGCTCTCTGTAGTTATTCTAGTCGCTTTGGTGAGAGTTGTGATGGTGGCTGCAATGGTAAACTATGATTTATACCTGAAATATGCACATTTTTCTAACAAAACATATGCTATACAATAAATATGTTATCAGACTGTCATCTGATGAAGTTGTTTCTTGGTTAGTGGCTATTTATATCTTTATTTGGTCGAATTTGTGATAGCTACCTATGCAGGAAAAAAATGGTGGAGTAAAAAAAGTGGTGTCTTTTGCTAACGTGGTTAGCTAATAGATTTACATATTGTGTCTTCCCTGTAAAACATTTTAAAAATCAGAAATGATGGCTGGATTCACAAGATGTGTATCTTTCATCTGGTGTCTTGGACTTGTGATTTCATGATATTTAAGATGCTAGTATTTACTTGTGACGCTATGCTAGGCTATGCTAGTCAGCTTTTTTACTGATGGGGGTGCTCCCGGATCCGAGTTTGGGAGGAACTAGAAGTTAAGAACAAATTATTATTTACAATGACGGCCTACCAAAAGGCAAAAGGCCTCCTGCGGGGATGGGGGCCTGGGATTAAAAATAAAAAATAAATACAATATAAATATAGGACAAAACACACATTGCAAAAAGAGAGACAACACAACACTACATAAAGAGAGTCCTAAGACAACAACATAGCAAGGCGACAACAGCATGGTAGCAACACAACATGGTGGCAGCACAAAACATGGCACAAACATTGGGCACAGACAACAGCACAAAGGGCAAAAAGGTAGAGACAACAATGCATCCACAAAGCAGCCCCAACGAGTATGCGTATGCCGAGCCTTTCGCCAAAAGCAATTCTTGAGGTGGAGTAACTCTGCAGATAACAGTCGAACCAAGGGATGAACCTGTTTTTAATTCTCATTTTCTTTATGTGGGCATGTTTGTTAACAATACCACTGAAAATATAAAAAAATAAGGTCCAAGCTTCTTCGACAGAGGTGATCAAGCTGATTCTATACAATTTTACAGGTGCCAGTTCATGAAGGAAGGCTTGCTCATTAAAGTTTTTTAGCAAGAGTATATGACAAATCAGGACAGGTCGTTTCACTGAGCAGCCATTACGAACACAGGCTATAAAACAGTGATCACTAAGGTCATTACAGAAAACACCAGACTGATACTTATCAGGATTATTTGTGAGGATAACATTGAGTAGAGTAGCCATTTATGGGTGATTGGAGTCATAATCTGAGAAAGATTTAGGGAGTCCCATTGCTTTAGGACTTGGTAAGGCGGTTTAAGCAAAGAGACATTTGAAAGTTTAATTCTTAAAACCAGCAAATAACATTGTTTGGTGACAGACTTGGTGGAGACAACTGAGCACTGAAGGTGATCCTTGGTAAAGATTGCCACTCCCCCACCTTTGGAAGATCTGTCTTGCCGAAAAAGGTTATAACCAGAAAGGTTAACATCAGTATTCAAAACACTCTTCCAGGTCGGACCCTTGTTTTCAATTTTCACCTAAAATGACATACCCAAATCTAACTGCCTGTAGCTCAGGCCCTGAAGCAAGGATATGCATTTTCTTGGTACCATTTGAAAGTAAACACTTTGAAGTTTGTGGAAATGTGAAAGGAATGTAGGAGAATATAACACATTAGATCTGGTAAAAGATAATACAAAGAAAAAAAACGTTAAAAAAAATTGTACCATCATCTTTGAAATGCAAGGGAAAGGACATAATGTATTATTCCAGCCCAGGTGCAATTTATATATTGGCCACTAGATGGCAGCAGTGTATGTGCATAGTTTTAGTCTGATCCAACGAACCATTGCATTTCTGTTAACTTCTTGTCAATATGGGTTTTCACTTTGTAAAAAATCGTGCCCAAATTAAACTGCCTCGTACTCTATTCTAGATCGTACAATATGCATATTATTATTACTATTGGATAGAAAACACTCAAGTTTCTAAAACCGTTTGAATTATATCTGTGAGTAAAACAGAACTCATTTTGCAGCAAACTTCCTGACAGGAAGTGAAAAATCTGAAATCGAGGCTCTGTTCCAGGGCCTTCCTATTCATTTGCTTGAAATCTATGGATATACATGCACTTCATACGCTTTCCACTAGATGTCAACGGGCAGTGGGAGGTGGAATGGGGTGTCTAGCTTGATCTGAGGTCGAACAAGAGCTCTTGGAATGACGTGACCACTATTTCTTTTGTCTACCAAGGCGCGGGAAGGACATCAGCATTGGCTTCTGAAAAGCTTTCGGTATAGACGGCTAATATCTACATATTGTGTTTGCTGTAAAACATTTTAAAAATCGGAAATGATGGCTGGATTCACAAGATGTGTATCTTTCATTTGCTGTATTGGACTTGTGATTTCATGATATTTATATGCTAGTATTTACTTGTGGCACTATGCTAGGCTATGCTAGTCAGCTTTTTTACTGATGAGGATGCTCCCGGATCAGGGATGGTGATGAAGTAGAGGTTAAAAATGTTGTATCACGACTGCCCAAATGTGCCTAATTTGTTTATTAACTTCTTGACGCACGGATCCCTTTCGCGGGATCATTTTGGTAAACAACCGCTGAATTGCAGAGCGCCAAATTTTTTAAAAATACTACATTTTTTTATTTTCATGAAATCACAAGTGAAATATAACAAAACACAGCTTAACTTGTTGTTAATCCACCTATCGTGTCAGATTTAGAAAATATGCTTTACAGCGAAAGCAATCCAAGCGTTTGTGAGTTTATCGATCACTAGACAAAACATTAAGAACACGTAGCAGCCATGTAGATTGGTCACGAAAGCCAGAAAAACAATAAAATTAATCGCTTACCTTTGATCTTCGGATGTTTGCACTCACGAAACTCTCAGTTACACAATAAATGTTCCTTTTGTTCGATAAAGATTTTTTTTATATCAAAATACCTCCATTTGTTTGGCGCGTTATGTTCAGTATTCCACAGCCTTAGGCAAGTCATCAAGGCTTGACGAAAATTCCATATAGTGTCCGTAAAGGTCGTAGAAACATGTCAAACATTTTTTATAATCAATCCTCAGGTTGTTTTTAACATCAATAATCGATAATATTTCAACCGGACTGTAAACTATTCAATACTGGAGAGAAAGAAAATGTCGAGCAACCAGTGTCGCGCGCAAGAACTAATGGAGGGACATCCGGCTATCCACTGACGCGTTTTGATAAATCTCGCTCATTTTTCAAAATAAAAGCTTGAAACTATGTCTAAAGACTGTTCACACCCTGAGGAAGCCACAGGAAAATAAAGGGTTGATATCCCTTTAAATGGAGGATAGGCAGGCAACAGAACAGGGATTTTTCAAAATAGAAGTCACTTCCGGGTTGGATTTTCTCAGGTTTTCGCCTGCAAAATCAGTTCTGTTATACTCACATACAATATTTTGACAGTTTTGGAAACGTTAGAGTGTTTTCTATGTTACTCTGTCAATTATATGCATATTGTAGCATCTGGACCTGAGAAATAGGCAGCTTACAATGGGAACGTTATTTTTCCAAACATAACAATTCTGCCCCCTAGCTTCAAGAGGGCTAATCGCATTAGCCTACGTTAGCTCACCGTCCCGCAGGAGACCCACCAATCCTGAAGAAAATAACAACTTGGGGCTAGCCATTGTAAGTTTAGAGTGGTGGGGGTAGCTGTACCAGACAGGGGGAGACAGGCCAGGGCAGACGGTGAACAGATCGCCAGGTGGAGTCCAAGCAGCAGTGCAGCAGGCAACGGGAGTAGGTGTCACACCCACTTGGGAGAAGCTTTTTTTTCTTGGAGACAGATTTCTTGTAGAAAATGCCAGTGAATGGTCTTTGAACAGCAGGAAGGGGCTTCAGAGGACGCTTCAAAGACTCCTGCCACTTGTCGACACCTTTTACTAATTAGTGCTAATTGAATTTGTATCTGGTCTGTCCTTGCAAGACTGGGAGCCTTAACTCAGCATTCAGTCCCCATAAAGTCAAATATATCATTGTAATGTACTTTTTTTTTTTTTTTTTTTTACTTTTTCTTCTTGGCTTTCAAAATAGCATCAGACCAAACACTACTCACTCAGTTCCAGGTTGGATGGTGTCCTCGGGTCTCTGCTGTTTGTTTGCTAGAGCACCCTCCGTGTAGGGTGGGAAAAGAAAACCTTGGAAGCAGTAATCTCTCTGGTTAATTTTGGTCAAAATTAGGTTGTAGGTTTGGAGTTTTGAGCTGGAGCGAAGGCCATGCTGTGGAGGGTAGCATCCTGCATATGTACCTGCCGAAAAATCCAAGTTTATCTAACTCCATCTATCCTTTTGTAAAAAATGTACCAGAGGCCACCAAAATGGAGGTTGTTTGGCAAAAATGTCTTAGCCCGGGGCTGGTTACTCTATGCTGTTAATGGAAAAAACAATAAAGTACAGGGAAAGTGTTTAAAGAAATCATTCAGCAAGCCGGGTCGAAGAATTGGATATACACTGAACAAAGATGTAAACACAACAATTTCTAAGATTTTACTGTGGTACAGTTCATATAAGGGAATCAGTCAATTGAAATAAATACAATCTATGGATTTCACATTACTGGGAATACAGATACACTACATGACCAAAAGTATCTTGACACCTGTTTTGTCGGGCATTAAATTGGAGTCCCATTCAGCCACAAGATCATTAGTGATGTTGGGCGCTGATGTTGGGCGATTAGGCCTGGCTCACAGTCGCCGTTCCAATTCATCCCAAAGGTGTTCGATGGGATTGAGGTCAGGGCTCTGTGCAGGCCAGTCAATTTCATCCACACCGATCTCGACAAACCATTTCTCTATGGACCTCGCTTTCTGCACAGGGCATTGTCATGCTGAAGCAGGAAAGGATCTTCCCAAACTGCTGCGACAAAGTTGGAAGCACAGAATCGTCTAGAATGTAATTGTATGCTGTAGTGTTAAGATTTCCCTTCAATGGAACTAAGGGGCCTAGACCAAACCATGAAAAACAGCCCAAGACCATTATTCCTCCTTCACCAAACCTTACTATGCATTGGGGCAGCTAGCGTGGCATCGACCAAACCTAGATTCGTCTGTCGTACTGCCAGATGTTAAAGCGTGATTCATCACTCTAGAGAATGCATTTCCACTGCTCCAGCGTCCAATGGTGGTAAGCTTTACACCACTCCTGCCAATGCTTGGCATTGCGCATGGTGATTTTAGGCTTGTGTGCAGTGCGGCTGCTCGGCCATGGAAACCGATTTCATGAAGCTCCCTACAAACAGTTGTGGTGCTGACGTATAAAATGCAATTGTGTTAGTTGTCTGTAGCTTATGCCTGCCCATACCATAACCCCACCGCCACCATGGGGTACTCTGTTCACAACGTTGACATCAGCAAACCGCTTGCTCACACAATGCCATACTGCCATGCTGTCTGCCATCTGCCCGGTACAGTTGAAACCGGGATTCATCCGTGAAGAGCACAGTTCTCCAGCATGCCAGTGGCCATCGAACGTGAGCATTTCAAATCAAATCAAATTGTATTTGTCACATGCGCCGAATACAACATCTGTAGACCTTACAGTGAAATGCTAACTTACAAGCCCTTAACTAACAATGCAGTTTTAAGAAAATACCCCCCCCAAAAACAGTAAGACATAAGAATAACATAATTATAGAGTAGCAGTAAATAACAATAGCGGGGCTATATACAGGGGATACTGGTACAGAGTCAATGTGCAGGGGCACCGGTGTCGAGATAATTGAGGTAATACATACATGTAGGTGGCAATGCAAATAGTCTGGGTAGCCATTTGATTAGCTGTTCAGGAGTCTTATGGCTTGGTGGTAGAAGCTGTATTGAAGCCTCTTGGTCCTAGACTTAGCGCTCCGGTACCGCTTGCCGTGCGGAAGCAGAGAGAACAGTCTTTGACTAGGGTGGCTGGAGACTTTGACAATTTCCAGGGCCTTCCTCTGACACCGCCTGGTATAAAGGTCCTGGATGGCAAGAAGCTTGGCCCCGGTGATGTACTGGGCCGTACGCACTATCCTCTGTTTGCCCACTGAAGTCAGTTACGACGACAAACTGCAGTCAGATCAAAACCCTGGTGATGACGACGCAGATGAGCTTCCATGAGATGGTTTCTGACAGTTTGTGCAGAAATTCTTTGGTTGTGCAAACCCACAATTTAAACAGCTGTCCGGGTAGCTGTTCTCAGATGATCCCACAAGTGAAGAAGCCGGATATGGAGGTCCTGGGCTGGCATGGTTACACATGGTCTGCAGAGGTGGCTTATGGTAGAGAAATGAACATTCACATCTCTGGCAACCGCTCTGGTGGACATTCCTGCCCTCAAAACCTGAGAAATATGTGGGATTGTTGTGACAAAACTGCACATTTTAGAGTGGCCTTTTATTGTCCCCAGCACAAGGTGCACCTCTGTAATGATCATGCTGTTTAATCAGCTTCTTGACATGCCACACCTGTCAGGTGGATGGATTATTTTGGCAAAGGAGAAATGCTCACTAACACGGAAGTAAACAAATAAGCCTTTTGTGCTTATGGAACATTTATGTGATCTTTTATTTCAGCTCATGAAACATGGGACCAATACTTTACATGTTGCATTTATATTTTTGTTCAGTGTACATTCTTTTTCACAGTTGTCTCATTAGCCATGTCTTGTAGCCCTCTCTGAATTCGCATTAGGATAATTATATGGCTGGCATAGTTCCATTCTCACGTTAACAGCAATTACAGAACGGCGAGAAATGAAGGTAAAGGCAGGCGGCTAATCTGAAGTGATTAAATTGTTTTCCGTTAGCTAAGCGCTAATGGATTGCCATTCATTTACAATTGCCTCTGCTCCAATTGGACATTAAACTCCTCCTGTTAATGCCATCAAATGAGAAGAGAAGGTACAATAGACTTCTGTCTTGTACTTCTACATGTGTAGCCAATTATGTGAGATGTGTAGATAAATGTCTGTTTCCTCAAACCTCTATTGGGATGGGTTCCTCATGTGAAGGAAATTCACAGAATTAAAGGTTCAAAAGGTGACCACCGTCAGCATGACATGGAAACTTTGTTTACAGGCTTACGTTGAAGCGTGTCCAGAATGCTTCTCAGAGAAAGAACGTTTCCTCCCCCGAGTTTCCCTCATGGTCCCCCCCTGGGGAGCTGTTTTTAACCTGTCAAAACAGATTTATCAGTTTTTACCTCAGCAAGACCCCCAAGGACACTTCCAGATACAGTCTGTGACTACTGTGAACAGAATATATTACTTTGATATAGAATTTCTTTGCTACACAGATACTTTTGCCAAGTCACAGGCTATAGCCACCAGACAACAATACCTTTCTCGGAAACACAGCAGAAGTCTGAGTGCAATCTCAGTCTGAGCACTATGAACTCTATTTGCAAATGCTCTCAGCTGGAAAGAGATGTGAGGCCAGACATCCCTGAGCTCTGTAATAAACATGATGCATACCCAGCGATCACCTTTGTCTTGAGATCCCTTAGAGTAATATGTTTCACATGTGATCTCACGTGACCTTATGTGAAGTTAATGTCATAACGTGACGACATGAAACTACACATGTGAACATAACATGGGGATGCAACATTTCTAGTTTTTTACATGTCAAAGTGCAATTCCTAGGTGAAAACATGTTATTCTTCTCACAGGTGAACAGGTGGTGTGAACATATACAGTTGAAGTTGGAAGTTTACATAAACTTAGATTGGAGTCAATAGAACTTGTTTTTCAACCACTCCACAAACGTCTTGTTAACAAAGTATAGTTTTGGTAAGTTGGTTAGGACATCTACTTTGTGCATGGCACAAGTCATTTTTCTAATAATTATTTACTGACAGATTATTTCACATATAGTTCACTGTATCACAATTCCAGTGGGTCAGAAGTTTACATACACTAAGTTGACTGTGCCTTTAAACAGCTTGAAAAATTCCAGAAAATTATGTCGTGGCTTTAGAAGCTTCTGATAGGCTATTGACATCATTTGATTGGAGGTGTACCTGTGGATGTATTTCAAGGCCTACCTTCAAACTCAGTGCCTTTTTGCTTGACATCATGGGAAAATCAAAAGAAATCAGCCAGAATTATAGACCTCCACAAGTCTGGTTCATCCTTGGGAGCAATTTCCAAACGCCTGAAGGTAACATGTTCATCTGTACAAACAATAGTACGCAAGTATAAACACCATGGGACCACGCAGCCGTCATACCGCTCAGGAAGGAGACACGTTCTGTCTCCTAGAGATGAACGTACTTTGGTGCGAAAAGTGCAAATCAATCCCAGAACAACAGCAAAGGACCTTGTGAAGATGCTGGAGGAAACAGGTACAAAAGTATCTATATCCACAGTAAAACGAGTCCTATATCGACATAACCTGAAAGGCCGCACAGCAAGGAAGAGGCCACTGCTCCAAAACCACCATAAAAAAGCCAGACTACGGTTTGGAATTGCACATGAGGACAAAGATCGTACTTTTTGGAGAAATGTCCTCTGGTCTGATGAAACAAAAATAAAACTGTTTGGACATAATGACCATTGTTATGTTTGGAGGAAAAAGGGGGAGCCGAAGCCGAAGAACACCATTCCAACCGTGAAGCAAGGGGGTGGCAGCATCATGTTGTGGGGGTGCTTTGTGGCAGGAGGGTCTGGTGCACTTCACAAAATAGATGGCATCATGAGGCAGGAAAATTATGTGGATATATTGAAGCAACATCTCAAGACATCAGTCAGGAAGCTTGGTCGCAAATGGGTCTTCCAAATGGACAATGACCCCAAGCATACTTCCAAAGTTGTGGCAAAATGGCTTAAGGACAACAAAGGAGTGGCCATCACAAAGTCCTGACCTCATTCCTATTGAAAATTTGTGGGTGTAACAGTATAACTTTAAACCGTTCCCTCGCCCCGACACGGGCGCGAACCAGGGACCCTCTGCACACATCAACAACGGTCACCCACGAAGCGTCGTTACCCATCGCTCCACAAAAGCCTCGGCCCTTGCAGAGCTCACCCCCCTTTCAACCTCCTCCTTTTCCGCAGCAACCAGTGATCCAGGTCAACAGCATCAATGTAACAGTATAAATTTAGTACGTCCCCTCGCCCCGACACGGGCGCGAACCAGGGACCCTCTGCACACATCAACAACTGACACCCACGAAGCGTCGTTACCCATCGCTCCACAAAGGCCGCGGCCCTTGCAGAGCAAGGGGCAACACTACTTCTAGGTTTCAGAGCAAGTGACGTATCTGATTGAAACGCTACTAGCGCGTACCCGCTAACTAGCTAGCCATTTCACATCCGTTACATGGGCAGAACTGAAAAAGCGTGTGCGAGCAAGGAGGCCTACAAACCTGACTCAATTACACCAGCTCTGTCAAGAGGAATGGACCAAAATTCACCCAATTTATTGTGGGAAGCTTGTGGAAGGCAACTCGAAACGTTTGACCCAAGTTAGACCATTTAAAGGCAATGCTACCACATACTAATTGAGTGTATGTAAACTTCTGACCCACTGGGAATGTGATGAAATAAATAAAAGCTGAAATAAATAATTCTCTCTACTATTATTCTGACATTTCACATTCTGAAAATAAAGTGGTGATCCTAACTGACCTAAGACAGGGCATTTTTACTAGGATTAAATGTCAGGAATTGTGAAAAACTGAGTTTAAATGTATTTGGCTAAGGTGTATGTAAACTTTGACTTCAACTGTAGGTCATTTCATATCCCGATAACGATGCATATCACGATCTAGCATATTCTCTGTAAATTCAATGAATAAATAGTTTATATAAAATGACCACATGTAAAGGCCTATTTCTTTTTACATTTTGAAGTACACTCAAAAAATAAAAGGTACTTACTCATTTAGATTATTTCTCCTTTTATTTAAAACCTTTGTGAAAATGTTCAACTAAGCATGTAACAACATATAAAATATGAATGTATAAAATCTAAAAAGGTAAATAGAAAACACTTCAACTATAGTTGCAAACAAAATAAATATAGACCTAAAATATATATTTGTATTTTTGGGGGCTTGCTTGTTTTGCATGTTATTTTGGCATTAACACGTGTCACATATCAATTTGCATTGGTACCTTGGGTCGAGTGTTGGCACCAAATCACGAAATCCCCGTTTCTCGAACATGTAAATTGGGGCCATGTCTTTGCAGATGTAAGTTGTAACGACAGCTGATATCTCCTTCCATCTTCGTGATTCTTTGCCACATGGTGTGCCGCGGGCAAAAGCCTCTTGCCATGGCTGAGTCGGGGGTTTGTTTTGAGCACTCAACTCTACTTTTTTGGGTCTCATCCGTAGACTCTCTCCGTACTGTTTCACATGATTCTTGCGTAGGTGGTAAAGGAGGTTAGATGTGTTTGAGCCTGTTGTCAGGACCGGCCTGCCGAATATTTTGCAGAGGACGGTTTTCCGGTCCTTGTCAGACATTTCATACCCAAACCACGTCCATGCGACTGAAGTAGCCCCTCTTCTAGGTACGAGCTCCATGTCTCCTTGGTCTGTGTCACGTTCACTCTCCTCCATGTTTCTTTGTGTTGCAAATTTCCTTCCACACGGCACGTTTATGCGTTATGCTCAAATAGAAAAGGAGTGTTAGTGTTAGTTGTGATAAGTTTCACTGTTACATTTATGGCTTACCAAAGGTGATTTTAGAAACAGACCATAAACCCCTTATTCCAATCTCTCTAAAACATCTGAATGACATGCCTCCTCATCTTCAAAGGATAAGGATGAGGTTGCAACCCTATGATTTTGTTCGAACCTGTGTGCCTGGGTCAACTTTAGTGGTAGCAGATGCCCTCTCAAGGACTCTGGAGGAGGAGGTTGCTTCGCATGTGGATATGGTCATGGAGTTACTTCCTGTTTCCATGCAACAAATAAGGAGAATAGCTGAAGAGACCACAACAGATCCCATTCTTTGCAAGGTGATCCATAATCTGGAAAATGGCTGGCAAAAAGGCTTGTGTAAACAGTACTTCCCAGCTGTCAGTGGTCAATGGTGTGCTGTCGAAGAATAACAGAATGGTGATACCTACTTCAATGCATCAGGAGATGCTAAATAGAGTACATGAAGGACATCTGGGAGCTGAGAAATGTAAGCAAAGGGCCAGAGAATCCCTTTATTGGCCAAATATAAATTCTGACATTGAGCAAATGGTGGGAAATTGTGACATATGTCTCAAATGTCATTATAGACAGCCCAAGGACCCCATGGTTATTGGAGAGGTACCCACCACAGCCTGGGAGAAGGTTGGAGTCGACTTGTTTCACTGCAATGGTAAGGACTATTTGTTGACTATCGACTACTTGTCAAATTACCTTGAAATCGCACTCTTGTCCATCACAACATCAAAGACTGTCATTGTGCACTTAAAATATTTTTTTGCTAGGCATGGGATTCCCTTAGTGGCGCTTTCTTTTAATGCCCCTCAGTTTGCTTGCAGTAAGTTTAAGATGTTTGCAAGAGCGTTATGAGTTCAGACATATAACCTCTAGTCCGCTATATCCTAAAAGTAACGGAAAGGCTGAAAAAGGTGTGCAAATCATGAAGAGGCCTCCAGAAAGATTGAATATTCAGTGGTGATCCAAGACTGACTCATTGAGTTGCTGAGGTTTGTTTCGATATGTTCACAATTTACTATTTGAAGACAAAGATGAATTGATATTTATGAATTGACATTGCTTGTTGATGAAATGTGTACGTTTTGTATAAAATGTATAATTATAATATATATATATATATATGAAAAAAAGGAAGATGTATTGATGGGGTTCTGAGTGATGGTTTACGACACCCTTTTACGACACCTGTGGTATATGTGTGTGGCAATGGCGGAATAACATAAAAAACTCGTTAACTATGATTGATGTTGCTGGTTGTCTTTGCTCGCTGTAACTAACGAAGTAATACATGACTATCGCCCTCTAGCACTCACATCTGTAATTGTGAAGTGCTTTGAAAGGCGGGTTATGACACATCACAAATTGGTATGGCAAATGCACCTCCCTCGACCGCAAAGCACTACAGAGGATGGTGCGGATAGCCCAGTACATCACTGGGGCCGAGCACTCTGCCATCCAGGACATCTATATCAGGCTGTGTCAGAGGAAGGCCTGAAAAATTACCAAACACTCCAGCCACCCACGTCATTGACTGTTCAATCTGCTACCATCTGGCAAACTGTACCGGAGCATCGGCTCTCGGACCAAAAGGCTCCGAGACAGCTTCTAACCCAAGCCATAAGGCTGCTAAATAGCCGGTTACCCGGACTATCTCTACTGACCCTATGGTGCACTGACTCTATGCACACTCACAAGACTATATACACACACACACTATACTGACACTCTCACACCAAACCTACACATTCACTACATAGGCGCGCACACACACACACACACACACACACACACACACACACACACACACACACACACACACACACACACACACACACACAAGGACACAGCACAAACACTTAAACTTTTACACTCATCATATGCTGCTGCTACTCTGTTCTTTAATTTTCTCTTCTTATTATTTATCCTGATGCCTAGTCACTCAGACTCGTCTCATAGACTAGACATAGTAAACGTAAATCCACTCAAATTAGTATGTTATGGTTGGTATGGTTACATAAGATAGAAGATTCCTAAAGGCAAAAAACGAAAGGAGGGTGGTTAAGCGTAAAACACGAACGTCTAGCAACCCAAAGATTGCGTGTTTGAATCTCATCACCGACAACTTTAGCATTTTAGCTAAATCGCAACTTTGCAACTACTTGCTACTTCAGAAAGTATTCACACCCCTTGACTTTTTCCACATTTTGTTGTGTTACAGTCTGAATCTAAAATGGACTACACACAATACCCCATCATGTCAAAGTGGAATTATGTTTTTTTAAATTATTATTAATAAAAACGTAAAAGCTGAAATGCTCCGAGTGGCACAGCGGTCTAACACACTGCTTCTCAGTGCTAGAGGCGTCACTACAGACCCTGGTTCGATCCTGGGCTGTATCACAACTGTCCATGATCAGGAGTCCCATAGGGCGGCACACAATTTGCCCAGCGTCGTCCGGGTTAGGGGAAGGCTTGACCGGGTTAGAACGTCATTGTAAAATAAGAATGTGTTTTTAATTGACTTGCCTAGTTAAAACAAAGGTTAAATGACAAGCATACATAAGTTTCCACAAAATAAGTTGCAAGGACTCACTCTGTGTAAAATAATAGTGTTTTACATGATTTTTGAATGACTACCTCATCTCTGTACCCCACATATACAGTACAATTATCTGTAAGGTCCCTATGTAGAGCAGTGAATTTCAAACACAGATTCAACCACAAAGACCAAGGAGGTTTTCCAATGCCTCACAAAGAAGGGCACCTATTGGAATATGGATTAAAAAAAAGCAGACATTGAATATCTCTTTGAGCATGGTTAAGTTATTTATTACACTTTGGATTGTGTATCGATACACCTAGTCACTACAATGATACAAGCCTAATCAGTTGCCAGAGAGGAAGGAAACCACTTAATGGTTTCACCATGAGGCCAATGGTGAATTTAAAACAGTTACAGAGTTTAATGGCTGTAAAAAGAAGGAAGACTGTAGAGTATAAAAATATTCCAAAACATGCATCCTGTTTGCAACAAAGTAATACTGCAAAAAAATGTTTTTGTCCTGAATACAAAGTGTTATGTTTGGGGCAAATCCAATTCAACACATTACTTAGTGTTCACATTACTCCATATTTTCAAGCATATTGGTGGCTGCATCATGTTATGGGCATGCTTGTAATCGTTAAATTCAGGATTTTGGTGTTTTTCAGGGTTAAAAATAAATGGAATGGCACAGGCAAAATCCTAGAGGGAAACCTGGTTGTCTGCTTTCCACCACTCACTGGGAGATGAATTCACCTTTCAGAAGGACAATAACCTAAAACACAAGGCCAAATCTACACTGGAGTTGCTTACCAAGAAGATAGTGAATGTTCCAAAGTGACCGAGCAATGATCAAAAATCAACAAATAATGTGCAGATGTTGCACAATCCAGGTGTGCAAAGCTCTTAGAGACTTACCCAGAAAGATTCACAGCTGTAATTGCTGCCAAAGGTGCTTCTACAAAGCGATGATCAACTTCCGGACTTGTCTCCGTGCCGCTGTGCTGTTTGCTGCTACTTGGCTATCTGACAAACGTTTTAGTTTTTTCCTCACTCTACTTTTTTTCATTCAACTTTTTCACCCCGGGACGCTTTATCTGGACATGGTTCTACAGGACCTCCACCAGCCGAAAAAGTTAAGTAGTAACATTAACACTATGCTATCCAATTGCAGTCGCTGTACTCATAATATACAGGAGAACTCTCGCCTTATGGTGAGGATAGCAAGCACAGCTTCAGATGCAATCTTCAGGCAAGGGCAATTTAAGTGTAGGAAAGGATGAAACAGCGTCTGTGCCGCCAGTAAGTACAGATAGTAGTATAAATCTCCCTCGCACAGTCCCCGCAGCCGGACAATTTTCTCAAGGCTTCTAGAAAGAAATTCTGTCCTCATGCTCAACTGGTGTTTCTCCATGAATCTTTCCACCGGTTCTCCACATTAAGCAATGAGTCAGAGGCTGAGCCTTCTCAGGCCTCTCCCCCACACATTACGTTGTCTGAGCCGCAGAAGCCTCCCACCATTAGCTCTGACAAATTGAAAACCCTAGTCATTGACGACTCCATTACCCACAATATTAGACTTAAAAAGAATCATCCAGCGATCATACACTGTTTAACAGGGGACAGGGCTACCGACGTAAATGCTAATGTAAAAATGGTGCTGGATAAGGCTAAAACTGGCGAGTGTAGAGAGTATAGGGATATTGTTATCCATGTCGGCACCAACAATGTTAGGATGAAACAGTCAGAGGTCACAAAGCGCAATATAGCTTCAGCATGTAAATTAGCTAGAAATATGTGACGACATTGAGTAATTGTCTCTGGCCCTCTCCCAGTGAGGGAGCGTGGTGAGCTTTACAGCAGTCTCACAACTCAGTCACTGGTTGGAAACTGTTTTCTGCCTCTCCCAAAATTTAGAATTTGTAGATAATTTGCCCTCTTTCTGGGACTCACCCACAAACAGGATGAAGCCTGGCCTACTGAGGAGTGATGGACTCCAACCTAGCTGGAGGGGTGCTCTCATCTTATCTATCAACACAGACAGGGCACTTATTGAGATAGGGTGCAGGCCAGGCAGCAGGCTGTTAGCCAGCCTGCCAGCTTAGTGGAGTCTGCCACTAGCACAGTCAGTGTAGTCAGCTCAGCTATCCCCATTGAGACCGTGTCTGGGCCTCTAGGTTGAGCAAAACAAAACATGGCGGTTTTCGCCTTATTTTTTAATATAACCTTTATTTAACTAGACAAGTCATTTAAGAACAAATTCTTATTTTACAATGAAGGCCTCCCCTAACCCGGGCGACGCTGGGCCAATTGTGCGCCACCCTATGGGACTCCCGATCACGGCTGGTTGTAATACAGCCCGGGATCGAACTAGGGTCTGTAGTGACACATCTAGCACTGAGATGCAGTTCCTTAGACCGCTGCGTCACTCGGGAGCCTTAGCATTCTCACTGGAATCAAGACCTCTTCAGTCCTGTCATTATTGAAAGAGATTGTGATAGCTCACATCTCAAAATAGGGCTACTTACAGTTTCTTCCAACTGCTTACACACTTTTTCAAAACTCTACACACAATTACCAAAACTGCACACACAAAATGCAAAAATGCCTCACATCTCCTTCAAAATGTAACACTGCATTCAAAATGCCATAAACACATGTCAGAATGAAGCATTTGCATCAAATGGCAAACACTGCTTTCATAATAGTACATTTTTGGATATACCATGTAAACACTGTTGTTCTAAATCTAAAGCTCTTTGGTCTTTCATAGGCTTATATCTACATTTCAATACAATGTTCTACAGTGAAAGTAATCTGCTGAGAGGGGTAATAAGTACACTGTAAACACCAATGCAATGTAGAAACAGAAAATATTTATTAGGCCAAACATTACTGTTGTATACAGTAGCATACAACAAAACCATAAACATATGTAAACCAAAAGTATATTCTTTAGAATACAGTAAAGAACACAATTGTGTGTGTGGGTTCAGTCCAGGAATTGGTAGGGGGGGCAGTCACCAGTGCTAAGCTACGCTTCATCTCTTCTCCGGCCTGGGTCTGGCCACAAAACTTCGTCCACATCACAATATACCTTTTCTCTTGCCAAACATCGAGGGAAGTATCTCCTAGCATGGCGTATCCAACCTTGGACAGAGGTAACCTCTATGTCCCCACATGCGTCCTCCATTGCCTGGAGAAGCGGCATGCGGGCATAGGGTTGGCGATCATACACTTTCCAGCGCCAAGCTGAGAAGAATTCCTCTATGGGATTTAGAAAAGGTGAATATGGGGGTAGGTACAAAACTACAAATTGTGGATGGGTGGCAAACGGGTTTTGGACCAGAACAGCCCGGTGAAAACTAACATTGTCCCATAAAACCACAAATCTAGCAGGCTACTGATCTGGATCAGGGACAAGCATTGTGTAAATTGCATCCAGAAAAGTGAGCATATGGCCGGTGTTGTACGGACCCAGTGTGGCATTGTGATGGAGGACCCCGTTTTGAGTGATGGCAGCACACATAGTTATATTACCCCCACGCTGTCCAGGGACATTGGTAATTGCCCTCTGTCCTATTACATTTCTTCCGCGGCGCCTGGTTTTGGTGAGGTTGAAGCCAACCTCATCCACATAAATAAAATCATGGCGAATTACATGGGCATCCAGCTTCAATACTCTCTGTAACAGACAAAAGGATATACAGATGAGTAAATATGGTATGTCTGAAGTACTGGAAGTAGTGTTGCATACATACCTCTACAAAGTCATGTCGCATATTCTTGACTCTGTCAGAGTTTCTCTCAAATGGCACCTTGTAAAGTTGTTTCATCGTCACTCGGTGCCGTTGGAGGATGCGTTGTATGGTCGACAGGCTTACAGCATTGATGTTGTTAAATATGGTGTCATTATTCAAGATATGCTCTCTTATCTCTCGAATCCTAATTGCATTGTTGGCCAAAACCATATTTATAATTGCAGTCTCTTGTACATCTGTAAACAAGCATCCTCGTCCTCCATGATGTCTTTGCCTTTCCACTCTGTACAGAATTCAAACACAGTATGTGTTCAGCATGGGAACTGTAAACAATGTACAACAAAATGTAGTACAGCATGATAACCAACCTCATTCATTCAATGCAGTGCAGTAAATGGATGGCTTAGAGTTACAAATGTTTATGCAATACTATGCAGTCATACGTATTTTACAGTACATTACTGTAATGCTAAAATAGTCATTAGATAGTTGCATACCTGTTCTCATTTCTGAAGGTTCGAATTATGGACGCCACTGTAAATCGACTCAAGTTGGGCTGGACTCTCAGTCCAGCCTCTCTCATGGTCAAACCGTGGTTGATCACATGATCAACAAGTGTTGCCCTAATCTCATCAGAGATGGCTCTCCTTCCTTCTATTCTTTGCCCTCGTCCTCTTCTTCCTCTTCCTCCTACTCCTCTTGCTCTCTGTCCATTGTTGGCATCCATTGTTCAAAATAGGTAATCTGACCTTTGACCTATTTATAGGCCTATACTACAGTAAAGCTGTGATTGGTTAGTGATCAGTTAAGCTATTAGTGTTTGCACATGTGAGGAGTGTGTGTGTGACCTGGTGAATAAGTGTAGCATTTTGATTGATTGTGTTTGGAAAAGGAAAGCAAGTCACTTCCTGTTAGATTTTTGTGTTTTAGGTAGAGAATTGTGTGTATTGTTTTGAAAAAAGTGTTTTATGCAATTGACAACTGAGTCAAAGGCTGAGAAATAGCTTATGGTTTTGGGTATTTGGTGTGTAGTTTTGCACTTTGAGTGAGAGGTTTCAAAAATCGTGTGACATGAAAAGATTGTGTGTGTAAGCAGTTGGAAAAAACTGTAATGTTAGATCCCTTACTTCCAAGGCGGTCATAGTCATTGAACTAATCACTGATCATAATATTGATGTGCGACTGACACGTCTCAAACCTGATTAATTTACTGTGTTAAATGGGGCCTCTCCTCCTGGTTACATTAGTGACCATATCCCCCGCGTGTCCCGCAAAGGTGAAGGTGTTGCTAATGTTTACGACAGCAAATTTCAATAAATATATAAAAAAAATACTGGTTTTGTCTTTTGAGCTTCAAGTCATGAAATCTTTGCAGCCTACTCAATCACTTTGTATAGCTACTGTTTACAGGCCTCCTGGGCCATATACAGCGTTCCTCCCTGAATTCCTATCAGACCTTGTAGTCATAGCAGATAATATTCACATTTTTGGTGACTTTAATATTCACATGGAAAAGTCCACAGACCCACTCCAAAAGGCTTTCGGAGCCATCATCGACTCAGTGGGTTTTGTCCAACATGTCTCCGGACCTGCTCATTGCCAAAGTCATACCCTGGATCTAGTTTTGTCCCGTGGAATAGATAGTGAATCTAAATGTTTTTCCGCATAATCCTGGACTATCGGACCACCAGTTTCTTACGTTTGCAATCGCAACAAATAATCTGATCAGATCCCAACCAAGGATCATCAAAAGCCGTGCCATAAATTCTGGGAGAACACAAAGATTCCTAGATGCCTTTCCAGACTCCCTCCACCTACCCAAGGACGTCAGAGTGAAAAAAATGGTTAACCACCTAACTGAGGATCTAAATTTAACCTTGCGTAATACACTAGATGCAGTCGCACCCCTAAAAACAAAAAAACATTTTTCTCAAGAAATTGCTTCCTGGTATGTACAGAGAGTCCTGAAGCAAGCTTCCAGAAAATTGGAACAGAACTGTCGCTCCACCTAATTTGAGGGGAATAAGAACAATACAAAATGTATTTTTGATACTGTTGCAAAGATAACTAAAAAGCAGCATTCCACAAGAGAGGATGGCTTTCACTTCAGCAGTGGTGAATTCATGAACTTCTTTGATGAAAAGCAAATTACAGACTCCTCTTTGAACCTGCATATTTCTCCAAAGCTTAGTTGTCCGCACAACACTGCCACAACACCTAGGATCAATGGAGACAATCAAGTTTTTTTATCCTGTATCTCTTGACACATTCATGACAATAGTCATGGTCTCTAAATCCTCAAGCTGCATACTGGATCCTATTCCAACTAAACTACTGAAAGAGCTACTTCCTGTGCTTGGCCCTTCTACAGTGATTCCTCCTTTAAAAGTTGCGAGCTTGCACCGCGGAACTGAGGAGGTACCCAGCGTCACGGCATCATTGCTCCAGACAACCACAAGGGGGAGTTAGAGCACTCATAATGCATTTGGGTCCAAAGGTTTTTATATGACCAATCATATCGAGTGGTTCCAATGACCAATTCTGACACGAGCCACTGGGCCTTGGTGGTGTTCTTCAACAAAGATGGCTGACAAAACATTACTGTGGAACCAAATGTATGTCATAACAAGTCAAGCAAAACATTTACAATTGAGAGGAATATGTTAGTTAATGTGGAGACAAACGTTTGTGCATATTATTTTGTCATAAAGTTAATTTACGAAAATCGCTATTTAGCAAGTCATCTGACTAGCTAACATTAGCCAGCTAGCTAGTGTTATGACAGGATAATTAATTTGTAATTTGTGTTGTTTAGCAGCAAACCAGGCTGTCGTTTTGTGAAGCAGTGGATGTAAAGAATCTAGCTAGCTAAAGCATTTACTGCAAATTTAATGTACAATTGTGTAAGCTTGCCTTGCAATACAGCTGAAGTAACATAGCTAGCTAACTATTTACTTGCTTATTGTGTAGTGGAGGATAAAAATAACTGTATGCCTATGGATGTGTAGCTAGCTACAGTATGTAGCCGATCTGTGTATGGACCCTAAAACGTGAACTAATATTCATAACAATCTATGAACCTCAGCTATCATAGCTGTTGTATCAACTTCAAGTCTGAATTGCATTAATAAAGCCTATGGATAGAGTAGATTATAATAACTTTATTGTACTAAGGATGCAAGTCCTATATACATGTACTGTTGTTATTTCCATGCATGAGATTCCCACATTGTAGCCTGTACATTGAATATATTCACTGATCATGTACTCTTCCTTGGCAAATAAAGGTACAGTTCAGGTATGAATCTCTGAGACATTCTTTTTCAGTCACATTAAACTCTATTTGAATGATGCTATGCCTGCATGTATGTATTACAATTATACCCTTCAACAGTGTTTACCACTCCTGCTCCTGGGACATCAATGATTACACGTTGTAACTATGCAATAGACTAGAAACATGATTGATTTGCAATTCAAATATACAGAAAACAAACAATGCATATCTAACTTCATTAATCTGCATTAATCTGAGGACACAGGATAGTATTTCAATGAGATACTTAATTTCAACCAGTGAAGCATGTGAAACGCTTTATTGAAAGAAGTTCATATCCAGGTGTTATAAATACATAATACAGTATAAGTCAAAGTTTACATACTCCTTAACCAAATATATTGAAACTCAGTTTTTCACAATTCCTGACATTTAATCCTAGTAAAAATTCCCTGTCCTAGGTCAGTTAGGATCACCACCTTATTTTAAGAATGTGAAATGCCAGAAAAGTAGTTGAGAGAATGATTTATTTGAGCTTTTATTTATTTCATCACATTCCTAGTGGGTCAGAAGTTTACATACACTCAGTTAGTATTTGGTAGCATTGCCTTTAAATTGTTTAACTTGGGTCAACCTTTTCGGGTAGCCTTCCACAAGCTTCCCACAATAAGTTGGGTGAATTTTGGCCCATTCCTCCTGACAGAGCTGGTGTAACTGAGTCAGGTTTGTAGGCCTCCTTGCTCACACAGGCATTTTCAATTCTGCCCACAACTTGTCTATAGGATTGAGGTCAAGACTTTGTGATGGCTACTCTAATACCTTGACTTTGTTGTCCTTAAGCCATTTTGCCACAACTTTGGAAGTATGCTTGGTGTCATTGTCCATTTGGAAGACCCATTTGCGACCAAGCTTTAACTTCCTGACTGATGTCTTGAGATGTTGCTTCAATATATCCACATCATTTTCCTGCCTCATGATTCCATCTATTTTGTGAAGTGCACCAGACCCTCCTGCAGCAAAGCACCCCCACATGATGCTGCCACACCCGTGCTTCACGGTTGGGACGGTGTTCTTTGGCTTGCAAGCTTTCCCCTTTTTCCTCAAAACATAACGATGGTCATTATGGCCAAACAGTTATATTTTTGTTTCATCAGATCAGAGGACATTTCTCCAAAAAGTACGATCTTTGTCCCCATGTGCAGTTGCAAACCGTAGTCTGGCTTTTTTATGGTGGTTTTGGAGCAGTGGCTTCTTCCTTGCTGAGCGTCTTTTCAGGTTATGTCGATATAGGACTAGTTTTACTGTGGATATAGATACTTTTGTACCCGTTTCCTCCAGCATCTTCACAAGGCCCTTTGCTTTTGTTCTGGGATTGATTTGCACTTTTCGCACCAAAGTACGTTCATCTCTAGGAGACAGAACGTGTCTCCTTCCTGAGTGGTATGATGGCTGCATGGTCCCATGGTGTTTAAACTTGTGTACTATTACCTATTAAGCGTTTGAATTGCTCCCAGGGATGAACCAGACTTGTGGAGGTCTACAATTGTTTTTCTGGGGTCTTGGCTGACTTCTTTTGATTTTCGCATGATGTCAAGCAAAGAGGCACTGAGTTTGACGGTAGGCCTTGAAATACATCCACAGGTGTACCTCCAATTGACTAAAATTATGTCAATTAGCCTATCAGAAGCTTCTAAAACCATGACATCATTTTCTGGAATTTTCCAAGCTGTTTAAAGGCACAGTCAACTTAGTGTGTAAACTTCTGACCTACTGGAATTGTGATACAGTGAACTATATGTGAAATAATCTGTCTGTAAACAATTCTTGGAAAAATGACTTGTGTCATGAACAAAGTAGATGTCCTAACCAACTTCCCAAAACAATAGTTTGTTAACAAGAAATTTGCGGAGTGGTTGAAAATCGAGCTTTAATGACTCCAACCTAAGTGTATGTAAAATTCCGACTTCAACTGTACATACAAAAGTATGTGGACACCCCTTCAAATGAGTGGATCCGGCTAGATCAGCCACACCCGTTGCTGACAGGTGTATCAAGCACACAGCAATGCAATCTCCATAGACAAAAATCGACAGTAGAATGACCTTACTGTAGAGCACAGTGACTTTCAACGTAGCACCGTCATACGATGCCACCTTTCCAATAAGTCAGTTCGTCAAATTTCTTCCCTATTAGAGCTGCCCCGGTCAACTGTAAGTACTGTTATTGTGAAGTGGAGCAACAACGGCTCAACCGTGAAGTGGTAGGCCACACAAGAAAAGGACAGATGAATGCTGAAGCACGTGGTGCGTAAAAATTGTCTGTCCTTGGTTGCAACACTCACTATCGAGTTCCAAACTGCCCCTAGAAGCAACATCAGCATAAGAACTGTTCGTCGGGAGCTTCATGAAATTAGTTTCCATAGCTGAGCAGCCGCACACAAGCCTAAGATCACATGTGCAATAACAAGCGTCAGTTGGAGTGCTGTAAAGCTCGCCGGCATTGGACTCTGCAGCAGTGGAAACGCGTTCTCTTTAGTGATGAATCACACTTCACCATCTGGCAGTCCAACGGAGAAATCTGGGTTTGGCGGATGCCAGGAGAGGTTACCTGCCCCAATGGTTAGTGCCAACTGTAATGTTTAGTGATGGAGGAATAATGGTTTGGGGCTGTTTTTCATGGTTCAGGCTCGGCCCCTTAGTTCCAGTGAAGGGAAATCTTAGCGCTATGGTTTGTTGAGATAGGTGTGGAAGAACTTGACTGGCCTGCACAGAGCCATGACCTCAACTCCGAAGAAAGCATTCCAATTCATTCCAAAAGTTGACTGTGAGCCAGGCCTAATCGCCCAACATCAGTGCCCAACCTCACTAATGCTCTTGTGGCTGAATGGAAGCAAGTCCCAACATCTAGTGGAACATTTTTCCCAGAAGAGTGGAGGCTGTTATAGCAGCAAAGGGAGGGACGAACTCAATATTAATGCCAATGATTTTGGAATGAGATGTTCAAAAAGCAGGTGTCCACAAACGTTTGGTCGTGTAGTGTATAACGGAGGAGCAGTGTGGATCTATCCACGGACACATGCAGAAGTGATGACAAGGAGGAGATAGCAGGTCAGGTGGTTAGGCTGTGCTCTGTGCTGATGGTTTGTCTGTTCTGGGAAGGTAATCTAATCACGAGAAGAGGTGGGGATCCTAACAAATGCTAATGGAATCAGAGAATGAATAAGAAAGGCTAAAAATGGGCACTTTTGTGACAAGGGAAATGTCACACCAAATACCCAAATTGATTTTTGGGGGGGAATTAATCGTTGGTACAGGCTATGTAATCATCTTGGAGCATAGAAGGGTGAGAAAATGAACATAAATATTAATGGGAACGCTTTATTCTGTATCTGCATGGTTGATGATTAAATCATTATGGAAAGGAACAATTATATCTATAAATACAGAGGAATATTGTTGATGATTGAAACCTTTGTGTGAGGTTACCATTACAAGGCAAATCTAATTCATTAGTCATTATAAGTGCCCGAAAATGCAAAGGGAGAAATATGCTCTGCACACAGTAGCTCCCTGGAACAACAATGGACAAGTAGCTCCCTGGGATAACACACCAGGTGTGGTCAACAAGTCTGACAGTGTGTGCAGGCTTTTGTTCCAGCCCAGCTGGAATATGTTTTACAGTATGGAAAATAGTGCTGTGAAATATATTACAGCACTTCTACTGTAAAGCAAAATTACAGTAATGCTGCCAGTATTATGTTGTACATTCACAGTGAAATTCTCCCTGAAATCAAAATATGAAAAACAATGCATTTCTACATAGAATAGATGTATTAAAATTGTTAACAGAATTGTTACTAGAAGTAACAACAGCTAACACTTATAACCAAAGAAGAGCATCATTACAACACTGATTTTAAAATGATAGTGCCTGTGTGTGTGTGGTAGAGAGAGACAAAGTAAGAGAGAGAGAGGGGGGTGAAGTTAAAATTGGGTTTGGTTACAATCCTAGATCTATTTCCAGGAGCAAACTATATCCAGGGTAAAGGGGTTCAGAGGCGTTGAAAACACACAACGGTACAACCCTCGGTTTGGATTCGTCAGCTCTTCTCACCCCTAGGACAAGCATAGATAAATAAAGCATAGTATGAGAGACAGGGAGCACAAGGTCTGTTACTCTGTGGGTAAAAAGACAGGTGACAAGGGACGTATCAAGCCGTGTGTGTGTACTTACCTCAGTAGAGGTCTTCATATAAACTCGGTGAGATTTTGGAAGAAAGGGGCAATATGGGGGTTGAGAACAGCTGGAATCTCAACCAGGAATCTGTACAGCCATATATCGAATATAGTTTATGAAATAAACTGAGGCATTGAACAAATACAAATAAGACTGCTAGATACATAGGGTTAAAGCAAAAAAAAATCCCATAATTGAAACTTCAGTTGATATCAGATTGATTGTCTGGGGCCAAGTAAACCTCCCCTTTCATGTAAGAAAGTCATGACCATGATGCTTTTGGGAAAAGAGGATAATTTTGTACATACACCGAGTGTACAAAACCTTAGGAACACCTGCTCTTTCATTGGCATAGACTGACCAGCTGAAAACTATGATCCCTTATTGATATCACCTATTGAATCCACTTCAATCAGTGTAGACGAAGGGGAGGAGACAGGTTAAAGAAGGCTGTTTAAGCTTTGAGACATGGATTGTGCATGTGTGCCATTCAGAGGGTGAATGAGCAAGACAAAAGATTTAAGTGCATTTGAACGGGTTATGGTAGTTGTGAGTGAGTGTGTCAAGAACTGCAGCGCTGCTGGGTTTTTAACCTCAACAGTTTCCTGTGTGTATCAAGAATGGTCCACCACCCAAAGGACATCCAGCCAACGGCAGGCCAGTGGTCAAAAATGGGTCATTGATGAAAGAGGACAAAGGAGGCTGATGAATTGTGCAGAGCAACAGACGGTCTACAGTTAGTCAAATGACAGTCCTGTACAACATAGGTGCCCAAAGACCTATAAAAGAATGCACAACGCGTCGTACCTTGCCACGAATGGGGTATGCAGCCGACGACCAACTTCTTTTCCCAATCCTGGTCCTAGCGTACCCCCTACAGTACACATTTTTATCGTAGCCCTGTACAAACACACCACATTCAACTCATTGAGGGCTTGATGATTAGTTGACAAGTTGAATCAGGCGTGCTTGGCCAGGGCTACAATGAAAATGTGTACTGTTAGGGGTAGTCTAGGACTAGGGTTGGGAAACAGTATAGAGAGAACCACATGAGTACATGCATTCATCATGCCGCGTGTCAACATTGCAGGCTGGTGATGTTACGGTGTGGGGTGTGTTTTCATGGGACACATTGAGCCCCTTGATAAATGCGGAGCAATGTTTGAATGTCACAGGATATCTGAACATCATTGCCAATCAGGTGCATCCCTTCATAGCAGAAGTGTATCCATCTTCTAAATTATAATTTTTTCAGCAGGATGTTACAAGGCTGGGATTTTCCAGAATTATTTCCATGAACACGACAGTGAATTCAGCTTACAGCAGTGGCCTGCCCAGTCACCAGATCTCAATCCAAATGAGCATCTGTGGGATGAGATGGCGCGATCTATTCGAAGAAGAGATCCACTACCAGCCAACATGACACAAGTGTGGGAAGCATTGGAGTCAACGTCCCTGTGGAACACTTTGCACACCTTGTAAAGTCCATCCCCCAAAGAATTGAGACTGTTCCGGGGGCAAAAGGGCATACAACACAATATTAGGAAGGTGTTCCTAATGTTTAGTACACTCAGTGTATATTTCAAGTATTTCACAATATGCGATTCGATCTGAAGCGCAGTTTAACGGTAGAACAGACAAAGTTCCCCTTTTTCTTTGCTGTTTATAGGCTACGTCTAAATACTGTAATGTCACATTTTTGGGGTCGACAATATATATCATAACCATTACAGAAGAAATTCCTAATATTTTCTGGCAATGGTGAGTTCATTTACCCAAAGTAGCCATATAACAAATTACCATCTCTCATGTAATTGGGACTATTAGATAGGCTATTATAATTGTACGTTTTGGCTCTATGCATCCTAAACAGTAGAATTGTACAGGCGAACGGACAGTTGATCTGTTGCAATGGAGTGTGTCTACCACGGCAGGCTACTGTAGTTTTAAATGTTTTCCAAGTAAACAACGTTTCAGACTTCGCTGGCAGTGCAGAATATTTCGGTTTGGGAAGAGGTAAATGCAAAACATTGAAATCAAACGATCTGTTTACTGGTCCACAGCAATCTGCAACTGTTTTTCTTTCATGAACAGTCCGATACAGCGAACGTCACTGCAAAAGAAAACATTCGGCCAACACCTCCGGAGACATTTGATCAAGTTCACCATTGTTCTTTCCTTTAGATATTGTTTCGGCTGAATTCCAATACATCCAAAGAATACAGCAAATGAGAGCGTTAAAGGTGAATGATGGGTGTTTTTCAGGCGTTATAATGCTCGTTCAGGCAGTTTTACGACGGGTCTGATTTATAACGGGAAACGTGTATGTATTCCATGCGCCACGTTTATAAATCTCAATATTGTTGTGCGTGCGTCTTTTCAGAAATGACACACACAGATATTTAGTGTAAAATTTACGCAATGGTTATAAATGAGGCCCCTGGAACTGTGTACGGAGGTGTCATTCCTCATGCTGAACAAATTTGACTCAAGGATCCGTAAGGTCTGTCAGGAAAGACTTTCCTCCATCTTGGAAAAACATCCTCATGAACCATAAGTCCAAATAACACCAAATTCGGTATGTAGGCCCTAACTTAGTTTGAGAAAAGCTCATGGATTGGTTAAGAGATGGCTGAGTTATTGATAAATCATGAAATCAGATTTTTCGTGTCCATTTAAATCCTTTGTAAATTCACTCGAGAATGGCCTAACATGATGAACCATGTTAAGTTTGCCATTGATAACTTTTGAAATGAAGGAACTACTAACAATGAACTTGTTTGACTATGTAACGCTAATGCTTAAAATAATCATAAACAATCTTCTCATGGACTAGAAGAGAGTCAAAATACCAAATTTGAAGTGAATCTATCACAACAGTCCCTAAAGAGTTTGAGAAAATGCATTCAAAGATGGCCACACTATACCAGTAGATTCATTTTAGCACATACAGTGCATTCGGAAAGTATTCAAACCACTCGACTTTTTCCACATTTTGTTACGTTACAGCCTTATTCTAAAACTGATTAAATAAAATCCCCATCAATCTACACACAATAACCCATAATGACAAAGTGAAAACCGGTAAAAAAAAATATTTTTGCAAATTTATTACAAATAAAAAACTGAAAAAACGTATTTACATACAGACTCAAAATTGTGCTCAGGTGCATCCTGTTTCCATTGATCATCCTTGAGATGTTTCTACAACTTGATTGGTAAATTCAATTGATTGGACATGATTTGGAAAGGCACACACCTGTCCATATACAGTTGGCAGTGCAGTGCAGAAAAAACCAAGCCATGAGATCGAAGGAATTGTCCGTAGGGCTCCCGAGACAGGATTGTGTCCGGGCACGGATCTGGGGAAGGGTACCAACACATTTTAGAAGCATTGAAGGTCCCCAAGAGCACAGTGGCCTCCGTCATTCTTAAATGGATGATGTTTGGAACCACCAAGACTATTCCAAGAGCTGGACACCTGGCCAAACTGAGCAAAGAAGGGCCTTGGTCAGGGAGGTGACCAAGAACCCGATGGTCACTCTGAAAGAGCTCCAGAGTTCCACTGTGGAGATGGGAGAACCTTCCAGAAGGACAACCATCTCTACAACCCTCCACCAATCAGGCCTTTATGGTAGAGTGGCCAGACGGAAGCCACTCCTCAATAAAAGGCACATGACAGTCTGCTTGGAGTTTGCCAAAGGGCACCTAAAGACTCTACGAACATGAGAAACAAGATTCTCTGGTCTGATGAAACCAATATTGAACTCTTTGGTCTGAATGCCAAGTGTCATGTCTGGAGGAAACCTGGCCCATCTAATCAATCACTAAAGCAATATTCACTGATAGATAAAACATGCTAGCTGCCAGTAATGAAACAAAACTATAGCTAGCATGGCTAGCTAACGTTAGTTGACCAACGTGTCCAGCTATATGACATCAAAGGCCATCCCAGGGTATGCTGCACAATCAATAGAAGCCATCATTTGCGACACTGGGTCATTGCAAAGCAATTTATTGTGCCGTAGAACACCATTCGGTACCTTAAGGTAGATGTCTGTAAATGTTATGGTAGATGTCTGTAAAACATTTTATAGGCAACTACATTTGTGCTGTTGCCCTATGATCAGATTAGGTCAGAATACCATCAAATAGTCAACTATAATTATATGCATCTTCAGAAAATAGACAAAACTCAAAATGTTGTACATTTAACAAACATTAAATGCATGTTAACATGGAACATACCTAAACCATGCATGTGGGGCATTTGATCACAACCTGGAAGAACACGTTGTGCACGCATCACCTCTAAATCGGAAGACAGACAGACATACACCATGTGTAGAATTAGAGCATTGCTTCCAAAGGTAAATCAGGCGGTTTAAGAGGGCAGCCACTGAAAATGTTTCATAGGGTAGGATAATGTGTGGGTCTTTTTTCTATAGTATGTTCTTAGTTATTGGGGGTGTTGCTAATCAGGCAATGGTTGTATCTCACACAGAGGAAAGTTTCAATTTTGATTGAAGAGTAGGAGCGTGACTACAGGGATGGAGTCCACATAAAACTACTAACTATAGCAGGACACGATCGGTAACAACGTAAGTGTCACGTTCGTCGTAGGAAGGAGACCAAAGCGCAGCGTGATGTGAATACATTTTCTTTAATTATAACGAAGAATAATAAACAAATTAATACAAAATAACAAAAGTGAAGCTAAATATAACGATTGCAGACATGCAACATCACATAGACAATCACCCACAAACCAAACTGGAAAATGGCAAACTAAATAGGATCCCCAATCAGAGACAACGATAAACAGCTGCCTCTGATTAAGAACCAATCTAGGCCACCATAGACCTACATAATGCCTAGACTACACACACACACACCTAGACATACCCAAAACCCTAGACAAGACAAAAACACACATACCACCCTCGTCACACCCCGACCTAACCAAAATAATAAAGAAAACAAAGATAACTAAGGTCAGGGCGTGACAGTAAGGTCCTCATTTGGGTACTGGTCACAGGAGTAGCAAGAAAGGCTGCCTTTCTGATGACTTCTGGAGTCTACGTCACACTCCTCTTACACACACAGAGAGAAAAACGACATGGCTGCTGTTTAAATTAACTGTAGAATACTATTAAAAACAATCAATCAGGGTGAATAACATGGATAGAGGACATAACCATAAACTATCTACAAACTACACTATACTACCACAGATGTTATAACAACCACTACAAAACAGGAGACCTTAAGCATAGACCAACATCCAATAGAAACTAGAGTAGAGGTGAGAAATAGAAAAGGAGACCATGAGCATAGACTCAACTCCAGCAGATCACACCAAATGTAGTTCGGGTCGTCTGCAGGAGGTTCGGGTGACAGGGGGGAGGTGTCCTCAGGTTTACGAGCATCTAAAGGGCTTCTTAAAACTTCAGTGTAGTGTAGAGAAATGAGAGAACATGGATCGAGAACACAATCATAAACTTAAAACTAAACACGAGCCTATATAAACAATGGCTGGGAGTACCAGAGAAGAGGTTAAAAACAACTGGTGTTGTAGATTCCCAGAAACTGCAGAAATCTCTCCTCCTCCTGAAAAGGGTAGAAGTTGCTCTTGCAAATACTCAGGAGGAAGATGTGGTTGACAAACATCAGGCGTACGGACATCAGGCTGCAGAAGTCCTTTGAGGACCTGAATAAAGGGGTTTTTGCTGTGTGCGAGGAGCACTTTTTGAAGAGTGTTTTATTCTGATTAAGGTACCGCTACTCTCTTTATCAATACAAATACATTTCAGTCATATGATACTTTTCTGGTAAAAATGTATCTCTTTCAACAGGGTTTACAGAAGACACTGTCCTGCGAGGCAGTACTTACCAGAATAAATTGCGGGACTCCCACCCCTCAATCTGCAACAGATGCACGGCGTAGTAGACTAAAAGGAGACAGAGGAGGCATCCTCACAAGCATACAGGAGGAGGCTCAGGTGACAGAGGTGGCGTATTCACGAGCATACAGGAAGGAGCATGTAGCACAGGTGTCATGCAGGAGGAGGCCATCATCCAATTGAAGGAGGTCTATAGTATAATAATACACTCACAGTGATTGATTGCACACCCATTGAAACAAAAATATCACAAAGTTAATCTCAGAGAATACAGTTCCTGAGAAACGACAGCAGATGCAAAGCAGGCATGCCTCAAGACTAAAAGCTATCAAAACCAACTAAGTCGTCATCTTATAGATTGGAGTAACACGTATGCTGACTTCACATAGACAACAATAGGATTGATTACACAATTATATGGGGATTTCATCATCATGCATCTACAGTATACTCGTCATAGTTTGTAGAACAAAACAAGATCCAATGTTGGAGGCCATGGAGTTACTACCTCCACAACTAAAAGACGTCAAACTACAGTGCAGTGTGCAGAGAAATAAGAGAGGTGGAGGTGGAGGTTCTCTGTGGAGATAAAACAACTTGAAATATAGCTGTACCACCACAGTTCTTCCACGTAGATTTCTGCAGATTTTTTAGGATTAATTTCTTGGACTGCATGTTTCCAGAAATGATCTAAAAGATGGTATTCATTATTCTTTTATTTTGATGCCCGGATTCCATGACCGTGTCATCGAGAAGATGGACCTCCGAGTCAGAAATATGAGCACAACACAAAGAAACTTGTCCCTCAACTTTGAGGAAATGGGCAATAAAAAAAAACATCTAGATTACAATTGCGAAAGGGACGCCGTCGACGGCTTAACCATCAAGTCCGATGTTGCCAATCAGGCAATGGTTGCTATGGTTAGGAGTGTCACATCGAAATGGAAACAGGTAAATTATGTGACCGAGCTATCAGACAACGACACGACTACTGTTTAACGATGCTGAAATTCCACTCCCTAATAAGACACTTCATTCACTTACCTCTGTCTTGTTTACGTCTCCCACGCAGGCATTTGGCTAAATTGGCAACGCCAGCCCAAGAGACCACTGCCATTGTGGCTGAGGCAATAAAGAGACTAAAAAGCATAGGACTGACTATCTAACAATGTCTTTATACAATACTCCAGTTTCATCACTACTATACATTTGGAATGTACAGTAATTACTTGAAATGCGACAGGTCATCAATGTGGTGTGTGACCAGTCACCCTGTAATGTGAAGTCCATAAAACTCCTTAGAGCAAGTCTAAACGCTGAGGACCACACTGACGTGGCACACTGCACCACAGTTGAAAACCACAACATCTCCATCATCTTTGATGTTCCGCACTACGGAACAACTTCAAGCGTCATCGGATGAAGGTAGATTCAAAATTGTTAGAATTACAATTGAATAGAAAATATACATTTTTAACGATTAAAATTGACTGCTGTCATTCCTTTTAACTTACCAAATCGGAGATGATGAAATCCTTCGGGACCATCTCGTGTCGTTTTACAACACGGACAAAAGGCACCCAATCAGGATGGCGCCAAAGCTGACGGACAAACACATTCGTCTAGCACCCTTCACAAACATGCCACACTGTCTCTGCAGGTAAATAAGTACATTAACATATGCTATTTAACAGAGTCAATCATAATATCTGCAAATACAATCATTTACAAATCCTGTACTACCACATAACGATTCAAGTATAAATAGGTTTTGACATGGGAAGATGGAACATCATAAAACATAATGTAGTAAAAATGATGTAGTAGTACTAACGAATGCTTTATTTACTCAAAACTACCTGAGATGGAATGCACAGCCAATTTTCTTGAAAAAATGTACAAGTTGTTTGACGTTCTAAACTGAGGGTATGTTCAATCAAATGTAAATGCAATCAGTACAGGGTGTATTACACAGTTGAAAACCTTGTACATAGAAATCACTATCAAACCAACACAAGCTTTTTCCTTCCATCTCTTGCTGGGATAGAAATCCATGAAGGAGGGCTCTCAGGCGAGAACAGCTTCAAGTTGGACTTCCTTCAGGAAGCAATTGTCACGTTCCTGACCTGTTTTCTGTTAGTTTTTGTATGTGTTAGTTGGTCAGGACGTGAGTTTGGGTGGGCAGTCTATGTTTTGTGTTTCTATGTTGGTTTAATGGGTACCTGATATGGTTCTCAATTAGAGGCAGGTGGTTTTCATCTCCTCTGATTGAGAATCATATTAAGGTAGGTGGTGTCACATTGTTTGTTTGTGGGTGGTTGTCTCCTGTGTCTGTGTTTGTCGCGCCACACGGGACTGTTTCGGTTTGTTTGTTTGTTCGTTCATGTATGTAGTCTGTTTCCTGTTCATGCGTTCTTCACGTTATATGTAAGTTCGTTAGTTCAGGTCTGTCTACATCGTTTATTTGTTTTGTAGTTTATCAAGTGTATTTCGTTTCGTCTTAGTCTTGTTTAATAAATCATTATGTCTAACTACCACGCTGCGTTTTGGTCGAATCCCTGCTCCTCCTCTTCGGATGAAGAGGAGGAGGAAATCCGTTACAGAACCACCCACCAAATCAGAACCAAGCAGCGTAGGTTCGAGCAGTGGAATACACAGGACTACTGGACTTGGGAGGACGAGCTGGATGGAAAAGGACCTTGGGCTCAACCAGGAGAATATCGCCGCCCCAAAGCTGAGCTGGAGGCAGCGAAAGCAGAGAGGCGGCGATATGAGGAGGCAGCAAGGAAGCAAGGCTGGAAGCCGGAGAATCAAGCCCAAAACCGCAGATATGAAGGTACGCGGCTAGCAAGGAAGCCCGAGAAGAAACCCCAAAAATTTCTTGGGGGGGGGCTAAGAGGTAGTGGGCCAAGGGCAGGTAGGAGACCTGCGCCCACTTCCCAGGCTAACCGTGGAGAGCGGGAGTACGGGCAGACACCGTGTTACGCAGTAGAGCGCACGGTGTCTCCTGTACGTGTGCATAGCCCGGTGCGGGTTATTCCACCTCCCCGCACTGGTAGGGCTAGATTGAGCATTGAGCCAAGTGCCATGAAGCCGGCTCTACATATCTGGCCACCAATACGTCTCCTTGGGCCGGCTTACATGGCACCAGCCTTACGCATGGTGTCCCCGGTTCGCCTACATAGCCCGGTGCGGGTTATTCCACCTCCCCGCACTGGTCGGGCGACGGGGAGCATTCAACCAGGTAAGGTTGGGCAGGCTCAATGCTCAAGGGAGCCAGTACGCCTGCACGGTATTTCCGGTATTTCCGGCGCCACCTTCCCGCCCCAGCCCAGTACCACCAGTGCCTACACCACGCACCAGGCTTCCAGTGCGTTTCCAGAGCCATGTTCCTCCTCCACGCACTCTTCCTATGGTGCGTGTCTCCAGCTCAGTGCCTCCAGTTCCGGCACCACGCACTAAGCCTCCTGTGCGTCTCCAGAGCCCTGTACGCACTGTTCCTTCTCCCCGTACTCGTCCTGATGTGCGTGCACTCAGCCCGGTGCCACCAGTGCCGGTACCACGCACCAGGCCTATAGTGCGCTTCGAGAGGTCAGAGTGCCCTGTCCCTGCTCCCCGCACTAGCTTTTAAGTGCGTGTCTCCAGTCCGGTGCCTCCAGTTCCGGCACCACGCACCAGGCCTACAGTGCGCCTCAGTCGGCTAGAGTCTGTAGTCTGCCCAACGCCGTCTGAGCCATCCGTCTCCCCAGCGCCATCTGAGCCATCCGTCTCCCCAGCGCCATCTGAGCCATCCGTCTCCCCAGCGCCATCTGAGCCATCCGTCTCCCCAGCGCCATCTGAGCCATCCGTCTGCCCAGTGCCGTCTGAGCCATCCGTCTGTCCCGAGCCATTAGAGCCGCCCGTCTGTCCCGAGCCGTCAGAGCCGTTCGTCAGTCAGGAGCCGCTAGAGCCATTCGTCAGTCAGGATCTGCCAGAGCCGCCAACCAGACAGGATCTGCCAGAGCCGCCAACCAGACAGGATCTGCCAGAGCCGCCAACCAGACAGGATCTGCCAGAGCCGCCAACCAGACAGGATCTGCCATAGCCGCCAACCAGATAGGATCTGCCAGAGCCGCCAACCAGACAGGATCTGCCAGAGCCGCCAGCGAGCCATGAGCAGCCAGAGCCGTCAGCGAGCCAGGATCTGCCAGAGCCGTCAGCGAGCCATGAGCAGCTAGAGCCGTCAGCGAGCCATGAGCGTCTAGAGCCGTCAGCCAGCCATGAGCGTCCAGAGCCGTCGGCCAGCCATGAGCGTACAGAGCCGTCAGCCAGCCATGAGCTGCCCCTTAGCTTAGAGCTGCCATTTATCCAGAACTGCCCCTCAGTCCAGAGCTGTCTCTCTGTCCGGAGCTGCCCTTCAGTCCGGAGTTGCCCCTCTATCCTGAGCTACCTCTCTATCCTGAGCTACCTCTCTATCCTGAGCTATCCCTCTGTCCTGAGCTACCTCTCTGTCCTGAGCTACCTTGTCCCGGAGCTGTCCTTTATCTTGGTGTTGCCCCTTAAATTAGGTGGGTGGAGTAAGAGGGTGGTCATTCTGAGGGGGAGACGTAAGCTGGGATTGACTATGGTGGGGTGGGGACCTCGCCCAGAGCCTGAGCCACCACCGTGGTCAGATGCCCACCCAGACCCTCCCCTAGACTTTGTGCTGGTGCGCCCGGAGTTCGCACCTTGAGGGGGGGGGTTATGTCACGTTCCTGACCTGTTTTCTGTTAGTTTTTGTATGTGTTAGTTGGTCAGGACGTGAGTTTGGGTGGGCAGTCTATGTTTTGTGTTTCTATGTTGGTTTAATGGGTACCTGATATGGTTCTCAATTAGAGGCAGGTGGTTTTCATCTCCTCTGATTGAGAATCATATTAAGGTAGGTGGTGTCACATTGTTTGTTTGTGGGTGGTTGTCTCCTGTGTCAGTGTCTGTGTATGTTACGCCACACGGGACTGTTTCGGTTTGTTTGTTCGTTCGTTCGGTTTATGTAGTCTGTTCCTGTTTCATGCGTTCTTCGTGTCATGTAAGTTCTTATGTTCAGGTGCGTTTACGTCGTTTGTTGTTTTGTAGTTTGTTAAAGTGTTTTCGTGTTTTTCGTCTTTACTTTAATAAATCATGTCATATCAAGACGCTGCATTTTGGTTCAATCCCTGCTCCTCCTCTTCGGATGAAGAGGAAGAGGAATACCGTTACAGCAATATGATGGACATAGAAATTTAAGCAAGTTGATTTAAAATGAATACATATTAAATATGTCATGCTTCTTCAACCTCAAGCCCTTCCAGACTAAGACCCACTTACTGACACGCTTTGTAGAAACCAAGATTGTATTACTCCTGTAATGCAGTACTATTTGGACTCCCATTCTGACCGCTAGACACACTATTTGACCAGTGGAGGGTGCTGAGGGGAGGATGCCTCATGATAATGGCTGGAACGACGCAAATGGAATGGCATTAAACACATGAAAACCAAAGTGCATTTGGAAAGTATTCAGACCCCTTGACTTTTTTCACATGTTGTTACGTTAAAGCCTTATTCTAAAATGTATTAAATAGTTTAACACTCAGCAATCTACACACAATACCCCATAATGACAAAGCAAAATCTGTTGTTTAAAAGAAAATCCTGAACTGAAAACACATTTACATAAGTATTCAGACCCTATACTCAGTACTTTGTTGAAGCGCCTTTGGCAGCGATTACAGCCTTGAGTATGATGCTACAAGCTTGGCACACCTGTATTTGTGGAGTTTCTCTCATTCTTCTCTGGAGATCCTCTCAAGCGAGCGTCGCTGCACAGCTATTTTCAGGTCTTTCCAGAGATGTTCGATCGGGTTCATGTCCGGGCTCTGGCTGGGCCACTCAAGGACATTCAGAGACTTGTCTCGAAGCCACTCCTGCATTGTCTTGGCTGTATGCTTAGGGTTGTTGTCCTGTTGGAAGGTGAACCTTCGCCCCAGTCTGAGGTCCTGAGTGCTCTGGAGCAGGTTATCATCAAGGACCTCTCTGTACTTTGCTCTCTTCGTCTTTCCCTCGATCCTGACTAGTCTCCCAGTCCCTGCCGCTAAAAAACATCCCCACAGCATGATGCTGCCACCACCATGCTTCACCTTAGGGATGGTGACAGATTTCCTCCAGACGTGATGCTTGGCATTCAGGCTTGGCGCTGGGCATTATTGATTTCAACAGACCAGAGAATCTTATTTCTCATGGTCTGAGAGTTCTTTAGCTGCCTTTTGGCAAACTCCAAGCAAGCTGTCATGTACCTTTTACTGAGGAGTGGCTTCCATCTGGCCACTCTACCATAAAATCCTGATTGATGGAGTGCTGCAGAGATGGTTGTACTTCTGGAAGGTTCTCCCATGTCCACAGAGGAACTCTAGAGCATCATCAGAGTGACCATCGGGTTCTTGGTCACCTCCCTTCTACCTTGATAGCTTAGTTTGGCCGGGCGGCCAGCTCTAGGAAGAGTCTTGGTGGTTCCAAACTTCTTCCATTTAAGAATGATGGAGGTCACTGTGTTCTTGGGGACCTTCAATGCTGCAGAAATGTTTGGTATCCTTCCTCAGATCTGTGCCTCGACACAATCCTGTCTCGGAGCTCTAAGGACAATTCCTTCGACCTCATGGCTTGGTTTTTGCTTTGACATGCACTGTTAACTGTGGGACCTTATATAGACAGGTGTGTGCCTTTCCAAATCATGTCCAATCAATTGAATTTACCACAGGTGGACACCAATCAAATTGTAGAAACATCTGATGTCACGCCCTGGCCATAGAGAGGCTTTAATTCTCTATTTTGGTTGGGCCAGGTTGTGACTAGGGTGGGCATTCTAGTTTCTTTATTTCTATGTTTTCTGTTTCTATGTTTTGGCCGGGTATGGTTCTCAATCAGGGACAGCTGTCTATCGTTGTCTCTGATTGGGAATCATACTTAGGCAGCCTGTTTTCCACCTTAGTTGTGGGTAGTTGTCTACGTTAATGCATGTATAGCCTTACGGAGCTTCACGTTCGTTCTTTGTTGTTTATTGTTTTGTTGGCGACATTTAAAAATAAAGGAAAATGTACGCTCACCACCCTGCACCTTGGTCCGGTCATTTCCACCCTGACGACGATCGTGACATCTGAAGGATGATCAATGTAAACAGGATGCACCTGAGCTCAATTTTGAGTCTCATAGCAAAGGGTCTGAATACTTATGTAAATACGTTTTTCTATTTGATACCACCACAAGCCCGTTCTCCCCAATTAAGGTGATAACAACCTCCTGTGTAATTGACCCAGTATAATACAACCAAAACTGGACCATAAAAAATATTCACCCTTTTATTTTCAGGTCGGGAACTAGTCCACCACGACAGCAAGGCTTCAAACTAACCGTACAGTGTCCTAAAAATAATGAATGAAGCAGAGGAAAATGCTTTAAAATGTCTGTGCACAGCCAAACTTAAATCAGGACAGCTTCGAGGTGAATTGTAATGTAATATCATGTTTAGCGTAATGATTCTTACATTGAATTAGAGTTCCCAAACCCAACTGCATTCCAATGTCACGGATCCCTCCGGAACTGTCATTACGCACACCTGGTCCCTATACCCATTGATTAGTAATTGTATAACTGTGCCCTTCGTTTACCATTTTCCTGTCGATTATTGTTCCAATGTCCGTTGGTTCGTGTGAGTACCTGTGCTATGTTGTTTTGGCTTTTGTGCCACGTATACTGTGCAGATGATTACTGGTCTCGTCCCGTGTGATAATCGTTGTGCGATTTTGTATTTATTCGAGGTATTCCTAGCTCTTTTGTTTGGGTTTCTACCCTGTGTGTTGTATACGTGTTTGTTTGGTCTTCGTCCCTGTGCCTTTACACGGCACGCTGTAATAAAAAATAATAATATATATTACGCATTCCTGCGCCTGTCTCCCGACCCTTTATGCCAGCGTGACATCCAATACAATGTAGGCTAACACATACATAGCTGAAGGACGACTGTTTGCAAATAGTCTACGGGACAAAATAATCCAAAAGTAGTCTGTCTGACCGCTAGCTCCCACCCGGAGCATGAAAGATGCTGACTACCTCACACTGATCTCTGTCGGGACCGCAGCTCACTACATTGTGCTGGTTGCTGTTGGTGATCAGTCTCCAATGTTCTCTGACATGTTTTCTTGGGCCTTCCTCTCCTGCATTCACCTTCAGATGACAACATTAAAAGGAGATGAAAGATCAGAGGGTATTTTAAACGCTTAATGTTTCCGTTGTATTTTTTTTCTAGAATCTGTTCTTAGTTATTAGGGGGAAAGGTGAGCACAGAATCAACCCCTCTGCCAAAGAGTTTTCTGCAGCATTTAAAAGTGCTTCAATTGACGACCTACTACTCCACGGCAAAGACACCACTTCACTTCTCCTACCCCTCGTACCTCCAGCCCCAGTCCCGATTATGCAGGCCGAATCCTACACCTGTCATCGCCAGTTGCATCTTCCCACTGTTTCAGACAGTGACCCTACAGCAATTACAATGGTAAACAACTTTAAAGAGGTGTTTGTATTATTCACAAATATTATTTCCCAATACACAGATCAACACTGCCAAAAGGGATGCAGATGGTGATTGTTTGAAGGATGAGATCCTGAGCTATATAAGCGGATGGCTTGCATATGAGGTGCAGAAAGAGCCAATCATCTATGACTGGAAGGCATGCGAGAGGCTGCTGTTCCACATCGGTTCTGAGCATAACTATGCAAAAGGATCTTCTGATGTAACAACCTTTATCAAAAGGAAGCTCTACACTGAGAACACTAGGCTAGTGGAGCTATCTCAACTGTTGAGGGTGATGGTAACAAAGCTGGATGACATAATTGACAAAAATCTTAGCAGTGTCTAGGCAAAAACTGGCATTGTGTCAGGACTAAGAGTCCTCTTACTTCGATCTAATGCCTTTGATTGCACGTGGAAGCCCATGTTGAGCATGCTTCCCCCCTCATAGGAAAAATTATAAAGAAATGCACCATCTGTAGAATGCGAGCACAGCTTCGAAAAATAAATCATGTAGTTAACGAACCAAAAACAACAGCACAGGGAAAACTGAAGGGTTTCACCGGGAAAGTCAATTTTTTGTGTGCCTGGACTACCCCCCCTCCCCCATCTCATTATCCTTGTACAGCCGTGGGTCCGTAATATAATTACAAACAATTTGTAGACTGCAAATGAACCGCAAGAAGCCAGAACGAATAAAATGTTTGACTAAAACAATCATTTCAAACCTTGCTTACATTTGTATATGATCACGTGTGTCTCTATTATGCATGGATACTTGAACAGATTTCTTAAATACAAATTTAAAACATAACAAAAACATATTTTTTCTCAGAAAACTTGAGGGGCCGAATGAAACCACCCAAGATCCAAATTTGGCCCAGGGGTTGTGGGAACCCTGCTTTGTCCTCAATGTCACTCAGAAACAAATTCCAAGATCTAGCTGGTAATGGTTCTGTTCCAAATAAAACGATTGTTAAATACCTTCAGCTCCAACACCTGGTTCTAGCTCTTTTGAGGTGTACTAATGCACTAGATAGTAAAATAATTAATGCAAACGCTGTTAGTCTGTGCTCATCTGCGTTCTAACTGTTTCTAGCTCTTCGAGTCAACAAATATCTCCTGTGCTCTCTCAGATGTGCAGTCCTGAATGATTAGATAGCTAAACTCATAACTACCTAGCTACAGTTTGCTATTTCTCTGGCACGTGCAGAATCTGATTTACTGATCTAACTTAGCTAGCTAAGGTTAGCATAAACAACTCAAATAAGCAAAGAGAAACGACAGTCCATCATTACTTTAAAGACATGAAGGTCAGTCAGTCATTCCAGAACAGAACAAGAACTTTTAAAAGTTTCTAAAGTGTAGTGGCAAAACCCATCAAGTGCTATGATGAAACTGGAAACTGGAAACCACCACAGGAAAGGAAAACCCAGAGCTACCTCTGCTGCCGACATTTTATTTATTTATTTGACCTTTATTTAACTAGGCAAGTCAGAACAAATTCTTATTTACAATGACAGCCAAACCTAGAAGACACTGGGCCACTGGGAGCACAGCGATAACTTCACTACAGTTACCAGCCTCAGAAATTACAGCCCAAATAAATGCTTCACGGAGTTCAAGTAACAGACATCTCAACATCAAGTGTTCAGAAGGACTGCGTAAATCAGGCCTTCATGGTCAAATTGCTGCAAAGAAACCAATACTAAAGAACACCAATAAGAAGAAGAGACTTGCTTGGGCCAAGAAACACAAGCAATGGACATTAGACCATTAGACAGTGGAAATCTGTCCTTTGATCTGATGAGTCCAAATTTGCGATTTTTGGTTCCAACCGTCTAGTCTTTGTGAAACGCAGAGTAGGTGAACGGATGATCTCTGCATGTGTGATTCCCACCGTGAAGCATGGAGGAGGTGTGATGGTGTTTTTCTGGCGACACTGGTGATTTATTTAGAATTCAAGGCACACTTAACCAGCATGGCTACCACAGCATTCTGCAGCGATACGCCATCCCACCTGATTTGCGCTTTGTGAGATTTTTTTTTAGAAAAACCATTGCATGAGTAGGTGTGTCCAAACTTTTGACTGGTACTGTATATATCAAGCTAGCAACTATTTCTCTCTTCTTGCCCATGTGTAATTATAAAATGTATTAAGATAAGAGTAATGGGTTAGTTAGTTAATTAACTCAATTATATTTTAACCAATAGTCTCCAGTATTGATTCGCAAACTGTTAGCTAGTTGGCTAACGTTAACTAGTTTATTGCATTTGCGGAGCCCAGCTAATTTAACGTTATTTATTTAACTAACCGTTAGTTCCTCAGTATGTTTTTTTTAATGGAAAATGGATAGATAGCTAGCTACTGTACCTACACTTTTTTCTCTTGCATTTGACACTAGTTAGCTAACTCTTAGCGGGGGGGCGCACAGCCCTCCATGTGCTCGCCAGAGGTAGCCTGACTGCCATTAGGTACCGAGATGAGATCCTCAGACCCCTTGTGAGACCATATGCTGACACATGCACATTTGTGGCCTGCTGGAGGTCATTTTGCAGGGCTCTGGCAGTGCTCCTCCTTGCACAAAGGCGGAGGTAGCGGTCCTGCTGCTGGGTTGTTGCCCTCCTACGGCCTCCTCCACGTCTCCTGATGTACTGGCCTGTCTCCTGGTAGCGCCTCCATGCTCTGGACACTACGCTGACAGACACAGCAAACCTTCTTGCCACAGCTCGCATTGATGTGCCATCCTGGATGAGCTGCACTACCTGAGCCACTTGTGTGGGTTGTAGACTCCGTCTCATGCTACCACTAGAGTGAAAGCACCGCCAGCATTCAAAAGTGACCAAAACATCAGCCAGGAAGCATAGGAACTGAGAAGTGGTCTGTGGTCACCACCTGCAGAACCACTCCTTTATTGGGGGTGTCTTGCTAATTGCCTATAATTTCCACCTGTTGTCTATTCCATTTGCACAACAGCATGTGACATTTATTGTCAATCAGTGTTGCTTCCTAAGTGGACAGTTTGATTTCACAGAAGTGTGATTGACTTGCAGTTACATTGTGTTGTTTAAGTGTTCCCTTAATTTTTTTGAGCAGTGTATAACTACATTGATAGCTAGAACAAAATGACTAGCTATGGATTGTGATTCACATATGTTGTTTGGATTGGAGAGACAATGTCAGAGGAAGGCCCCAGAAATGGTCTAACTGTTCTCTCTGCTATCGCACGGCAAGCGATACCGGAGCGCCAAGTCTAAGTCCAAAAGGCTCCTTAACAGCTTCTACCCCCAAGCCATAAGACTGCTGAACAATTAATCAAATGGCTACCCGGGCTATTTATATTGAACCCCCCTCCCCCCCCCTTGTTTTTACACTGCTGATACTCGCTGTTTATTATCTATGCATGGTCACTTTACCCCTACCTACATGTACAAATTACTTATTAATTTAGTAAATATTTTCTTAACTCTCTTTCTTGAATTGCATTGTTGGTTAAGGGCTTGTAAAGTAAGCATTTCATGGTAAGGTCTACACCTGTTGTATTCGGCGCATGAGACAAATACAATTTGATATACACTCAGCGAAGTCAACAGAAAATATAACTAGATCTATAGCTAGAACAGCAATGGCTAGCTAGCTATGGATTTTGATTCACAATGTTTAGAGAGAGTTGTGTCTGACAACAAGTGAGTGAAATTGGGAGCCGTAGCAAGTGTGCGAGACATGTCTGGGAGAACGAGAGAGGAGAGGATTGTTCTGATCCATCATGGCAGCAGGCTCAGCCTACACCCCGCCCGTGTCTTTACTGACAGCCGAATCAAGCTGGTTGAGGCTAAGTATTCAACACGGTTTGAGTGACATGATAAATTCAGGCTTTTAGCAACTCTCTGATTACGGATAATGTCATAACAAAATTGTAATTTCTCATATCTGTAACGATACTCATTTTGTATGAGTACTTGGTGTCATGTAAAAATCTTTTCAGCATGAAATAGTTCCCCATCGCTCTGATTGTGTTGTGATTTTGTTGTCATATTGTAAAATTTCCACGGCGTGAAAATGTTCACAGTTCATTAATTGCATGACCTTGATAGCAAGCCACAGCCACGAGTGGAACAAGATGTCGGACTGAACACAGCGGTGGAGATCGCCTCGAGATAAACACGTAGTATTCAATATCTGCAAGTTAGACTAAATATTAGCACTTCACATACTGTTGGGTAATAACCTTCAATCTGGATAACAACACAAAAGAAGTCATAAGGCTAGAGAAATGTATCAACAAATATTACGAAAACAAGCAACACCCAAACATGATGGAGAGTAAACAAGGAGATCCAATCTCCAAAAGAAAACGCGACTCCTCGACGGACACAGACTATTTAAGCTTTTTACCAACGGGGAATGGTAAGGGTGGAAACCAATCTGTGAAAATCAATAAATGACAAACTGGGCATACTTGAATTAAACAGTAACGATATATAAGAGTTGTAGGCGAGCCTCGAGATGAGTGACGAAAAAGCTGCAACAATGGAGAAAGAAACAAACAAGCTAGAAGCGACAGTCAATAAGATTGAAACAGACGTTAATGAATTTAAAAAGGAGAACGTCTTTCTGAGAGAAGCCTTACTTGAGAGAAAATCTGGTACTTACTGGTATCCAAAAGAAAGAAGTTCCTGCGGTGAGGGAGATTCTTCTTACAGCACTTCAGATACCATGCAAATTTGTTGACAAATTCCAACTTGAACGTGTACACCGTTTCGGACAGAGATATGAGCGCCCAATTGTTGCCAAATGTGACCCATTTCAGGAAACTAGGCGCATGTCGCAGGTCACTACTTCACAGGAGAGCTATTTGAACGTAAAAACTAATTTAGGGTCAAAATGCATTTTTGTCAGAAATGCCTTCTCGAACATGAACTTTCATGTGCCTTAACAAACTTGTATGCCGTCTGTAAAAACGAATATCTATAAATATGAATTGTTAACTTCTTTGGTATAGGGGGGCAGCATTTTCACTTTTGGATGAATTTCGTGCCCATAGTGAACTGCCTCCTACTCTGTCCCACATGCTAATATATGCATATTATTATTACTATTGGATAGAAAACACTCTGAAGTTTCTAAAACTGTCTGTGAGTATAACAGAACTCATATGGCAGGCAAAACCTGAGAAAAAATCCAAACAGGAAGTGAAAATTCTGAGAGTGGTCGTTGTTAAAGTCATCGCCTGTTCAATTCCCTGTAATATATGGATCTGTTTGCACTTCATACGCCTTTCACTAGATGTCAACAGTCAGTAGAACGTGGAATGAAGCTTATGCTGTGTTGTGGGACCAGATGGGAGGGGAATGAGTCAGTGGTCTGGCAGATTGCCAGTTCTTGGTCACGCGCTTTCCTCATTATATCGTCTTGCGTTCCATTAAATCAAATCAAATCAAATTTTATTCAAATCAAATCATTATAGAGACTGAAAGAAATTCTCCGGTTGTAACCTTATTGGATATAAATGATAACAACATCCTGAAGATTGATTCTCTACTAAGTTTGACCAGTTTATTCGACCTGGAATATAACTTTTTGAAGTTTTCGTCCGACGTTTGCCTGCATCTGCGCGAGCGTTTGGACACGTGTACTACACATGCTAGCAAAATTAGCTATTTGGACATAAGTAATGGACATTATCGAACAAAACAACGATTTATTGTGGAACTAGGATTCCTGGCACTGCATTCTGATGAAGATAATCAAAGGTAAGGGAATATTTATGATGTCATTTCGTATTTCTGTTGACTCCAACATGCCGGAGAAATGTTGTTACATCTGAGCGCAGTCTCAGATTATTGCATGATGTGTTTTTTACGTAATTTTTTTTGATTTTTTAAATCTGACAGCGGTTGCATTAGGAACAAGTGTATCTTTAATTATATGTAAAACATGTATCTTTTATCAACGTTTATGATGAGTATTTCTGTTATTTGACGTGGCTCTCTGTAATTACTCCGGATATTTTGGAGGCATTTCTGAACATGGCGCCAATGTAAACCGAGATTTGTGGATATAAATATGTACATTATCGAACAAAACATAAATGTATTGTGTAACATGATGTCATATGAGTGTCATCTGATGAAGATGTTCAAAGGTTAGTGATTAATTTTATCTCTATTTCTGGTTTTTGTTACTACTATCTTTTGCTGGGAAAATGGCTGTGTTTTTCTGTGGCTATGTACTGAGCTAACATAATTGTTTGGTGTGCTTTCCCCGTAAATCATTTTTGAAATCAGACATGTTGGCTGGATTCACAACATGTGTAGCTTTAATTTGGTGTCTTTCATGTGTGATTTCATGAAAGATTGATTTTTATAGTAATATATTTGAATTTGGTGCGCTACATTTTTTCTGGATTTTGGCCAAGTGGGACGCTACCGTACCACATATCCTAGAGAAGTTAAATTACGAGCCTAGTTGGTGTAGCCACAGAAAAAGACAACTTTCCCGCTAGCCATGATTGGCTGAGATAATGAGTGGGCTTGACATAACGCGAGATCAGTTGGGATTGATCTGCCATATAGCACACTTCTGTCTATTTGAGCTGGTCAGTATGTCTAGGTAATCCTGTCTAGAGCGTTTTTTCTCTCAAATGTATCGTGTAGTACTAAAACGGTATACAGTGGTTGCTCAACTAAACGTTTTCGATTATGCTGCGGTACTTAGAGGTAATTTGTGGTTTAGTACGGTACCCTGCGTCACCACTTCATTGCTCCAGACCAGTGTATGGGGGATAGAGCACTGATAATGGTTTTGGGTCTACTGTGTCTCTAACTGACAATGAATGGGCGACATAAACCTAAATAGAAACTGATGATTGTGCACGACTTAAGGTTTTTATTATTTTATTTTGTTAGGATTGTTTTGCTCTTACTGTAGTAGTGTAGCCCACTCCCGACCGATCACGTTGTACAGCGCCTCACAGTGGTGCAACGGTCTAAGACACTGCATAGCAGTGCAATCTGTGTTGTTACAGATGCTAGTTCAATACCTGTGCTGGCCTTGACTGGGAGACCCCAAGAGATAGATGACTGTAGTTTTTTTGGGTTTCTCTCCCTCTAAAACAGAAATAAAGAATTCTAAATAACAAACTGGCTTTATTTACAAATCAGTAACAATGTCTCACCCCATGTTCAAGAATGGCCTTTTTTTCACTCATTTTACATTATTTGAAAACATCTCCAAAATATTGTTATTTCTTAACCAAAGCAATTATATAGAATTATATAAAACCCCCTTGGATATTCTAATAGATATATTATTAACCCTGTTGTTAGCAAGACAATATATATTGGTCATATCTCCTGGGATTACCTTGCAGTTCTCCAGCTGTGTCACGCCCTGACCTTAGTTATATATGTTTTCTGTATTATTGTGGTCAGGTCAGGGTGTGACGTGGGTGGGTATGCGTGTTTTGTGTTGTCTATTTTTTATTTTTTTTATTTTTTATCTATGGGGTTTTTGAAAGTCTAGGTTATTGTAGGTCTATGGTGGCTTGAATTGGTTCCCAATCAGAGGCAGCTGTTTATCGTTGTCTCTGATTGGGGATCCTATTTAGGTTTCCATTTAGGTTTTGTGGGTTATTGTCTATGTGTAGTTGCATGTCAGCACTAGTTGTTTATAGCTTCACGTTCGTTTTGTTAGTTTGTTTAAGTGTTCTTCGTTTAATTTAAAGAAGAATGTATTCCAATCACGCTGCGCCTTGGTCTCCTCGTTACGACGAACGTGACAGAATAACCCACCATAAAAGGACCAAGCAGCGTGATAAAGAGGAGTGGACATCATGGACCCAGGAGAAAAATGAGTGGAGGACATCCTGGACCTGGGAGGAGGTAATGGCAGGGGACAAGACCTTGCCATGGAAGCTGGTGGAAACAGTGCAGAAGGAACGGCGATACTACGAGGAGAAATACCGGAGAATAGAGGAACAATATTACTGCTTACAATTCTGACTACAACCACGCTTAAAAAAAAATAATAAAGGAAAGCCTTACACTCTAGGAGCTCAGATGCAAAAATATTTATGTCTAACGTTTCGACAGACAATCTGTCTTCATCAGGGTATAATGACAAACACTGCGAGATGACTCATTTAAATAGTGTCAAAAGACACACACAGGTGTCTGTAATCATGGCCAGTCTGATATCATTGGTTAATTCTCATGTATTAAAATAGCATACAAAAAACATAAATGGATAGCGTACGATCATAGATAGAATTTCGCTACATAAGCCTACAAACATTTACAATAGCAAAATCACAAGAATGGCTTCAGATCAAAGTCTATGTTGAGACCGAAGGGAGCTAGGGTCTGTAAATTAAAGATCCAGGCAGCCTCTCGTTTTAACAAATTGTCGAGGTCACCCCCTCTCCTAGGGAGGGTGACATGTTTGATGCCAATATAACGTAGAGATGAAATCGAGTGGTTTTCTTCCAAAAAGTTGGCCGCAACTGGGTATGTCGGGTTTTTCCACCTAATGGTGCTACGATGCTCCGAGATACGTACTTTTAATTCGCGCTTTGTTTTACCCACATCATTTTTTACCACAAAGACAAGTTATAAGATAAATAACTGCCTTAGTGGAGCATGTGATAACACCTTTGATTGGGATCTGTTTCCCTGTTTGGGGGTGTTTGAAGGATCTTGTTTGAAGGATCTACAAGTGCCGTTACAAATCAGAGTTTACCAATTGATCTCTGAGGTTTCTGCCCCGCGAGAATACGACCAAGGGAAGGTCCTAAAACACATTACCGATACTATCATCGGACCTTAGAATGTGCCAATGTTTGTGAACGATTCCCTTAATTAGTTCAGAGAACTTTGAATAGTGGGTAGTTGGAACGCAAGAATGCTTATTTTTGCGAAACTGACCTTGAAAAAGGTCATGTTTTGTTTTGAATTTTCTCTATGGCAGTATTAATCTGACAATTTTTGTACTCCCTCTCCTTGAATTTTCTTTGAGTCTCAGCCATATTTCTGTCGAAATCTGATTGTTTTTTACAAATTCTTTTGATTCGACAGAATTGGCTGCAGGGCAAACAGTTTTTCAATGGAAGTGATATGGAAGCCATATACAATTGGTTTTGATTTATGGACAATGTTCTTTTGATGCGTTGAATTTATCAAGATATAATTTTGTTGTGTTGCAATACTTCTTTGCATTCATCCGACATTTCAATAGTTTAATATGGAATTTCATTAGAACCCTTGGACATAGGCTATTCATTAATATAATGTATACATTTCTCCTCCTTCATGCATTTTTTGTGGAACAGTTACATTTCAATATAGCCTGCTGATCTTCAAAGTCCAAATAAAGTGATAAAAAAAACATTTTATTGCCATATACACGGTTCAATTTACTAAAACGTACACAGTTTAATTTACTAATACAACTATTAGGAAATCTGAGAGATCTAGGTCTTGAGCTACCATGATGTCCAATTGCATCAGTGCTGCTGACAGTGTGGCACATTGACAACTCTTTGTGCTTAGCAGAATATTCCACTTTGAATATCCCGCAAGTACCAAGCAGGCAAGCCATTCTAAAGTATTGTGCGCCCTCGACTGGGCATAAGAATGACCAACACGCACAAGGCATTTGAGGATTTTCTGTTTTTGCTAACGCAAAAGTAACGACACTTTTAATTGCAGTGTAACCTAGTTAGTTGTAAAAGTAATGTTCCCCAATGGAAGTCAAACAAACTTGGCTCTGACACATTCCATGAAATCCATCTGTAATATCCCATAATATAGCATTGGTCTTTCTTTTAGCACATTTTGGACACCCCTGAAGAAAGCAGGCGAAGGCATAGAAACATGATTAATGGCATCTATGGGTCTGGACAATGATCCAGAATAAATGCATTTCTGCCTGCGGTAGAAAAGCATCCGTCGCAAGTTAATTGTGCTTGAAATAAGCTGAATTGTCTGAATGGAATTAAAACCCTTCCTCCCTCCTGATATTCAAAAGGGGTTGCAGCAATAGTCACATTGAACAGGGTGCTGCTGCATATTTCCCAAACAATTTGGAAAACTGTGGGTCTGTCACAAATTATTTTCTTGCACAGCTAGTATTGCAAAGCCTGCAGTTTTTGTGGTGGAATTTTTCTTTAAAGATCTGCCTGTAATAAATACTATAAGTGGCCCCCATTGATCAGAGAACTAATTTCCCCTGACAAGACGCTCTGTCTTACGTACTCGGGCTTGCCTCCCAAGTGGCACCCTATTCTCTATATGGTGTACTACTTTTGACCAGGGCCCTATTGGCTCTGGTCAAAAGTAGTGCACTATATAGTAAATAGGGTGCCATTTGGGCGCATCACGAAGCAAGATGTGGCGTAAGCCTCCATAAAGCTAAATGCTCCTTGTTAATAGGGACAGAAGTGCTCAGTCATGCACATACAAGCAATATGCATGGGTCTATGAAAGTCTCATCAGTGAACCATTTTAACAGTGGAGGTCAATATTTGGGTGTAGGCATTTTTTTTGCTAAGGAAGCCTAACATCCTAAATACCCGTGGCCCTATAAAACTGACTGACAGTGCAATGTCACCACCTAGTGGACAATTCATATTTTAATTTAGTCATTTGAACCAAATCTGAATGCACTAAGTGGCGACTGACTAGACGCATGATAATCATGTCTAAAATTGTTGTCAAATTAAGGTGTGTTCTCCCACACAGAGATGGAAGACAACTCATTCATTTTAATTCCTATTTAAATGGGTTGGCAAAGAACACTCAGCATCGGTAGTGCCTAACTAGTAATGCCACTGGTTACGTTCCCCAGCAAGAAGGGGGAACTAACAAAAAGTCACTGACAAGCAAAACTAGACAGGTGGGGTTTTAGGAGGGGTTCTGAAAGTTTACTAGCAACAACCACTGGAACGGAACCTAAGACACCCACCATGAACACCCACTAAATGTGGCCAAGAGGCAGCAAACAAAAGAAAAACCCACACCAAACTTAAAAACAGGAAGTAAAAGAACAAGTGGCGGAAAACAAAAACAGGGAAGATCAGATAAAAGGTGGCTTTTCTAGACATCAAATACGGAGCGCCAACTAAAGGTGTAAACCCTCCACATCTCTCTAGACAACTGAAGCATTGGGCCAGCCACTCTAAATATCACCTGGGCCAGAGATGTCATACCGAGATGACAAACCAGCACAGGTGTAACCCATACTGACTAACAAGGTGACACCAATCGGCATGCCCAACGTGCTAATGTCCAACCTCAAAATATAAATGAACAAATCAAAGCCTGTAACACCTTCCCCCTTAAGACAACAAAATATATTCTATATTTTTGGTGAACATATTTACTCACAACCAACAGAAAACAACTTCCATATATCACAACATGATCAACTAAAATGCGTCGCTACTTACACTACCGTTCAAAAGTTTGGGGTCACTTAGAAATGTCCTTGATTTTTAAAGAAAAGCACATTTTTGGTCCATTAAAATAACATTAAATTGTTCAAGAATACAGTGTTGATGTTGTAAATGACCATTGCAGCTGTAAACGGCAGATTTTTTTATGGAATATCTACATAGGCGTACATAGGCCCATTATCAGCAACCATCACTCCTGTGTTCCAATGGCACGTTGTGTTAGCTAATCCAAGTTTATCATTTTAAAAAGCTAATTGATCATTTGAAAACCCTTTTGCAATTATGTTAGCACATCTGTAAACGGTTGTTCTGATTAAAAAAGCAATATTGGCCTTCTTTAGACTAGTTGAGTACCTGGAGCATCAGCATTTGTGGCTTCGAGTACAGTCTCAAAATGGCCAGAAACAAATAACTTTCTTCTGAAACTCATCAGGCTATTCTTGTTCTGAGAAATGAAGGCTATTCCATGCGAGAAATTGCCAAGAAACGGAAGATCTCGTACAACACTGTGTACTTCTCCCTTCACAGAACAGCGCAAACTGGCTCTAACCAGAATAGAAAGAGGAGTGGAAGGCCCCGGTGCACAACTGAGAAAGAGGACAAGTACATTAGTGTGTCTAGTTTGAGAAACAGACGCCTCACAAGTCCTCAACTGGCAATTCATTAAATAGTACCCTCAAAACACCAGTCTCAACGTCAACATTGAAGAGGCAAATCCGGGATGCTGGCCTTCTAGGCAGAGTTTCAAAGAAAAAGCCATATCGCAGACTGGCCAATAAAAATAAAAGATGTTATGGACAGACATCTAAGTTTGAGGTGTTCGCATCACAAAGAAGAACATTCATGAGACGCAGAAAAAATGAAAAGATGCTGGAGGAGTGCTTGATGCCATCTGTCAAGCATGGTGGAGGCAATGTGATGGTCTGGGGTAGAGTTCGACCGATTAATCGGAATGGCCGATTTCAAATTTTCATAACAATCGGTAATCGGCATTTTTGGACACCGATTATGGCTGATTACATTGCACTCCACGAGGAGACTGCGTGGCAGGCTGACTACCTGTTATGCGAGAGCAGCAAGGAGCCAAGGTAAGGTGCTAGCTAGCATTAAACTTATCTTATAAAATATTCTCTCTTAACATACTCACTAGTTAACTACACATGGTTGATGATATTACTAGTGTATCTAGCTTGTCCTGCATTGCATATAATCGATGCAGTGCCTGTTAATTTATCATTGAATCACAGCCTACTTCGCCAAACGGGTGATTTAACAGGTGCATTCGCGAAAAAAGCACTGTCGTTGCACCAATGTGTACCTAACCATAAACATCAACGCCTTTCTTAAAATCAATAGAAAAGTATATATTTTTCAACCTGCATATTTAGTTAATATTGCCTGCTAACATGATTTTCTTTTAACTAGGGAAATTGTGTCACTTCTCTTGCGTTCATTGCACCCAGTCAGGGTATATGCAACAGTTTGGGCCGCCTGGCTCGTTGCGAACTAATTTGCCAGAATTTTACATAATTATGACACACTGCAAAAAGTCAGCTCTCAAAAATAAGAAAAAAAGCAATAAAATGAGGGAAATATTACATAAAATAAGCAAAATGATCTGCCAACAGAACAGGAACATTTTACTTGCCAAGATTTTTTAAACAAGTAAAAATATCTAGTCTCAAAGAACACACAGATATCTTAAACCTAGTGTGTTCAGACTAAGCACAAGTATTTTGTCTGGATACAAAGAAAAGATTTAAGAATAATTTTCTGAATATGTGGGAAGATGTGCTTAAATTTAGCAAATGCTAGTGCCATCATCTTGAAATAAGGCTATATGTTTAGTAAATATATCTTAAAACTAGTACAACTACACTAAAAACAAGTACATTTGTCTGGATACGAAGAAAATATTTAAGAAATATCTTCTCAATATGTAGGAAAACGTGCTTAAATTTAAAATCCAATGCTATTGCAATCGTCTTGAAATAAGGCAATATTACCAGGAATTTACATAAAAATAGCATATTGTGCTTAAAATAAGTAATCCTGACTAAGATAAACATACTTGTACTACTAGAAAGGAGATAGGCTTGCTTAAAGAAAGAATTAATCTAATTTCTGTTCACTTCTTTATTGAGGACTCAGTATATCCAGAGGCTGATATGGGCAGAACAAAGGATGCAAAAACTACAAAAGGCATTGGTGGTCAAGGTGAAAATGTAAGACCAATGGGAAGATAACAAACATAACAGTGCTTTAAACCTTCTTATAATAAACAACAAACGCCCTGCCTATTTATTAAAGGTTATCGGATCGGTTTTCGGATGGGCCAATACACACAGTTCTGTTATCGGGACCGGAAATGAAAAAATGGTATTGTGCAACCCTAGTCAGTAATGAACTTTTTCCACTCGGCCATATCCTTTTTATATGAAGAAGTCAAGTCCCGGTCGTGGATGGCGTCCGAGAGGACTTCTGTCTGCAGCACAGAGAGGAGTGTCGCAATGCACTTAGGATATGTGAGGTGAAAGGCGTAATAACACGCCATGAGATACGTCACGCTGGCATAGATGTCCTCTTTTGGGAAGGTCACCACAGGCATGGTTCCAATAGCCAGTACGCAGTTGGTTTCGCAGACAATCACGACAGGGCTGAAGAGTGGTCTCGCCTGAAGAAAGGTGTTCTGCAGACTGACACAAAGAGAAAAACAAATATGACCACAAAGACAATTCACCCTCCCGGGTGGCGCAGTGGTCTAGGGCACTGCATCGCAGTGCTAGCTGCGCCACCAGAGTCTCTGGGTTCGCGCCCAGGCTGGGCTGGGTTCGCGCCCAGGCTCTGTCGCAGCCGGCCGCAACCGGGAGGTCCGTGGGGCGACGCACAATTGGCATAGCGTCGTCCGGGTTAGGGAGGGTTTGGCCGGTAGGGATATCCTTGTCTCAGTATGTAAAATGTAATAAATGTATGCACTCTACTGTAAGTCGCTCTGGATAAGAGCGTCTGCTAAATGACTAAAATGTAAATGTAAAAATGTATGTTATGGTTGAGTAATGAAAATTCTAATACATGCACACATTTCTTACCTCAAGGATGTGAAGCATCGCCTCACTTGCATGTCCGAACTTCTTCGGTGGAGCCACAGGTTATGGGAACATATCTGGTAAAGCCTTCATCATAGCGATTGAGTGCTTCACTGTTAAAAACGAAAATAGTTTCATTTGAGTTACTGCAGCCAGTTATTTAAACAAAAATGAATCCGTTCATGGGATTCTCCACTGTCTACAGAGCCAGTAATTACCTTTGTCCAACAGCGGTGGCTTCATGACCTTTTAGAACACTCCATAAAACTATGCCTTGTTGTAAAAGGTCCCTCAGTGGGTCTTCAGTTCAGGTATGAAGCAGGAGTTCCCTGGATTGAGGATCCGCCGGAGTTCATCCATAACCTGACACAGACAGACAGTGTAAGACTCTGTCTATCTAGCTGGAGGTGTAGGAAGCTTTAGCCTGGACCGAATTCTCACGAGCTCACTGTTTTACATTTGCCCGAAGTAGTTTACCCCCATCCCTGCTATGGCTTCTCACGATGCTCAGTTCCCACACCATATCTCATTTGAGATTCGGTCTGGTGTTAACCAGGCTAAAGAAGCATAGGCCTACTTAAAATTAATACATTTGCTTACATGATCCAGTTCTCTGAAGGAGGAATACGCTTGAAGTATTTTGGTAGCCCTGTCCTGCTCCTTAGTAGCATCAGAGTCGATGAAGGCCCGTCTTGCTTGGAATTCAAGGTCCAGGAGCTGGGAAACATCCTTCTGGTTTGGTCTGGCCTTGGTTTTGTACATCTCCTGTAGAGTTGTATAATGTCTCGCCTGGTTCTGTAGGCTCTCAGTAGTTTCTGATGCCAGAAAACATAACAAACCCGACCAATTAACATTTAAAAATGTAGACTGAAATTAAGACCAGTGATTCCGCTGCTACTACCCCCCGACCCCCCCCCCCCCAGACATCTCATTCCACAGGAAACACAGAAGACTAAATAGTCACTTTGTTTCTAGTCCCTCATTTAGAGTAGTAGTAGAAGTTGCATTTATACAGAAACACTATCCACTATTTCAATGTGTGTACTTACCACCCAACTGTTCAACCTCTGGGGTGCTGCATCTAGATAGTGGGGGTCTCTCCAAGACCAGGGTTGAGGAGGTGGATTCATCAGTGTCATCAGTGGACATCTCCTGGCTGCTCTGAAATCTAAGGCTTTGTGGCCTCTTTCTTGAAGGGGTCGCTCCTTGCTTCTTTTTGGGGGTTGTCACATTCTGAATTCCAGATTCCTAACAAACAACAAATTGTTTGTGTTATAAATCACATTAAACAAAATTGAATCCAGAAATGAAACAATACAAGCAGACACATGTTGCCCTGATTAATCTGGATGAAGCACAACCCTCCTATTTTGAGTGACTCCATTTTGTTGCTTCCAGCCTACAGACAGAAACTAAAACAAGAAGCTCCCGCGCTCAGGTCTGTTCAACGCTGGTCCGACCAATCTGGGAGAACAAAATGGAGTCGCATCACTGTGGGCAAACTACCTGCCCTCCAGGACACCTACACCACCCGATTTCACAGGAAGGCCATAAAGATCATCAAGGACAACAACCACCCGAGCCACTGCCTGTTCACCCCGCTATCATCCAGAAGGCGAGGTCAGTACAGGTGCATCAAAGCAGGGACCTAGAGACTGAAAAACAGCTTCTATCTCAAGGCCATCAGACTGTTAAACAGCCACAACTAACATTGAGTGGCAGCTACCAACATACTGACTCAACTCCAGCTCACTTTAATAATGGAAATCGATCAAAAATGTATCACTAGCCACTTTAAACAATACCACTTAATATAATGTATATGTATATATTGTACTCTATATCATCTACTGCATCTTGCCATCTTTATGTAATACATGTATCACTAGCCACTTTAAACCATGTACTTTTATGTTTACATACCCTACATTACTCATCTCATATGTACAGTGGGGCAAAAAAGTATTGTCAGTCACCAATTGTGCAAGTTCTCCCACTTAAAAAGATGAGAGGCCTGTAATTTTCATCATAGGTACACTTCAACTATGACAGACAAAATGAGGGAAAAAAATCCAGAAAATCACATTGTAAGATTTTTAATGAATTTATTTGCAAATTATGGTGGAAAATAAGTATTTGGTCACCTACAAACAAGCAAGATTTCTGGCTCTCACAGACCTGTAATTTCTTCTTTAAGAGGCTCCTCTGTCATCCAATCGTTACCTGTATTAATGGCACCTGTTTGAACTTGTTATCAGTATAAAAGACACCTGTCCACAACCTCAAACAGTCACACTCCAAACTCCACTATGGCCAAGACCAAAGAGCTGTCAAAGGACACCAGAAACAAAATTGTAGACCTGCACCAGGCTGGGAAGACTGAATCTGCAATAGGTAAGCAGCTTGGTTTGAAGAAATCAACTGTGGGAGCAATTATTAGGAAATGGAAGACATACAAGACCACTGATAATCTCCCTCGATCTGTGGCTCCACGCAAGATCTCACCCGTGGGGTCAAATGATCACAAGAACGGTGAGCAAAAATCCCAGAACCACACGGGGGGACCTAGTGAATGACCTGCAGAGAGCTGGGACCAAAGTAACAAAGCCTACCATCAGTAACACACTACGCCACCAGGGACTCAAATCCTGCAGTGCCAGAGGTCCTGGAGTGGCCTAGCCAGTCTCCAGATCTCAACCCCATAGAAAATCTTTGGAAGGGGTTGAAAGTCTGTGTTGCCCAGCAACAGCCCCAAAACATCACTGCTCTAGAGGAGATCTGCATGGAGGAATGGGCCAAAATACCAGCAACAGTGTGTGAAAACCTTGTGAAGACTTACAGAAAACGTTTGACCTCTGTCATTGCCAACAAAGGGTATATAACAAAGTATTGAGATAAACTTTTGTTATTGACCAAATACTTATTTTCCACCATAATTTACAAATAAATTCATAAAAAATCCTACAATGTGATTTTCTGGATTTTTTTTCTCTCATTTTGTCTGTCATAGTTGAAGTGTACCTATGATGAAAATTACAGGCCTCTCTCATCTTTTTAAGTGGGAGAACTTGCACAATTGGTGGCTGACTAAATACTTTTTTGCCCCACTGTACACTACCAGTCAAAAGTTTGGGGTCACTTAGAAATGTCCTTGTTTTGAAAGAAAAACACTTTTTTTTGTCCATTAAAATAACATGAAATTGATCAGACATGCAGTGTAGACATTGTTATTGTTGTAAATTACCTTGTTCTCTTGTGAATGGTGGTTTCCAGCATTGACTCTCCATGACGGTAGAGGGGCCTCTCTACGCCACTGACCAGGTGCATTATCATCTCTGGTGGTGTGTAGACCATCCTGGAGACTTTCTGAGAGCAGAGGTAATTGGGGAGCGCAGTCGCGGCAAGGACAAGATCTCTAACTTTCTCTGGATCCAAATTGATGGTGGTCCTGAACACATCGGTTTGCGAACACTCCAAATGCGTCCTCCACACAACTTATAGCACTGGACAATCTGAAATAAAAGTAGTAATGAGTATATATAATATACTGTATATAGTGAGTATGAACTACACATTTTTTGTAGATTAAGGTCTGTTTTAAATTTTTTCCCATAACAGTTTTATGAAATATCAACTGTAGTTGAAGATAATGTGGTCAGTTGGCCCCTTGGGTATGGCTTCATGATGTTCTTCTTCAAGTCGAAAGCCTCATCGGATACCACCACATAGGGGACATGTGCACTCTGCGGTGGGAGCTGTAGTGCCTGGCTGAGGGAACACCTGTTTCAGACCCCCACATTTTATAAATGTTTGCAAATGTATTAAAAAGGAAATACAGAAATATCTCATTTACACAAGTATTCACACCCCTGTGTTAATACATGTTAGAATCACCTTTGGCAGTGATAACAGCAGTGAGTCTTTCTGGGTAAGTCTCGAAGAGCTTTGCACACCTGGATTGTAAAATATTTGTAATTTTTTTTTTTTTTTTTCTTCAAGCTCTGTCAAGTTGGTTGTTGATAATTGCTAGACAGCCATTTTCAAGTCTTGGTATGGATTTTCAAGCCGATTTAAGTCACAACTGTAACTAGACCACCCAGGAATATTCAATGTCATCTTGGTAAGCAACTCCAGTGTATATTTGGCTTTGGGTTTTAGGTTATTTTCTGGCTGAAAGGTGAATTTGTCTCCCAGTGTCTGTTGGAAAGCAGACTGAACCAGTTTTTCCTCCAGGATTTTGTATGTGCTTAGCTCTATTCCGTTTATTTTTATCCTTTGCCGATGACAAGAATACCCATAAAATGATGCAGCCAACACCATGCTTGAAAATATGAAGAGTGGTACTTAGTGATGTGTTGTGTTGGATTTGCCTCAAACATAAGACATATGGTACATTGTTTTGCAGTTTTACTTAAAAGCCTTCTTGCCAAACAGTTTTTTTTTTGCATGTTTTTTAATATTTGTCTTCTTTACAAGCTTCCTTCTTTTCACTCTGTCAATTAGGTTAGTATTGTGGAGTAACTACAATGTTGTTAATCCATCTTCAATTCTCCTATCACAGCCATTAAACTCTGTAACTGTTTTAAAGTCACCTTTGGCCTAATGGTGAAATCCCTGAGTGGTTTCCTTCCTCTCCGGCAAGTTAGGAGGGAAGGATGCCTGTATCTTTCTCGTGACTGGGTGCATTGATACACCATCCAAAGTGTAATTAATTACTTCACCCATGCTCAAAGGGATATTCAATGTCTACCCCCCCCCCCCCCCCCCCCATCTACCAATAGGTTCCCTTCTTTTGCGAGGCATTGGACAACCTCCCTGGTCTTTCTGGTTTGAAATTCATTGCTCAACTGCGGGACCTTACAGACAATTGTATGTGTGGGGTACAGAGATGAGGTAGTCAATTAAAAATCATGTTAAACACTTTTTGCACACAGAGAGAGTCCATGCAACTTATTATGTGACTTGTTAAGCACATTTTTACTCATTAACTTATTTAGGCTTGCCATAACAAAGGGGTTGAATACTTATGGACTCGAGACAATTCAGCTTCTAATTTGTACTAATTTGTGAACATTTCTGAAAACATAATTCCACTTTGACGTTATGGGGTATTGTGTGTCCGCCAGTGACAGAACATATCCATTTTAAATTCAGGCTGTAACACAACAAAATGTGGAAAAAGTCAAAGGGTGTGAATACTTTCTGAAAGCACTGTATTCTCCATTTGTACGTGGCATCTACTTGTCCACAAGGTGGAGCTGTTGTGCCATGTTGGGCTCTTTTCCCAACCGCTACCTGTTTTGTTGTTTTTGCCTTTGTTGCTCAGTTGGTTTGTCCCTCACAGGGAAAGGTATGGGCCCTAGATAAGATCAGAGGCAAGGTGGGGCACATCCATCAGAACACCAAGGCGCTGCATCTGGACTGCCTCAAAGCCCACTGCTTCAACAGCACCAAGGCTGTGTGCACTTACCAGGCCCAGGACACTGAAAGTATGGAATGTGAGTAATAGTATGCATCACAAATAGCACCCAATTCCTTATGTAGTACACTACTTTTGAAAGTAGTGCACTATGTAGGTAATAGGGTGCCATTTGGAACACAGACATGGCCACCACTGATGCTCTCAATGTTATTCTCACCTCTCGTTGCCTGGCATGATTACTAATTCAGAGACGTTCATACTTTTATTTTATCCTGTCTTCAGGTCCTCCCTTCCCTCCAGAGAGTTCTGTCCGGGTGCTGCTGGACGCTCCTTGTAGCAGTCTGGGACGGAGCCCCAGCATGGCTTGCACCTGGAGCCTGGAGGAGATCCAGCCTCTACAGCGCAAGCTCTTCCGCACAGTTTGTCTCACACACGCACACAGATGCATGCACGCACGCTCGAACACATGCCCGCTCAAATACACACACAAGCACACAGTGGCTGTGACATGCATGCACGCATACTTACCTCACATAACATTGGCTGTGACCGGTGCTGGCCAGTAGAGGACAGTGTGGCCAACACAGATTGTTGTAGAGCTCTGGGCTACGCTACTCTGATGGAAAGCTTAAGTACAGCCGGCAGATGGATTACTGTGGAGAGATTAGGGTCCAATAGTGAGCACATCACTTATCCCAGCGGCACAAAGCGCTCCATCAGTGTCCACTGGAGTTTCCTGAAGGCCATTTAATATCTAGGCTCTGGTAAGACTGCAGTAAGGTGAATATGTGTGTATGTGTACAGTGCTGTACTAGCGTTTGGACAATGCAATTTCTATCTATTGAGAGATTAGGACCTGTTAAGGAGTGTTTACTGTCAGTGTGACCTTGGTGTGTTGTCTGTGTGTGTCTGTGTGTGTGTGTGTCTGTGTGTGTGTGTGTGTGTGTGTGTGTGTGTGTGTGTGTGTGTGTGTGTGTGTGTGTGTGTGTGTGTGTGTGTGTGTGTGTGTGTGTGTGTGTGTGTGTGTGTGTGTGTGTGTGTGTGTGTGTGTGTGTGTGTGTGTGTATATAATTGGCAGGCGGTACAGCTCCTGAAATGCGGTTGGGTCCTGGTGTACAACAGCTGCACTGTGACTGGCAGAAAACGAGGAGCAGGTGGCCTGGGCCCCTCAACATCTTCCCCTGCCTCAAACTGCAGCCTCGTTTAACACAGGCACACCGGGCATCCTCCAGAGTTTCAGTCCAGAGTTGGGCTGGAGCGTGGCCGAGGCTAGGGCGAAGGACGGCCCCACACAGCAGCCAGAGTCCCCTACCCCAACCTCCCTCGCTCACCAAGCCAACAAGGACACTATCGGCTTCTTCATCGCCAATTTCCTGAAGAGCTGACAGGACTAGACTAGTGGAACTCTCCCCTACCTGGTCAGAACAAAAAGGTTCTCCCTGCCTTCACATGGAGCCTGCAGAGAGGAAGAATTGTGATTACGCCTCTCCCTGTGCTGTTTACAACATCTACCTCTTAGTGCCTGTCTGGCTGCCTACTGGGCCATGTAGGGATGAGTTGTATAAACAGAGAGGGGAGGAGGGGAGGGGAATAAGGGAGAAAATGCAGAGAGAGTGAGTATCAGCAAACGCAGTTCTGCCGTTGCCATAACAACAGTGACGACACAGCTACCGTGGTGACATTGGATTTGCTGGCTCTGGAAGTGGAGATCGGGAAGTAGCGTGCTGAAAGAGGTCATAAGAGGTATTAACAATTCACTGCCTTTTAAGGTGGATTTACATGAGTTTAATATGTCTAGCGAGATCTTTCTCTCTTCAACACCAGATTTGAAGCTTTTCTGTTTACACTAGTATTGGATGTGATGTGGCCAAAGCAGAGACTTAGATAGACATCGCTTCCCTATATCTGTCCCATTATGGCGTCTGTGAAAGCACGGGCAGCGCCATTAAGGCCATCTCCATTTTGAAGTAGTACATTTTCTCCTTCTACTACTAATATGAGTTGGCAAAAAAACTCAGAGGGTCCATACTGCCACCTGGACTGTGTTGTTTGCACAGGTATAATACTTTTTGTAAAAAGGTTTTGGGGATTTTATTAGGATCCCTATTGGCCCACGCCAATGGTGACAGCTAGTCTTACTGGGGTCCGACACATAACGAAAAAGACATTACAAACTTTAACATGTAGTGTGTGTACATCTATCAGTTACACATACATGTCAGTAAATACAAAAAGTAGGTCACATGGGGAGAGATATTGTGCCATGAGCTGATGCTTTATTTTTTAAAGCAGGTTTGCTGTTCACTTGCGCTATAAGAGATGGAAGGGAGTTCCATGCAATCATGGCTCTGTATAATACTGTGTGTTTCCTTGAATTTGTTCTGACCCTGGGGACTGTGAAAAGACCCCTGGTGGCATGTCTGGTAGGGTAAGTGTGTGTGTGTGTGTGTGTGTGTGTGTGTGTGTGTGTGTGTGTGTGTGTGTGTGTGTGTGTGTGTGTGTGTGTGTGTGTGTGTGTGTGTGTGTGTGTGTGTGTGTGTGTGTGTGTGTAAGTTGACTATGCAAACAGTTTATTTCCAACACATGAATGTTTCTTATAAAAACAAGAAGTGATGCAGTCAGTCTTTCCTCAACTCTTAGCCAAGAGAGACTGGCATGCATAATATTGATATTAGTCTGCTTACAATGAAGAACAAACGGGCCACTCTGTTCTGTGCTATCTGCAGCTTAACTAGGTCCTTCTTTGCAGCACTTGAACAAATGACTGGACAATAATTGTTAGAGCCATTTGTTAGATCCGTTTATAGAAGTAACATTTTAGTGTATGGAAGCTTAGCCATGGCTATAATCAAGATAAGATCAAACTAGAGCCTGCAGGACTTGCTTTGCAGAGTATTGGGTCAAAAAAGCAGAGCATTTCTTTATCACAGACAGACCTCTCCCCATCTTTACAACCATTGAATATACAGTTGAAGTCGGAAGTTTACATACACCTTAGCCAAATACAATAAAACTCAGTTTACTACAATTCCTGACATTTAATCCTAGTAAAAATTCCCTGTCTTATGTCAGTTAGGATCACCACTTTATTTTAAGAATGTGAAATGTCAGAATAATAGTAGAGAGAATTATTTATTTCAGCTTTTGTTTCTTTCATCACATTCCCAGTGGGTCAGACGTTTACATACACTCAATTAGTATTTGGTAGCATTGCCTTTAAATTGTTTAACTTTTCAGGTAGCCTTCCACAAGCTTCCCACAATAAATTGGGTGAAGTTTGGCCCGTTCCTCCTGACAGAGCTGGTGTAACTGAGTCAGGTTTTTAGGCCTCCTTGCTCGCACACTCTTTTTCAGTTCTGCCCACAAATCTTCTATAGGATTGAGGACAGGGCTTTGTGATGGCCACTCCAATACCTTGACTTTGTTGTCCTTAAGCCATTTTGCCACAACTTTGGAGGTATGCTTGGGGTTATTGTCGATTTGGAAGACCCATTTGCAACCAAGCTTTAACTTCCTGACTGATGTCTTGAGAGGTTGTTTCAATATATCCAGATCATTTTCCTACGTCATGATGCCATCTATTTTGTGAAGTGCACCAGCAAAGCACCCCCACAACATGATGCTGCCACTCCTGTGCTTCACGGTTGGGATGGTGATCTTCAGCTTGCAAGCCTCCCCCTTTTTCCTCCAAACATAACGATGGTCATTATGACCAAACAGTTCTATATATTTTTCATCAGACCAGTGGACACTTCTCCAAAAAGTATGATCTTTGTCCCCATGTTCAGTTGCAAACCGTAGTCTGTTTTTTATGGCGGTTTTGGAGCAGTGGCTTCTTCCTTGCTGAGTGGCCTTTCAGGTTGTGTCGATATAGGACTCATTTTTACTGTGAATAAAGATACATTTGTGCCTGTTTCCTCCAGCATCTTCACAAGGTCCTTTTTTGTTGTTCTGGGATTGATTTGCACTTTTCGCACCAAAGTATGTTCATCTCTAGGAAACAGAACACGTCTCCTTCCTGAGCGGTATGACGGCTGCATGGTCCCATGGTGTTTATACTTGCGTACTATTGTTTATACAGATGAACGTGGTACCTTCAGGCGTTTGGAAATTGCTTCCAAGGATGAACCAGACTTGTGGAGGTCTACAATTTTTTTTCTGAGGTCTTGGCTGATTTCTGAGGCACTGAGTTTGAAGGTAGGCCTTGAAATACATCCACAGGTACACCTCCAATTGACTCAAATGATGTCAATTAGCCTATCAGAAGCTTCTAAAGCCATGACATCATGTTCTGGAAATTTCCAAGCTGTTTAAAGGCACAGTCACCTTAGTGTATGTAAACTTCTGACCCACTGGAGTTACGAATGAATTATAAGTGAAATAATCTGTCTGTTAACAATTGTTGGAAAAATTACTTATGTCATGCATAAAGTAGATGTCCTAACCGACTTGCCAAAACTATAGTTTGTTAACCTCTCTAGGGTACGTGAGACGGTAGCGTCCCACCTCTTCAACAGCCAGTGAAACTGCAGGGCACCAAATTCAAATCAACAAAAATCCCATAATGAAAATTCCTCAAACATACATATATTTTAAAGATACACTTGTTGTAAATCCAGCCACTGTCCGATTTCAAAAAGGCTTTACGACAAAATCAAACCAAACGATTATGTTAGGTGAGTGCCTATTCACAAAATAACACAGCCATTTTTCCAGCCAAAGAGAGGATTCACAAAAAGCAGAAATATAGATAAAATCAATCGCTAACCTTTGATGATCTTCATCAGATGACATTCATAGGACTTCATGTTACACAATACATGTATGTTTTGTTCGGTAAAGTTCATATTGAGATCCTAAAATCTGAGTTTACATTGGCGCCTTAAGTTCAGAAGTCACAAAACATCCTTTGATTTTGCAGAGAGCCACATCAATTTACAGGAATACTCATAATAATCATTGCTAAAAGATACAAGTGTTTTACATGGAACGTTAGATAAACTTCTCCTTAATGCAACCGCTGTGTCAGATTTCAAAAAAGCTTTACGAAAAAAGCAAACCATGCAATAATCTGAGTCGGCGCTCAGAGCCCAATCAAGACACAAATATAGCCGCCATATTATGCAGTCAACAGAAGTCAGAAGTAACATTATAAACATTCACTTACCTTTTATGATCTTCATCAGAATGCACTCCCAGGAATCCCAGTTCCACAATAAATGTTTGTTTTGTTCGATAATGTCCATCATTTATGTCCTCCTTGTTGTTCTAGCGTTCAGTACACTTTCCAAACTCACGACGCGCGGGCAGGTCCAGCAGAAAGTACGGACGAAAAGTTTAAAAAAGTTATATTACAGTCCGTAAATCATGACAAACAAAGTATTGAATCAATCTTTAGGATGTTTTTAACATAATTCTTCAATAATGTTCCAACCGGAGTATTCCTGTGTCTTCAGAATTGCGAGGGAACAGAACTTGCTCTCACGTGAACGCGCATGGTCAGAGCATGGTCACCTCATGGCAGACCTGACTCAATCCTCTCTCCTTCGGCCCCACTAAACAGTAGAGGCATCAGACAAGGCTCTAACGACTGTTGACATCTAGTGGAAGCCTTAGGAAGTGCAACATTACCAATATCAGTCTGTCCCTGATGTTTTTCATGGAAAGAAGTGGCTTCTTTGCTGCCCTTCTTGACACCAGGCCATCCTCCAAAGGTCTTCGCCTCACTGTGCGTGCAGATGCACTCACACCTGCCAGCTGCCATTCCTGAGCAAGCTCTGTACTGGTGGTGCTCCGATCCCGCAACTTCGGGAGGCGGTCCTGGCGCTTGCTGGACTTTCCTGGGTGCCCTGAAGCCTTCTTCACAACAATTGAACCACTCTCCTTGAAGTTCTTGATGATCCGATAAATGGTTGATTTAGGTGCAATCTTACTGGCAGCAATATCCTTGCCTGTGAAGCCCTTTTTGTGCAAAGCAATGATGACGGCACGTGTTTCCTTGCAGTTAACCATGATTGACAGACGAAGAACAATGATTCCAAGCACCACCCTCCTTTTGAAGCTTCCAGTCTGTTATTCGAACTCAATCAGCATGACAGAGTGATCTCCAGCCTTGTCCCCGAGAGAATCATTGACATGTCAACTGGTCCTTTTGTGGCAGGGAAATGTTTTTAGGGGATTCAGTTCATTTGCATGGCAATTAATTGCAATTCATCTGCTCACTCTTCATAACATTCTGGAGTATATGCAAATTGACATCATACAAACTGAGGCAGCAGACTTTGTGAAAATGTATATTTGTGTCATTCTCAAAACTTTTGGCCGTGACTGTAAACTGAAATTAGGAGAACTATTCGAATTTTAGCAAGGAAATGGCAGAACGATTTCTGCACAATGCATCTTTAAGTCCATTTCATCAAATAGATGATGGTAAATGCCGATGAAAAATCTACTTGAGAGCATAGCCTACATGGGCTTCAAGTTTCAGGCCACACTCTCTCCCATACTACTAGTATCTCAGTACTCAGAAGACCTTCACAATGACCTCAACTCACCTCCCTTCCCCTGGCTTCCAAGGAGGAATAGCATCAGTCGGACTATCAATCCATCAACCAGATTATCGAGGACAGAACAGTGGGGGGAAATGACAACATGGCAGGCAGCAGCTCCACCCCCCCATCCATCAGAATCGATCACCCGCCACATCAGCTGGCAGGGGTCTGTGTGTTATACGGCCCTAGAACAGTGATTACAATGGCTGCTCCAATGACAGGACACTAAGGGCCCACTATCTGTGATTTAAATCTGACCCAGGGGCAGTGTAAATGTTTTTTTTGTATAGGTATTCTGCAGTGTGACAAGATAAAGAAACTGTCCATTTACTTAAACAGAGATGCAGCTTTAGTAGTGACTCAGGTTGGGGTATTTTATGGGAGCTGTGGAGAGAGAGAGATGATGGGAAGTAATACACTGCTTTCTGCAGGGACCAGTACTGTGGCAGGGTATTTTTTGGAAGGGGGGGTTACCCCCTTTTTCTCCCCAATTTCGATCTTGCCTCATCACTGCAACTCCCCAGAGGGCTCGGGAGGCGAAGGTCGAGTCATGCGTCCTCTGAAACATGACCTGCCAAACTACGCTTAACCCGGAAGCCAGCCGCACCAAAGTGTCAGAGGAAACACAGTTCAACTGACACCGAGGTCAGCCTACAGGCACCCGGCCTGCCACAAGGAGTCGGTAGAGCGTAATGAGCCAAATTAATCTCCCCCGGCCAAACCCTCCCCTAACCCAGACAAAGCTGGGCCAATTGTGCGCCGCCCAACGGGACTCCCGATCACAGCCGGTTGTGATACAGCCCAGGATCGAACCCGGGTCTGTAGTGACGCCTCTAGCACAGCGATACAGTGCCTTAGACCGGTGCGTCACTTGGGAGACCCCTGCCCAGACATGTCTAACACACTGGCACATTATTTTCCTAGAGGACCCCATTATTAGCCAAATAATGATCATTCTATGCAAACCCTAAAGATTGACCAAAGCAAAACCAAAACCAAAGCAAAACACTACTCTCTGCCTTTTTTAAACCTGTCAACTCTTGTTCTCTCTCTGCTGTTGTCATTCATGGCATTATGGGCGGCAGGTAATCTAGTGGTTAGAGCATTGAACTAGTAAGCGAAAGGTTGTAAGATCAAATCCCTGAGCTGACACGGTAAAAATCTGTAGTTCTGCCCCTGAACAAGGCAGTTAACCCACTGTTTCTAAGCTGTCATTGAAAATAGAAATGTAACGGCTGTCATAGTCGTTCTCCTCCTCAGACGAGGAGGGGCATGGATCGGACCAATACGCAGAGTGGTTAGTGTTCATGATGATTTATTATAACGAAACTTGAACACTGAATTACAAAAACCAAATAAACGAAGTGCAGAAACCTATACAGTACCGTGTGGTGAAAACACAAACACGGAAACAAACACCCACAAAACACACGTGAAACCCAGGCTGCCTAAGTATGATTCTCAATCAGGGACAACGATTGACAGCTGCCTCTGATTGAGAATCATACCAGGCCGAACACAAAAATCCCAACATAGAAAATCACACATAGACAAACCCACCCAACTCACGCCCTGACCAACTAAATAAATACAAGACAAAGGAAAACAGGTCAGGAACGTGACATAACCCCCCCCTTAAGGTGCGAACTCCGGGCGCACCACCATAAACTCTAGGGGAGGGTCTGGGTGGGCGTCTGTCCACGGTGGCGGCTCTGGCGCTGGTCGTGGTCCCCACCCCACCATAGTCAATCCCCGCTTCCGTGGCCTCTTCCCAATGGCCACCCTCTATATAAACCCCATTGGATTAAAAGGCAGCACCGGACTAAGGGGCAGCTCCGGACTGAGGGGCAGCACCGGACTGAGGGGCAGCACCGGACTGAGGGGCAGCACCGGACTGAGGGGCAGCACCGGACTGAGGGGCGGATCCTGGCTGGCTGGCTCTGGCGGATCCTGGCTGGCTGGCTGGCTCTGGCGGATCCTGGCTGGCTGGCTCTGGCGGATCCTGGCTGGCTGGCTCTGGCGGATCCTGGCTGGCTGGCTCTGGCAGCTCCTGGCTGGCTGGCTCTGGCTGGTCCTGGCTGGACGGCTCTGGCTGGTCCTGGCTGGACGGCTCTGGCGGATCCTGTCTGGCGGAAGGCTCTGGCTGATCCTGGCTGGCTGGCTCTGGCGGATCCTGGCTGGCTGGCCCTGGCGGATCCTGGCTGGCTGGCTCTGGCGGATCCTGGCTGGCTGGCTCTGGCGGATCCTGGCTGGCTCTGGCGGATCCTGGCTGGCTGGCTCTGGCGGATCCTGGCTGGCTGGCTCTGGCGGATCCTGGCTGGCTGGCACTGGCGGATCCTGGCTGGCTGGCACTGGTGGATCCTGGCTGGCTGACGGCACTGGCGGATCCTGGCTGGCTGACGGCACTGGCGGATCCTGGCTGGCTGACGGCACTGGCGGATCCTGGCTGGCTGACGGCACTGGCTGCTCCTGTCTGGCGGACGGCACTGGCTGCTCCTGTCTGGCGGACGGCTCTAGCGGCTCGGGACAGACGGGCAGCTCTGACGGCTCGGGACAGACGGGCAGCTCTGACGGCTCGGGACAGACGGGCAGCTCTGACGGCTCGGGACAGACGGGCAGCTCAGACAGCGCTGGGCAGGCAGGCAGACAGCTCAGACAGCGCTGGGCAGGCAGGCAGCTCAGACAGCGCTGGGCAGATGAGAGAAACTGGAGAGAGAACCCGGAGAGACAGCCTGGTACGGGGGGCTGCCACCGGAGGACTGGTACGTGGAGGTGGCACCGGAATTACCGGACCGTGAAGGAGGACACGCGCTCTTGAGCACCGAGCCCGCCCAACCTTACCAGGTTGAATGGTCCCCGTAGCCCTGCCAGTGCGGCGAGGTGGAATAGCCCGCACTGGGCTATGCTGGCGAACCGGGGACACCATTTGTAAGGCTGGTGCCATGTACGCCGGCCCGAGGAGACGCACTGGAGGCCAGATGCGTTGGGCCGGCTTCATGACACCCGGCTCGATGCCCAACCTAGCCCTACCAGTGCGGCGAGGTGGAATAGCCCGCACTGGGCTAAGCACGCGTACTGGGGACACCGTGCTCACCACCGCATAACACGGTGTCTGACCAGTACGACGCCCTCTCACTCCACGGTAAGCACGGGGAGTTGGCTCAGGTCTCCTACCCGGCTTTGCCACACTCCGCGTGTCCCCCCCCCCAAGAAATTTTTGGGTCTGACTCTCGGGCTCCCAACCGCGTCGCCGCGCTGCCTCCTCATACCAGCGCCTCTCTGCCTTCGCTGCCTCCAACTCCGCCTTGGGACGGCGATATTCCCCTGGCTGAGCCCAGGGTCCCTTGCCGTCCAGGATCTCCTCCCAAGTCCATGAGTCCTGTGTCTTCGGTCTCTGCTGCTGCTGCTGTCTGTTTCCACTCCGCTTGGTCCTTTGGTGGTGGGTGTTTCTGTAACGGCTGTCATAGTCGTTCTCCTCCTCAGACGAGGAGGAGCATGGATCGGACCAATACGCAGAGTGGTTAGTGTTCATGATGATTTATTATAACGAAACTTGAACACTGAATTACAAAAACCAAATAAACGAAGTGCAGAAACCTATACAGTACCGTGTGGTGAAAACACAAACACGGAAACAAACACCCACAAAACACACGTGAAACCCAGGCTGCCTAAGTATGATTCTCAATCAGGGACAACGATTGACAGCTGCCTCTGATTGAGAATCATACCAGGCCGAACACAAAAATCCCAACATAGAAAATCACACATAGACAAACCCACCCAACTCACGCCCTGACCAACTAAATAAATACAAGACAAAGGAAAACAGGTCAGGAACGTGACAAGAAATGTGTTCTTAACTGACTTGCCAAGTTAAATAAAGGTAAATAAATTATGACAACTCAACTGGCTCCACCTGGGAGTGTCAATGTGGTTTAAGAAGACTGGGCTGATTCATGTGAATGCCAGAAATTTGATTTAGAAAATTGATTCTATTGTAACTCTGGCTTCTCAAACCAATGCGGACATTCTGGTTATAACTGAATCATGGTTAAAGAAGTCTATGCTCAGAATTTGAAGTGATTCTGACTGATTATAATGTTTTTAAATCTGACAAGGTTTGTGTCACGTTCTGACCTTAGTTCCTTTTTTATGTCTTTATTTTAGTTTGGTCAGAGCGTGAGTTGGGGTGGGCATTCTATGTTGTTTTTCTATGTTTTGTTCTATGGTTATATTTCTATGTGTTTGGCCTAGTATGGTTCCCAATCAGAGGCAGGTGTCAGTCGTTGTCTCTGATTGGGAGCCATATTTAGGTAGCCTGTTTTCCTTTGTGTTTTGTGGGTGGTTGTTTCCTGTGTCTGTGTTTTCACCATATTGGACTGTTTAGTTTTTGTTTTGTATCATTCACGTTGTTATTTTTGTATTCTTAGTGTTCAGTTATTAAATTGAATATGGACACTTACCACGCTGCGCTTTGGTCCTCCTCTTCTTCCAACCACGACAAGCGTTACAGTTTGCCATATACATAAAGAGCAACTAAAATGTTTCTGTATCTATTACCATGCCATTTTGAATGTCTAGTTCTAAATGTGAGCCTTGGTAATAATGCCTATCTGACGCAAGTGGGAATTTATCGCCCTCCTTCACCTGCTGTCTGACTATGCTAAACAGAATTATTAATAGTGGGTGATCTTAATTTGGATTGGTTGATGCCCGTATCTGATAGCCTGAACGACATTTGTTCTAAGCTAAATCTAACTCAGTTGATAACTAAACCAACTCGTCCCAACTTTAAACACCCTGAAAAATCTACTCTTTCTAGATATTATTCTAACAAATGCTCCTAATAAATGTACAACCAATGGGATATTTGCTAATGAGTTCAGTGACCATTGTCCCGTTGCCTGCATAAGAGATGTTAAGTTACCTAAATCTTGCTCATGCAATATTACAAATATACATTTTAGTTGTTTTAATGAGCAAGATTTCTTGTCTGAGCTGGGGTTGAGTGATTGGTGGGTTGTGTCAACTATCACTGACTCGCCTCAGGCCCTTAATTATTATATTTCCCTCTTTAACTCTCTTGCAGATAAACATGTGCCGTACAAAAGGCTACGGGTAAAATACATTTAATCCTTGGTTCACGCATTAATTTTCTACGAAACTACAGGAAATAAATGTAGCTTGTGCTAAGACTGACTGATTGCACATCTGATTCGTAGTCCTTCAGACATTTCAGTAATAGACGTCTATCTCTGGTGTTAGATTCTGGGTTAAACTTGGAACACTGTTATACTCAGAAGTATTGTATCTAAGGAGTGATAGAGACTGGTTTTTACATCAGAAGTTAATGGTTATCTGTAGGAGCCAGATGGCTTTGGAATGTGTTGGGTGGACGGGAGGAAGTCTCAGGACTTAGTGGATACAGATGGACATCTGTGGATTAGGCAAATGAGGGGTTGAGGTCAGGTCAGATCCCCTTAAGGGAAAACATTATGGTTTATTACCCTATTACTTCGTCTTCCTGTTGAACCATAAAATATGTTAGGATTGGAGGGAAGGAGGTGTGCCTAAATTGGAGTATATATACTTGTGGTGGTGGAAACATGTTTTGTCTGAATGCAGCTGTATTGACCCTCTGGGAAGAATTAAACTTGGTTAAACTTTCATAATGTTTGTTGTCCACGATTTGCAGTTGAACTAGAGATTCCGAATCAGTGATCAGCCGGCACCAGAAATAAGGTAGGCTACAGTTCCTACACCTGTTATCACTAATTCTGACATCTTGGGGAGATGAGAGTCGTAGGCTGGACCAATTATAGGATACGGACCTCGAAAGCCGGAGTTTATTCAGTAGGCCCATTGTGTTACGACCGGTCGTACTTTTGTGGAATATGCTAGTACCATAAAGTTTAGAGTAAGTCCCGAGAAGAAAAGATCGGTGCAGGGTAAATCTCATTAGTCTCGAGGAGAATAGATCTGTGGAGGGTAAATCTCATAAAGTCGCGAGCAGAATAGATCTTTGGAGGGTAAAATCTCATAGAGAGAGGGGAAGTCCTGAACAGGGTGGTGTTGTGGAGTGTAAAACCCTAGTGTAGTAGTGTAGTGGCCAGACCCGTAAGAAGGGTGGAAGCCCAGTCGCAGTGGCCGTGAGAGTGCAGGTTGTGAGTGTGTGTGTGTGTGTGGGTGTGCATGAAGGTTTGAACAAGCTCTATTATAGGGGTTCTAGCACAAAAATAGAGGCCTCAAACCTTTTAATAGCGGACTCAAAAGGGGTTATATAGCAATAAAGAGAGGTTGGTTTTATGCCCTGTTGGGGTGGTGAATAAGTTTGGTAATGTTGGTTATCAACAACAGTGATATTTGAGGCAATACTGGAATAAGACATTAAGTCGTCCATATACTCCAGTAATATATTTGCAGACGCTATATTATAGGTTCTAATACAAGATATTAAGTGCCGTGACCAATTAATTATTATCCGGGGAAGTGGGCAGCGCTACCTTGGAAAATAGTTAATAGAAGGTGTGTATTATAGACAGGAGTGAGAAATCTAAAACACCCTAGACACAGTCGGGAGAGGTTTGGGAATAATAACTATTCATAAAGCGACAGATGGCCTGATTCTCCAAGCGGAGCTAGAGCATTTTAATAAAGCCATGGAGTCGCTGAAAGAAGTGCACAAGCATTCTACAAATTCGGCTCGAATATGGGGAATTAATAGAAGTACTTAGCTACAAAAAGACGGTATGTGAGTACATGGAAGAATGAGTGTAAGTAGATATGGAACCTGCTGTATTTGGAGGGAATGCCGCTATGCAAGTGTTTGCATTTTTCTGTTCGATCGATAGTGGTTCATAGAGATTACAGTTTCGATGTCAAGGAAGACGTATGAGATCACGTCTTACCTAACTTTTTAGTAGAGGCCAGGGATCAAATATCGCGGATTCCTTATGAGAAATTGTCAAAATTTGCCACAGGAAAACTTATTTTGGGTTGAAGAATCTAGGCGAAATGCTAAGGGAATGGATTCTAGAGGTAACAAATTTAAATTATAGGTTATGAAGAATAGTACATGCTAAATAAAAGATGTTTAAACGTTGGTGGATTGAAACAAACATTTAATGTTTGGAAGGTTTTGAAATGGTTTCTGAAGGACAGGAAAGGAAAAGGGAGAGGAAATATTTAATGGTGTCGAATGCCCGGTATCCTTACTTTTTGGTGAGGCCTGATCAATCTCACTAGAAATGATAGCAACAGGTGGGATTTATTTATAAAATGAATGAGAAACACCAGTTTCTGTTCTATTTTACCGTTGCTTTATGAGATAAGTTGATTGGTTATTCGAATGTGTTTATTTTTGATTTAACAAGTTGTTTTTGAATCACGATGTGAATCATGTGTTTGAAGGGAAAATTACCAGATCCTGGTGTTTGGTTAAATATACATATGTACATTGTTCAGTCTGCATATAGAAGGAAAAATATATGTTAACCTGTTTGGGATAGCCCCCCCGCCCCCCCCCTTTTCTCAATTTCCGCCTGAAAACATATCAAAATCTAACTGCCTGTGGCTCAGGCCCAGAAGCAAGGATATGCATATTCGAGAATATAACACAATAGATCTGATAGAAGAAAATACAAGGAAATAAACAGACGTTTACTGTCTTTTACTGTTGTTGCATCTTTCAAATGAACAAGAACAGCCAAACATGAAGTCACCCAGGAGTCCCTCACAAGTTTCCCAAATGTAACCAAGTGGCCGAATTGGTACAGTGATACATTGATGCAAATAACTATATACAAAATACAAAAAATGTATTCTAACTTACCCCCCAAAAAATATATTTGAAAAATTGAAGGAAATATAAAATGAATATTTAAAAAAAGTAAAAATAACAAGGGTAACTATTTACACTTTCAATGTACAATAATGTGAAGACCCTCAGTCCTCTACACAATATTGTGCTGCTGATGCCATAGCCCATAGCAGTCTCTTTCTGGTGTGAAGCAGAGGGTCACCGAACAGGTGGTGCAGGTGACAGGGGATTTCTTGTGGCAAAGAGCACAACAAAGCCTCCCTACTGAGCCCTTTTTGCCCTGAGGCACATTCCTGCCTGCAATGATGCATTTTGGCATGTGAACACCACTGGTTGGAGCAGAAGGGACAGAGGTAGAGGGGACAGAAGGTGCTACAGAGGACTTGCTGTAGCTAGCAAGCTCCTGGATGAGCAGCTCCCTGAAGGTTAGCTGTGAGATGGGGGGCTGTCCACAGCTCTTAGCCATTTCCTTCTTGAATATGAAGGCATTCACCACAGCAATGTCAATGAAATGATAAAACAATGCCTTGTACCATTTCATGGTCTTGTGGAGAACATTATAGTAGCCTATCAGCGCATCTGACAGGTCCACACCTCCCATGCTCTTGTTGTAGTCCTTCACAGCAGCTGGAATGGGGACATTTTTGGTGGTCCATGCCCCAGTAGCGCCCTTCACACGCCTGACGACGTGATGGATAGTGGTGCACATGACCACCTCTCTGGTATCCATCCACTTCATAAAGAGCAGGCCATCCTCGCGAATCCATCTCATGGTACCCCGATCAGCCCGCTTAGGCATGTCATTCACCCTGGTTTTCGGAAATCCCACTCTGTTGGTCCGAATGGTGCCACAGGCCCACATCTCCAGCTTCCTCAGGTCTGTGAACAGGGTAGGGCTTGTGTAGAAGTTGTCCACAAACAGTTTGTAGCCCTTCCCTAGCAGCTGAAAATCGAATAACTCCATAACGGAATCATAGCTAAGTCCCTTACCGGTCGCACAACTGCTCTTGCCCTCATAGACAAAAAAATTGCATGTGTGTGCACACGCAGAATCAGCCAAAACAAACAGTTTGTAACCCCATTTAGTTGGTTTGTTACGCATATATTGTTTTAGGCCAATTCTGGCCTTTGAGGCTACCATCCTCTCATGTATGGAAAGGTTCTGGGCGGGCTGAAAATAGGTCTTGCAGGCCTCAGTGATGTTGTGGTGGAGAGATTTAATTTTGCAGAGCTTATCAAACCTTGCCGTGCCTCGCTTCTTCTCGTTGTGCTCATCAGCTTTTGAGTCACTGATATGAAGCGCCCGTGAGATTGTCAGAAACCTTTTGCATGACATGACCGTGGTGGGGAAAGGCAGTTGATGGAGGGGTGCAGTTTTCCAGTAGTCCTTCAGGGTTTTTAGCTTTACAAGACCCATGTAAATTACCATAGAAAGGTAACAAAAAAGATCTGACATGGAAATGGGCTTCCATGTCTCTTTCTTGCCTGCCTGCTTCTTAGCTCCGTACTTATTAGTGTTCAACACCAGGGAATCAACAACTGCCGAGGTGAAAAACAACTGAAAAAGTTGCATGGGGCTGTACTTGGAGGTCACGTCCAGCTGAGGTCCCGGTGGCCTTTTTGGTCTGAATATTGGAGGTGGTGGGGCCACATCCTCCTCCAGCACAGAGTGCCAACGACCCTCCTCCGCTCTGCCAGCAGGTTCCACACTTCCCTTCCTCCGCTTCTTTGTCACCGACTTCACACCTCTAGATGGCCGGGCGGGGGTAGGTGTGGTGCCGGAGACAGCAGGGGTCCGGCTGGATGAACCAGCTTCAGTGGGGGATGGGCACCTTGGCAGTATGGGCTCCCAATCAGAATCGCTGGGACTGTGAAATAAAGACACAGACACACAGACACAGATTCTATATAGAGTAGGGAAACAATCACTATGGTGAGGAGCTGTTCCATTCCATGTTTAGATAAAATAAAATGTAAAAAACACACAGACACACACCCACCCACAATGTAGAGCAATGTGTACTTTACACATTTCATTACACATTTCATTACTGATTATATGATTATATATGGCAAATAAAATAAAAATATCTCCTAAACAACTCAAATGAATAATATTAGATATTATTCATTTCAAACAACGGTACTCACCAGTCCAACACTGCAGCTTCTCCGTACAAGAACATCTCCTCGGTTTGCGAGTCAAAAGTATTCTCACTATCTGAATCATCTTGGAGTAACTCACTGTCACTTTCTCTATCAATTTCTTCAATAATATCGTGTAGATCTGTATATTTTGACTTTGTCTTTGATTTTACAGATTTACTCGCCATAATTCTTCAGGTAAAACAGCTGAAAATGCTCTCAAAACAATACTGCTGTCACGCTCGCTATCCTCAAACTCCCTGTCATAAATCGACCAAGGCGCAGCGTGCATGTAGTTCCACATCTTTTAATGAAAGTGAAACCGAAACAACCAAAAAACAAACAGGTAAACAGCAAAGAACGTGACGCAACCGAGGTGCACACAAACACACACGGAAAAGAATTACCCACAAAACACAGATGGGAAAAGGCTACCTAAGTATGGTTCTCAATCAGAGACAACGATAGACAGCTGCCTCTGATTGAGAACCACACCCGGCCAAACACACAGAAAAGAAAACATAGAACACAAAATATAGAATGCCCACCCCAACTCACGCCCTGACCAAACCAAAATAGAGACATAAAAAGGATCTCTAAGGTCAGGGCGTGACAACTGCTGCGCGTAACCAGCGTGGCTGCTTCTGGTAGAATTTTCAATGGCGAATGGCTGTGTTTACGCTCGAGTTTCCCACAAAGGCTAGTGTTCCCGGATAGAACCATTACATATTGCCGTTTACCTCAGCTCATTGGCTATCTACCGAGCTAGATTTCAAGACGATCAGTGGTCATTGGTCCGAAATACAGTCAATCAACGAAGAACTGGTCATATCATTGGTGCGCAATGAGGTCATAGTTTGGTGTGTTCAAATCAGTTTCTTTCGGTCAATATGTCCCTGGAAAAGAACCATGAAGTATGGCTGTGTTACTAACAAACAGAGGATTGCAATGTAACCAACCATGACTCGATAAATGTCCGTTTAGAGTGAGTAATTACATCGAATGTTACGTCCAAAGTTGAAGGACACTGAATTCACGACACAAGCCGTTTACAAAATGTTTCGTGTTAGGCTATAAAAATTGATTTTATCGAACAAAACAACCATTTATTGTTTCGTCGTGACCTTTAGTGTTGCCAAAATAAGAAGATCTTCAAAGGTAATTGATTAATTTTATTGCTATTTCTGACTTTCGTGACTAATCTACTTGGCTGGTAACTGTACGTAATGTTTTGTCTGCTGATCGATAATCGCATGGTTTGCTTTCACAGTAAAGCCTTTTTGAAATCTGACACGGTGGCTAGATTAACAAGAGGTTTAGCTTTCATTTGGTGTATTGCACTTCTGATTTAATTAAAGTTAAATATTTATAATAATTTAATTTCTGCAATTTTGTCGAAACGTTCCGCTAGCGAAACCCCTAGCCATAACAAGTTTTAATGACTCGCACTCAGATAGAAGTGTTAAAAGTCACTGTCGCATTGAGCGCCTTTGTCCCTCTTTCTTCAGCCGGTTAGGGAGGGTTTTGAGGTTCACACATACTGTTTGTGGTCAAATTATTCCTATCATGCATTAAGACACAATCTGACGCCACCTTCCATAATAACCTCAAAAAGAACAGATCAGAACAACAGTTAGTTCAATTAATTTCTGTTTCAGGAAATCCAGACAAGTATTGACTATATGACAAATTATTACATGAACCTTTTCTTAATAACATTATCTCTACAACAAATGTCAAAGAGCATAACAACATACTGTTACTGCTAAAACCATTTTCAAAATTAGTTCATACTGTAACGTGCCTCCTCCTTCTCCTCATCTGAAGAGGAGTAGCAAGGATTGGACCAACGTGCAGCGGGTTGTGAATACATAATGAACTTTATTAACAAGACGAAACTAAACACACGAAGAACACTTGATACTTTTACAAAACAACAAACGAAGTAGACAGACCTGGACTACGAACTTATATACAACGAAGAACGAACGAACAAGTACTGAATACAAACAAAACGAACTCACGATACAGTCCCGTATGGTGCAACAAACACTGACACAGGAAACAATCACCCACAAACAAACAGTGAGAACAACCTACCTTAATATGACTCTCAATCAGAGGAAACGTCAAACACCTGCCTCTAATTGAGAGCCATACCAGGCAACCCAAAACCAACATAGAAACAGAAAACATAGACTGCCCACCCAAAACTCACGCCCTGACCAATAAACACATACCAAACAACAGAAAACAGGTCAGGAACGTGACACAACCCCCCCCTCAAGGTGCGAACTCCGGGCGCACCCCTAAAACTCAAGGGGAGGGTCTGGGTGGGCATCTGTCCGCGGTGGCGGCTCCGGCGGCGGACGAGGACACCACTCCACCATTGTCTTTGTCCCCCTCCTTAGCGTCCTTTGAGTGGCGACCCTCGCCCCCGACCATGGTCCAGGAACCTTCACTAAGGCCCCTCCTACATAGAGGAGACAGCTCAGGACAGAGAGGTAGCTCAGGACAGAGAGGTAGCTCAGGACAGAGAGGTAGCTCAGGACAGAGAGGTAGCTCAGGACAGAGAGGTAGCTCAGGACAGAGAGGTAACTCTGTACTAATGGCAGCTCCGGACTGAGTGGCAGCTCCGGACTGAGTGGCAGCTCCGGACTGAGTGGCAGCTCCGGACTGAGTGGCAGCTCCGGACTGGAGGGCAGCTCATGACTGGAGGGCAGCTCATGACTGGAGGGCAGCTCATGACTGGAGGGCAGCTCATGACTGGAGGGCAGCTCATGACTGTAGGGCAGCTCATGACTGTAGGGCAGCTCATGACTGTAGGGCAGCTCATGACTGTAGGGCAGCTCATGACTGAAGGGCAGCTCATGACTGAAGGGCAGCTCATGACTGAAGGGCAGCTCATGACTGTAGGGCAGCTCATGACTGTAGGGCAGCTCATGACTGTAGGGCAGCTCTGGCAGCTCCTGACTGGCTGGCGGCTCTGGCAGCTCCTGACTGGCTGGCGGCTCTGGCAGCTCCTGACTGGCTGGCGGCTCTGGCAGCTCCTGACTGGCTGGCGGCTCTGGCAGCTCCTGACTGACGGACGGCTCTAGCGGCTCCTGACTGACGGACGGCTCTAATGGCTCGGGACAGACGGGCGGCTCTAAAGGCTCGTGGCAGACGGATGGCTCAGAAGGCGCTGGGCAGACGGATGGCTCAGAAGGCGCTGGGCAGACGGATGGCTCAGAAGGCGCTGGGCAGACGGATGGCTCAGAAGGCGCTGGGCAGACGGATGGCTCAGAAGGCGCTGGGCAGACGGATGGCTCAGAAGGCGCTGGGCAGACAGATGGCTCAGACGGCGCTGGGCAGACAGATGGCTCAGACGGCGCTGGGCAGACGGATGGCTCAGACGGAGCTGGGCAGACAGGCAGTGCAGAAGGCGTTGGGCAGACGGCCGACTCTGACCCGCTGAGGCGCACAGTAGGCCTGGTGCGTGGTGCCGGAACTGGAGGTACCGGGCTGAGGGCACGCACCTCAGGGCGAGTGCGGGGAGAAGGAACAGTGCGTACAGGGCTCTGGAGACGCACAGGAGGCTTGCTGCGTGGTGCAGGCACTGGTGGTACTGAGCTGGGGCGGGAAGGTGGCGCCGGATATACCGGACCGTGTAGGCGTACTGGCTCCCTTGAGCACTGAACCTGCCCAACCTTACCTGGTTGTATGCTCCCTGTCGCCTGACCAGTGCGGGGAGGTGGAATAACCCGCACCGGGCTATGTAGGCGAACCGGGGACACCATGCGTAAGGCTGGTGCCATGTAAGCCGACCCAAGGAGACGTACTCGTGGCCAGATATGTAGGGCCGGCTTCATGACATCCGGCTCAATACTCAATCTAGCCCTGCCAGTGCGGGGAGGTGGAATAACCCGCACCGGGCTATGCACACGTACAGGAGACACCGTGCGCTCTACTGCGTAACACGGTGTCTGCCCTTACTCCCGCTCTCCACGGTTAGCCTGGGAAGTGGGCGCAGGTCTCCTACCTGCCCTAGACCCACTCCCTCTTAGCCCCCCTCCCAAGAAATTTTTGGGTTGTACTTGCGGGCTTTTCGGGCTTCCGTGCTAGACGCGTCCCCTCATAACGCCGGTTCCTCTCTCCGGTTTCCTCCGCTCTCCGAGCTGCCTCCAGCTGTTCCCATGGGCGGCGATTCACTCCAACTTTAGCCCATGGTCCTTTTCCTTCCATGATTTCCTCCCAAGACCATAAATCCTGCTTCGTGCGCTGTCCGTTAACCCGCTGCTTGATCTGGGTTTGGTGGGTGATTCTGTAACGTGCCTCCTCCTTCTCCTCATCCGAAGAGGAGTAGCAAGGATTGGACCAACGTGCAGCGGGTTGTGAATACATAATGAACTTTATTAACAAGACGAAACTAAACACACGAAGAACACTTGATACTTTTACAAAACAACAAACGAAGTAGACAGACCTGGACTACGAACTTATATACAACGAAGAACGAACGAACAAGTACTGAATACAAACAAAACGAACTCACGATACAGTCCCGTATGGTGCAACAAACACTGACACAGGAAACAATCACCCACAAACAAACAGTGAGAACAACCTACCTTAATATGACTCTCAATCAGAGGAAACGTCAAACACCTGCCTCTAATTGAGAGCCATACCAGGCAACCCAAAACCAACATAGAAACAGAAAACATAGACTGCCCACCCAAAACTCACGCCCTGACCAATAAACACATACCAAACAACAGAAAACAGGTCAGGAACGTGACACATACTCCCTTATTTAACTGGCGACCTCTCGGAAGAGTTACCAGATCAGGAAGTTAGCATCCTAACCCATCCTGAAATCCCACACCCCATAAATCCCAATCTTGTATAAAAAATAATAATAATGAAATCAGCAATACACATATCACAATCTATTTGTAGTAACTGTCATCCATATTTAACCTGGGTACAGGCAGCAGGAAAACCAGAGTCCTGAGACCGCGCGTGAGTGTGGAGAGAGATAACGGCTCAGGTGAGAGACTCGTGTACGTGGGAGAAACGAATGTATCTATTTGCATATTGAAATCGGGACATTATCAAGGGCCATCAAATGGGACAGGAACAGGTTACATATGTGCCGTTGGGAAAGAGGAAGTGCCGGGAGGAGGGGGGGGTATGGTATTGAGAAAGGTCTACACACACTGCAAACAATTTGGACTAAGAATGCATTGAGATACCGATCTTTCATTACCATGGCACTCGTGACAGGAAAACAGGGACAAAGGGGGGCTGTAATGAGAAGAGTTATTACCGGCAATAAAAGGTCCCGTTTATAAATGTACATTCTAACCACGATGATGTGTGCTAGGTTGAGAAGACTCAAAGGAAGCACTAAGAACTGTTATTCTAAATTTGGGTTGGATCATTTATAAAATGTTTAGGTTATGATTAGGATACAGCAAAAGATAGTTGCTTTCAAACGGTGAGGGGTGGGCGCGCTGCTCAAATTTATGAGGCCTAGGGAGGCTCTAGAAACCTTATCTAAGTATCCTCAGACAGGGGGGTTGTTAGAGAACTCACTGGATGGTAGCTTGGGTCAACCATGAAGGTTTTTTTTGGTTCTCTTTTGTTTTACCATGTCATCAGAATTGTAATGTTAAATCGCAACGATAAATAGAGATGGCTGGATGATACGGTACAATTAATTGCATACAAGGCTCATAGTTTCGCGAAAACACCCAAGGATGAAAATGAAGTAGAGGGCATGGAGACCAGCATAACCTGGGCATAGAACGTAACAGATGGGCGGTTCTTTCCGATTTTAGTCGCATCAAGTGTGGTGTGAAGTTATTAAACATGTCAATATGTTTTTAGGTTTCGTGGAACATAAGAGTGATCATTGTTCCAGAGGAGGGACTGATGTATGTATAAATAGGCCATGGTGGCGAAGTAATTACAATATAACAATTAAACACTGGAGTGATAGATGTGCAAAAGATGAATGTGCAAGTAGAGATACTGGGGTGCAAAGGAGCAAGATAAATAAATACCATATGGGGATGAGGTAGATTGGATGGGCTATTTACAGATGGGCTATGTACAGGTGCAGTGATCTGTGAGCTGCTCTGACAGCTGGTGCTTAAAGTTAGTGAGGGAGATATGAGTCTCCAGCTTCAGTGATTTTTGCAGTTCGTTCCAGTCGTTGGCAGCAGAGAACTGGAAGGAAAGGCAACCAAACGAGGAATTGACTTTGGGGGTGACCAGTGAAATATACCTGCTGGAGCGCGTGCTACGGGTGGGTGCTGCTATGGTGACCAGTGAACTGAGATAAGGTGGGGCTTTACCTAGCAAAGACTTGTAGATGACCTGGAGCCAGTGGGTTTGGCGACGAGTATGAAGCGAGGGCCAGCCAACGAGACCGTACAGGTCGCAGTGGTGGGTCATATATCGGGCTTTGGTGACGAAACGGATGGCACTGTGATAGACTGCATCCAGTTTGTTGAGTTGGAGGCTATTTTGTAAATGACATCGCCGAAATCGAGGATCGGTAGGATGGTCAGTTTTACGAGGGTATGTTTGGCAGCATGATGAATGATGCTTTGTTGCGAAATAGGAAGCCGATTCTAGATTTAATTTTGGATTGGAGAAGCTTAATTTTAGGAATAGACGTGCCGCTAGCGACCTACCTCGACAACATCCGGTGAAATTGTAGAGCGCGAAATTCAAAAATACTAAATTCTTAATATTAAACATTCATGAAGATACAAGTGTCTTACATAATTTAAAAGCTTAACTTCTTGTTAATCCACCCGCTTTGTCAGATTTCAAAAAGGCTTTACGGCGAAAGCATACCATGCGATTATCTGAGGACAGCGCCCCGCAAACAAAAGCATTCAAAACATTTTCCAACCAAGCAGATACATCGCGAAAGTCAGAAATAGCGATAAAATAAATCCCTTACCTTTGAAGATCTTCATCTGGTTGCAATCACAAGGGTCCCTGTTACATAACAAATGGTCCTTTTATTCGATAAAGTCCTTCTTTATATCCCAAAAAAGTATGTTAATTTGGCGCGCTTCATTCAATAATCCACTTGTTTCCCCTCATTTAAAATGCATACAAAATGAATCCCAAACGTTACCAATAGACTTGGTCCAAACATGTCAAACAACATTCCTAATCAATCCTCAGGTACCCTAATATGTAAATAAACAATACAATTTAAGACGGAAAATAGTATATTCAATACCGGAGATACATAACCAAGTGCGCGCCCTCACCGGAGCGTGTCACAAACATTTTCCAACCAAGCAGATGCAGCACGAAAGTCAGAAATAGCGATTAAATACATCGCTTACCCTTGAAGATCTTAATTTTTTTGCAATCCCAAAGGTCCCAGTTACACAATGAATGGTCCTTTTGTTCGAGAAAGTCCTTCTTTATATCCCAAAAATGTCAGTTTATTTGGCACGTTTGATTCAGAAATACACCTGTTCCAACTCGCCCAACATGCCTACAAATGAATGTAAAAAGTAACCTGTAAACTTGGCCCAAACATTTCAAACAATGTTTCTAATCGAACCTCAGGTACCCTAATATGTAAATAATTGATACAATTTAAGACAGAATAGACTGTTTTCAATACCGGAGAAAAACAACAAGGAGCACGCACTCATTTACGTGCACCAAAAGACTAGAGTCCTTCTGAGTGACACTTAGAAAGAATACGAATACTTCTTCATTTTTCAATAAAAAAACATTGAACAATTTCTAAACTCTGTTGACATCTAGTGGAAGCCATAGGAACTGCAATCTGGGTCCTAATAATTAGGCTTTCCCATAGAAAAGGATTGGAAAGTCCAATGACCTCAAAAAAAAAACATTTCCTGGATGGATTGTCATCGGGGATTCGCCTGCCAAATCAGTTCTGTTATACTCAGACATTATTTTAAAAGTTTTCTAAACTTTAGAGTGTTTTCTATCCAATACTACTACTATGCATATGCATATCCTAGCTTCTGGGCCTGAGTAACAGGCAGTTTACTTTGGGCACCTCAGTCATCCAAACTTCCAAATACTGCCCCCTATCCCTAAAAAGTTAATGTGAGTCTGGAAGGACAGTTTACAGTTAACCTAGGTATTTGAAGTTGTCCACATATTCTAAGTCAGAACCGTCTAGAGTAGTGATGCTGGACTGAAGGAGGCTATAGTCATGGGCCATGTTAGTAGTAGCAGGGGTTACTTCAGTAGCATTGTTGGGATGTCAGTTTATGAGGACTCATGCCACATGACTTGGTAACTTGTAACTGGGAGACCGATGGGAGTACAGGGGGGGCTGTTAATCAAATGTCACAAATTAGTGATCTTGCCATAAGAGGAGAGTCTTTGTTGTCAGGAAATGACCCATGTGTTGCAGTGTGTGTATCCTCAGGTGAAAGCAGCACATGAGGAGCCGGAGATAACTGAGGGCACGGGCTGAATTCTGGAGAATGAGTGTACATCAAGATACACCAGGCAGGGGTGTTGGGACAGTGTTGGTCTGGTCCACACACAGTACTCCTTACAACACCTGCAGCGGTAAATATCGTCATGTCTCCCCTCGGTGGGTGCATAGTTCTCATGTGAAGTGGGTTCCAGCTGCATAATGGGAGAGCTTGAAGAACAGATGACAGGGGAAGCGGAGCTAAAGAGAGAGAGACTAGATTCCACTGTAAGACATGCAGATGGGTTGAGTCTGGGAGCTACTTTAAACATCATAGTTGGGTTGGGTTAGCTGCTTTATTGGTTAATACATCATATGAAAGAGGATAGATGTTGGGGTAATTTTACTCTAGACAACATTTTTAATAAGGCATTGATGTGAAAGCATATACAGTGCTGAGTTACCTCAAGAGGATGTAGGGTTGATTAGTGATACGCACTTTCCTATCAGCTGGCAATGGAGGAGATGGGGAACAAAGTAAAAATGACATGGCTTGGGAACACCTCTCGGAACCTGGGGCCGGAAAGGGGAAGACTGGGTGAAAGCACGAGGAAGCTTTTTAGGGCTTTCATTTTTGTGGAATCCAACAGAAAGTATCCTGGAGGCATAGAGTCAGGTGAAGAGAGAGTGGGAATTGTCATGGTCTCAGACTTTGGTTTTCATGCATATATAATTATGCATAGCTTACCACATTGTTAATACTGTTATGTTTTGTGTGTGTTTTTGTTGTTTTCCAAGTCTTATGCTCTCACTCTCTTGGGTACCAGAAGGAGAAAGTGGAGAAACTAACAGCAGCTCCAGCTGGAGGGGAGGAAGCCAACAGATTCAGCTGGAATGGCATTCTGTTGTGTGATGAGAGATGGAAATAAGAGTGTGCATTTAGAACAGAGGCTATAAGCCTAACTGTGAATGTTAATCATGTTTTATTTTTTGTTATATTATTGTTTGTCCATTTAGAAGTAGTTTTCAAGTGTATGTAATGTTGAACAGTATGGAGTTAAAATGTTCAAAACGGAGGACTGTTAGATTCTGTGTTAAACTTGTTATACTCAGAATTATCGTATTTAAGGAGTGATAGAGACTGGTTTTTACATCAGAAGTTAATAGTTATCTGTAGGAGCCAGATGGCTTTGGAATGTATTGGGTGGACGGGAGGAAGTCACAGGATTGCTATAGGGGATACATATGGACATCTGTGGATTAGGGAAATGAGGGGTTGAGGTCAGGTCAGATCCCCTTAAGGGAGAAATGATGGTTTATTACCCTATTACTTCATCTTCCTGTTGAATCATAAAATATGTAAGGATTTGAGAGAAGGTGTGCCTAAATTATAGTATATATACTTGTGGTGGTGGAAACATGTTTTGTCTGAATGCAGCTGTATTGACCCTCTGGGAAGAATTAAACTTGGTTAAGCTTTCATAATGAGTGAGTGTTTTACTCTGAAAATTAGAACCTAACACTGGTTAGCCTCTCTTGGGTACGTGAGACATTAGCGTCCCACCTCTTCAACAGCCAGTGAAACTGCTGGGCGCCAAATTCAAATACAGAAATACTCCTTATAAAGATTCAGAAAACAAAACATATTTTACATAGGTTCAAAGATTAACTTCTTGTGAATCCAACCACGGTGTCAGATTTTAAAAATGCTTTACGGCGAAAGCATACCTTACGATTATTTGAGAACATAGCCCAGCAGACAAATCATTACAAACAGTAACCAGCCAAGTAGAAGAGTTACACAAGTCAGAAATAGAGATAAAATTAATCCCTTACCTTTGATGATCTTCATATGGTTACTCTCAGCAGACCTTCATTTACTCAATAAATGTTCCTTTTGTTCGATAAAGTCTCTTTATATCCAAAAACCTCTGTTTTGTTCGCGCATTTTCTTCAGTAATCCACAGGCTCAAACGCAGTCAAAACAGGCAGACAAAAAATCCAAATTGTATCCGTAAAGTTCATAGAAACATGTCAAACGATGTTTTTATTCAATCCTCAGGTTGTTTTTAGCCTAAATAATCGATAATATTTCAACCGGACAATAACGTCGTCAATATAAAAGGTCAACAAGAAAGGCACACTCTCGGTCGCGCGCATGAAAAAGCTCTGTGACACTTTAGGGTCCACTCATTCAGACTGCTCTTACTTCCTCATTTTTCAGAATACAAGCCTGAAACAATTTCTAAAGACTGTTGACATCTAGTGGAAGGCATAGGAACTGCAATTTGAGTCCTGTTATACTCACAGACACTATTTTAACAGTTCTGGAAACTTTAGAGTGTTTTCTATCCAAATCTACCAGTTATATGCATATCATATCTTCTGGGCCCGAGAAACAGGCAGTTTAATTTGGGCATGCTTTTCATCCAAAATTCCGAATGCTGCCGCCTACCCTAGAGAAGTTAGAAAAGCAAAATAGACATATTTCTTGAATTGTGTATAGGAGAGTGGTGATAATCCAGCCAACTTCTGGAAAGTGGTCAAATCTTTTAAACAAAACTCAGACTCGCTAACTTTATTTTCATTTCAACGATGTACTAAGTAGTTTGCTAAAGATTGATGTTTAAAAAAGCCGTAAGGGCTGATTCACTTGATCACTTCTTACTGCAGCTCTCTGCCCCACTTATTGCAGAACCAGTGACCTATATTTTTTACTTGACAATTGTCTGTGGTGTTATCCCTACAATTTGGAAAGCGGCACATGTCCTTCCCTTACATAAAAGAGGAGATTCTCCTGTGTCACGTTCTGACCATAGTTCTTTTGTATTTTCTTTGTTTTAGTGTGGTCAGGGTGTGAGTTGGGTGGGTATTATCTATGTATTCTGTTTCTATGTGGGGTTTCTCGTTTGGCCTGATATGGTTCTCAATCAGAGGCAGGTGTTAGTCATTGTCTCTGATTGGGAACCATATTTAGGTAGCCTGTGTTCTATTGTGTTTTGTGGGTGGTTGTCTTCAGTCTTTGTGTGTCTGCACCAGATAGAACTGTTTCGGTTTTTCCCTTTTGTTGTTTTGTAATTTGTAGTGTTCAGTTTTTGGTTATCATTAAATTAAGATGAACACTAACTACGCTGCGCTTTGGTCCTCTCCTTCTTCCACCGACGAAAGCCGTTACACCTGACTTAGATAACTACAGTCCAATTTCCAAATGATCTTGTCTTTCAAAAGTTTTAGAATCCCTGGCCAACTCTCAGCTAAGAACTTTAACATCTCACTCTATTCTTAATATGCACCAACACAGTTTTAGACCTTGACATAGCTCCGGTTGAGCTGCTACGCTTGTTTTAGACATATTAAATTGCTTAGCTCATAAAAATCATTGTGTTGCCTTATTTATTGACCTTTCCAAAGCCTTCGACACTATTGGCCATCACATTCAAAGGTTGACTGAAGTAGGCCTGGATCAGGCTACTCGCAAGTGGTTTGAAAATGATCTGTCAGACAGGATAGGATACAATGTGTGATTTCTGATGGTGTTAAGTCTAATTTCCAGGATATTATGACAGGTGTGCAGTACAGGGGTCGGTTTTGGGACCTGTCTTTACTCTTTATATAAATACTATTGGTCTATCTGTTAAAACTTGTCATATTCATCTGTATGCAGATGATACTATTATGTATGCCATTGCCCCAACTGTAGACCAGGCAATCTGACTTTGTTGACTTACAAAAAAGCCCTGGTTGGTTTAAAACGAATTCTCAACCACAAAAAAAATCAGATAGACTACATATTTATTCATTGAATGGTTCCCCCATCGATCGGGTTCCCGCCTATAAATATCTGGGTATTTGTATTGACAAGGATTTGTTTAAAAAATATAATGATGAAGTGGGCTTCTTTTTTAGAAAAAAGAAAGAACTTCTCCCTCAACAGCAGGAAGAAGATTGTACAGTCAACTTTCTTGACGGTCCTTGACTATGGTGACACGCCCTTCGCTTTATCACAGGTGACAGTTTTAATATGCATCACTGCATCCTGTATCAAAAATGTGTCTGGCCCTCATTAAAGTCCCGTATATCATTTCACTATTCCCTTTTTTGTTTACAAGGCTCTATTACACAAGCTTCCGACTTAAATTCGTTGTTGAAGTATAAGAACATGGGTTACCGAACCCTTTCATGGGGTTTGAGGTTTCTCGGGTCTCCACCGAATTAATAAGTAAATCCTCGCCATTTTTGGAATAACCTGCAGAACCCCCTGCATCTTGATTCCCTGGTGCCGCTAAGGCAGTTTAGTAGTCTAATGTTGATTTAGTTAAATGAGAATTGCATTTGTCTCGATTAAATGTGAAAATGTATTGTAGTGTTGAAATTGTAGTTTTTCAAATTGTAACCTTTAATTTGTATACATTTTTATTGGAACGTTCGTGTTGAATTTGATGTCCTGAGGGCACTATTGAAAATGAAACTATGGTGTCAATGGGCTCCCTTGATTAAATAAAAGTTTAATAAAACATTTATAAAAATAAAACATTCCTGGTCAGAGTACTAACGTCAGCTACGAATGTCATTCTCAGAGGGAGCAGTTACTTTTAGACACACACACGCACAGACGGTAAAGACAGACAGCACAGCTGTGTAAGAAACAGCATTTCATGAAACATATTTCAAATAGATCCAAGACCAATTGATTTTCTTGTACATCAATTCTTTGTTGCCAAGTTTATTTTTTGTATTTATACATATGTACATACAAATGTACACTCTTAAAAATGTGTAGTGCTACTAGAGTAGCATATAAATGGATAATCATAATATTTTAGGCAAAAATAAAATTGAAAATTGTTCTATGGGACTGGCTGGTTGGTGGTAATGTAAACAGAGGGCCAGAGTATGTGACCTCGGATGCATCTCAAATTGTACCCTATTCCCTAAATAGTGCACTACTTTTGAGTAGATCTCTATGGGCCCTGGTCAAAAGTAGTGCACTATATATAGGGAGCAGGGTGACATTTGGGGCACATACCCCTAACCTCCTTACAGAGGGCAGCCTGTACTAAGAAACCTCACTAGGGATCTAATTCTTATAACTCAGGCATTCACCTAAATCAGACACATTTCCTCGAGTAAGGACTCGGCCCTAACCTCATCATCAATGCAAACCTTATAACTAGCTCTTGTCCAATGCGTTATGTGGGGCTTGCTGACACTGAGGCTCAGCGTTAGGAAGCCACATGTAACGCCCTGGTCTGGAGCTATGTTATAATTAGGTTATTACAACTGTTCTTGAGCACCATAGCCTAGCAGAAAGGCAAACCTTTAGCATCCAGTTGATTTCACTCAGTGGTTGTGAATGATTTTCAATTACACATCAAAATAAATATAATTCAAGGAAATATTTTTGGGGTACCTCATAATGCACATTTATAGCTAATTGGACTGTACTAAGTGCGTGGAACTGTTCTTAAAAAAGGGTTACACTTAAAAAGACATACCATCATGGAATAAAGTGGATTGATTTTACCCGATAACTATACTCTAAAATATAAAATAGTTGTACACCTGACACCAACAATGTGATTCAGTCTACAGTATGTTGCACTAAAAGTGCTGAACAGAGTGTGTATCAATGTTACAAAATGTTTCTGGACCCTTTATAAATTGAACAACAGTACGGTAATGTCATGTCACTATTCGCTTTGTCTTGTAAGGCCAGACTAAGGTGTGGCCCGATGGAGAGGCAGCATCAACATCAGAGGACCAAACACCGAAAATGAACAATGCAGATTTTTTTGAAACGCAAGCAAGAAAACAGGAACAATTCAATTAAACCCAAAACAATTGCAAATATATAGCACTTAACCCAGTTACGTGGTTTCCCACCTCTCAGTCATTGCTAACAGTAGTCTGAATGAACACATTCTTCTTTAAGTGGCAGCATACAAAAAATAAATAAAAAACCCTGACAAATATTGAAATACATTTTTTAAATGCTAGTCACAGAAAGCACAGCTCAGTACAGAAGATAATTCTGCTGTTGTGTCATGCTTCATCAAACACAGGTTTAAAATATGCATATTTGAGAAGATCCACGCATATCCACACATAAACGACAATGTCTATGTATCGATACACACACACATATATATATATATATATATTTATTTATTTACTATATATAATAAAAATACTGCCATTGCTAAGGATGCAACGGCCTTTACAAAGGAAGCATACATAGACGGGTGTAGCAGCAAGATGGGACAACAGAACGGTTTCAGAGAGAGGGGGGTGAGTCCTACCACTGTCTCAGTGTGTGGGGGGTTGGGGTCTCGGGGCTAGGCTGTCACTGGTGAATATAGGGGTCTCTGGCCCAGTCCTCTGTGTCACCCCTCTTTTTGGTGGCCACCTCCCCCTCCCTGTCCCGGTCGCGGTCATAGTACTGGTGGTGGTGGTGGTCGCGGGCCGGTCGTTGATGGTGGTGGTGACCGCGTGACTTGTTGCGCTCGTTGTGGTCCTGCTCGTTACGCTCCTTAGAACGGTGGTGTCCTGTTGTGCTGTGGCCCGCCTCCTCGCCGGCGCGGTGATGGTGGTGGTGGTGATGATGATGGTCCCTGGGTTGGGGCTGGGCCTCGTAGCGCCCCTGCTGCTGGGGGTGCCCCCCCTCTCCAAGCCCCTCCTCGTCATACTCCTCTCCAAAATCCTCCTCCTCCTCCTGGTGTAGGAGCTGAGACAGAGGCTCTATGTACGCTGAGTCTCTGCTTTCTCGGCTCTCGGGGGTCTCTGAGTCCTGTGTCTCCCCCCGGGAGAGACCCTTGCCCCGGCCACCACTGCCACCACCACCATGATGATGGTGGTGGTGGTTGTGGTGCTGCTCAGTTCGCTGGGAGGAGGAGCGGTGGTGGATGTGCTGGGGTCTCCTGGAAGACTCTGTCCTTAGGGGCCTCTCCTCCTCCTCCCTCTCCTCCTCCTCCTCCCCCCCATCTGGCTGCTCCTGGCTCTGATGCTGGCTGTGGTGGTGGTGATGGTGATGCTGGTGGTCCTCTCTGGAGCCCTTCCTCTCCCCACCTTGTCCTGCCTTGTCCCCTGTTTTCTCCTCTGCCCCGCTGCCCTGGGGTTAGCAACACAACACGCCTGTTAGTACAGTTAGACACACCAACACGCATATGCAGAGTAAAAAAGACAAACACACACCCTCAAACACATGCAAATCAAACACACATTTCCAGACAATATTTCAAATTCACACACACGCAAACCCACATGCCTGAAATTCAAACGGCACACTTGTACACATACACACATGTGCACTGCACATTCAAAGGTTGAATATAGGTTATCAACCAACCATTGAAGGTTGCCTATGGTCCTGGAGAATACAGTTTCCCTAAAAATCCTCATATCCGTTTGCTTTCGGATTAATTTGGCCTGGTTTATTATTTTAAGTCTCCAGAACCAAGGTCGAATCCCCATGGAATACTAACACTTGGCCCAAGTCCCAAATGGCACCCTATTTCCTATTTAGTGTACTACTTTTGACCAGAGCCCTATGGGCACTGGTCTATAGTAGTGCACCATATAGGGAATAGGGTGCCATTTGAGACGCAACCCTGAAGTCCACACAGCTCTCATGACGGAGTATCTCACTCACCGCAATCACAGACATGTCAACCTCACTCATCAGAAGCATTTTCATCAGCATTTTCAAGAGTTTCAAAAGGACTTTCATTGTCAGGAGTTTCAGTCTTACATTTCCCAATGGGGAGCAATGGATGGGGAAAAGATGTGGACATTTTAAATACAACTGAAACAGATCGGAATCAATCAAATTACCCACACGAATTGTTCGCTGCTCACCGTTAAATACAGAACCTTCAAATAGATCATTATTTTCAAACTGACAAATGTGGATAATGCTAAACACATCGTGATCACCCTATTCATTCCTTTGCCTGTAAGTATTCATTATTTCAAAGGAATTCATTATAGCAACCCACCGTGTTAAACCAATTCAAATGACAAGCTCCTGAGTTGTCAGCGTACTTTCCAGACTTAACTACTCATGGTTAGCAGGCCCACCGCCAGTCATGTTCCTCGTCTCTCTATTCCTACTACTCTCTCTCTCTGCCCTGCTCTTTCCTAGCGTGGTCAGTGTGTCATGACTCTGACTCAGTGGCGGTACAGGCTGCTCATGGCCAGTGAGCTACTGGTCTCCCTGCTCTCCCTGTCTGGGCCCTGGAGCAGGCTGCCCATGTTGGCCTAAAGCCTGGTCAGCACCTGTACCTGCATGCTGGAGACGGGAGCGGGGCTGGAGGGCAGGGCGTCTGTGGCCAGCAGCGGTTTGGGGGGGTTGCAGCTGGCGGGGTGGGTGCTCTTCCAGTAGGCCTCCAGGTAATCAGCCATGTGCTCACACGCATCCTCCAGCTGGTTCTCATCCAGGATGATGTCAAACATCTCCTACATGAGAGATAGAGAGATAAACAGAGGGAGGGAGGAGGGGGAAAACAGTACACGCTTAGAAAAAAAAGATGCTATCTAGAACCTAAAAGGGTTCTTCTGCTGTCCCCATAAGATAACTCTTTGAAGAACCCTTTTTGGTTCCAGGTAGAACATTATTGGTTTCCATGTAGAACCCTTTCCCAAGAAGGTTCTACATGGAACCCAAAAGCGTTCTACCTGGAACCAAAAATAGCTCTCCTATGGGACAGCCAAAGAACCCTTTTGGAGCCCTTTTCTGAGTGTATTGTTAGTGTTTTATGTGCCCTAAAGAGAGGAAGGATAGGAAAAAACTAAATTGTTAGTGTTTTAAGGGCTGAAAACAGAGAGATAAAGAGAGGGAGAAAGGATGATGTTTTAAGGGCTAAAAAACAGCATGTGCTATGTGCTATGTATGGGCCAAGAATAGCATCATAACAATTTTAAAACAGTGGATCTGCTTTTTCTTAGTGATAAAAAAAGGACAGACTTCGCGATTCTTTCGGATTAACTTCCAAATTACTTCAGCAAGAAACTGACCTGCTTCTCGGATTAAGAAAGTTAGACAAAAACTGTCAAAAATAAAATTTAAAAAAATAATAGCATTAAATATTAATTTGGCAAGAATTTTCTGATCAGTGAGATTGTTGAAAGCTAAATCCCACTAGGGATGCAATGGCGCTACAGAGGGTAGTGCGTACGGTCCAGTACATGACTGGGGCCAAGCTTCCTGACATCCACGACCTATATACTAGGCGATGTGTCACGCCCTGACCATAGAGAGCCTTTTTATTCTCTATTTTGATTAGGTCGGGGTGTGACCAGGGTGGGTGATCTAGTGCATTTATTTCTATGTTGGCCTGGTATGATTCCCAATCAGAGGCAGCTGTTTATTGTTGTCTCTGATTAGGGATCATATTTAGGCAGCCATTTTCCCCACTGGTTTTTGTGGGATCTTGTTTGTGTGTAGTTGCCTGTGAGCACCCCATGACTTCACGTTTCGTTTGCTGTTTATTGTTTTTGTGAGTTTCCTTTATTAAACATGTGGAACCCAAATCACGCTGCACGTTGGTCTGAGTATATTTTCAGTTCGTATGACGAACGTGACACGATGTCAGAGGAAGGCCCCAAAAATATTCAAAGTCTCCAGTCACCCAAGTCATAGACTGTTCTCTCTGCTACAGCACGGCAAGCAGTACCGGAGCGCCAAGTTTAGGACCAAAAGGCTCCTTAATAACAGCTTCTACCCCCAAGCCATAAGACTAATTCATCAAAAGCCACCTAGACTATTTAGATTTACCCCCCTTTGTTTTTACACTGCTGCTACTCGCTGTTTATTATCAATGCATAGTCACTTTACAAATTACCTCGACTAACCTGCACCCCCGCACATTGGTACCGCCACCCCCTGTATATAGCCTCGTTATTGTCATTTTCTTGTTACTTTTTTTTCTCATATTTATTTTTTTCACTTTAGTCTATTCAGTAAATATTTTCTTAACTCTATTTCTTGAACTGTATTGTTGGTTAAGGGCTCGTCAGAAAGCATTTCACGGTAAGGTCGACACCTGTTGTATTCGACGCATGTGACAAATAAAATTTGATTTGATGCTATTGGATGAACATTAGGGCAGATTTTCCACAAGCCTGTAATGATTGCACTCATATTCTAAAATAATATCCAAGAAGATCACAGAAGGACGGAAATAGAATTGGCAGGAGATATGAGTCTTTCTGAAGCATTCCACAACAGTATTATTAATATAAGGGCAGAATCCTACTGGGAGATATATGCACACGACTCAAAACCTCAGTGGCAATACACATAAGACTTCAAGTAACTCGAGTGTGTGTTTTCAGTGTGAGTTCGCAATAGTCTCCTTTACAGTATCAATAGAGGCTTGATGCACAGAAACCCAAATCTTCAATCTGCATACAGAAACAGTATTATGAAATGTCCAGGATGTATTAGATGTTGTATGTGGTGGGTGTCATCCAGGTAACAGTGATCTCCGGGCAGTGGTGTGGCTACACTCACGGCAGGGCATTGGGCCAGTTTGTCTGCGGCAACCATCTGGACGTTGAGGTGCTTAGCCTGGGACTTCCCCCTGGACTTGATGAGCCTCTGCAGAACCTGTGGGACATACGAGAGAGGGGCATGAGAGGCATGGCGCCATCAGCACCGTAACAAAGTCAACTCTATAAACATGAAAGCAGGTCAACACTGCAACGAAAGTCAACTCCATCACATGGAAGCGTCATCAGCACCGAAACTAAGTCAACTCCAACACATCACAGCATCATCAGCACTGTGAGGAAGTCACCTCCGATGTAGAAGCAACGTGGAAACTTGAACCTAACATCAGCACTAGAACTGTGATTTTACTGATTCACAGCAGCAGAAGTCTATAAAAAGAGGAGTCAAATAGACTGCGATTCAGACCGCCGACACTTTGATTTAGAGCCATAATTCACATTCCTTCAGCGACGCCTTCTTTCCATTTCTATCTTACTCAAATGCCAGCGTTTTTTTTAAGGATATTTGAATCATGGGTGTTATTTACACGAAGGCTGAAGGTTAGCGTGATGATTCAGTCGCCTCACTTCACTCTCTCCCATTCAGACGAGCGGAGAAGTCAACGCTGACAGGCCGTATTTAATAACCCGAACAGGACGCCGTTCAGTTAGAAAAATGCGATATGAGCAGTGACAAGACATCCATACACCAGTTGCTCCCCAATGCATCAGGGACATCCATAGACCTCCATAAACCAGTAGGAGACTTTCACTTCAGCTCTGTTTATTTCATCAATCTGTCACTCACTGTTCTCACACTGGACCGTTTACCAGTGTTCTCCTGGCCTGCATCTACCTTTACACAATTACACATAATATTACTGTGTGTGAGATGGAAAGTCGGCTGAATACATTACTAGAAAATAAAGGTTAGTATTAGAATATGAACCATGTAATACACTAGGGCACACTGTACACTAGTACACTGCATTCAGTTTGACATGTCAAGTTTAAACTAACAAAGTGCATTTTGTGGAATGGAAATGTAAGTTGCCATTTTTTTTTCATTGCTTGGCCTCACCTTAGGAGAGGAGATCTTGACGTAGACGATGATAGGAGCCAGGGATGTCTTGCCCAGTTGGGCCGGGTGGTTGATGGTGTCTGCGTCCAGTACCACCAGCTGTAAGGTCCGGGCCAGTTCAAAGATACGCTCTATCTCACTCTGCACTTCAGCTACTAGGAGAGAACGAGAGGGGCAGAGGGAGGGACAGACGAGTCACAGACAGAGAGAGGGAGAGCGAGAACGAAAGTCAAACCATAGATCCGTTTCCATTCTGCCCTTCAGTTAGGCGGCGGTGAGAGAAGGAGATATTAGCAAGACAATGGATATACATTTATTTTAAAGTGAAATATTAGCTTTTCCCTCCAAAAAAAGGAAATTCAAAAGCTAATTTGACCTTTGTACTAATAAGGATTTTCAACAAAAACAGCTTGACTACTGCTAGACTACTCCGTGATTGGTGAACCAAGATTCATTGGTCAGATTAGGAAGGAAGAGGTTGTGTTTGCTCGGTTGCATCTAGGACACTGTACATTGAACTCATCATTACATCTGGTTGGCAAGCACGTGAACGGCTTGTGTACGGAGTGTATGGTTGATGAAACAGTGAAGCATGTGTTTGTTTCTTTATTCATTTAGATGTCATAACCGCCATCGATAAAAGACAGTACTGTGCAGCCGTCTTCATCGACCTGGCCAAGGCTTTCGACTCTGTCAATCACCGTATTCTTATCGGCAGACTCAACAGTCTTGGTTTCTCAAATGACTGCCTCGCCTGGTTCACCAACTACTTCTCAGATAGAGTTCAGTGTGTCAAATCGGAGGGCCTGTTGTCCGGACCTCAGGCGGCCTCTATGGGGGTACCACAGGGTTAAATTCTCGGGGCGACTCTTTTCTCTGTATATGTCAATGATGTCGCTCTTGCTGCGGGTGATTCCTTGATCCACCTCTATGCAGACGACACCATTCTGTATACATCTGGCCCTTCTTTGGACCCTGTGTTAACAATGCTTCAATGCCATACAACACTCATTCCGTGGCCTCCAAGTGCTCTTAAATGCAAGTAAAACTAAATGCATGCTCTTCAACCGAATCGCTGCCTGCACCCGCCCGCCCGACTAGCATCACTACTCTGGACGGTTCTGATTTAGAATATGTGGACAAATACTAATACCTAGGTGTCTGGCTAGACTGTAAACTCTCCTTCCTATCTCATATTAAGCATCTCCAATCCAAAATTAAATCTAGAATCGGCTTCATATTTCGCAACAAAGCCTCCTTCACCGACGGTGCCAAAACAACCCTTGTAAAACTGACTATCCTACCGATCCTCGACTTCGGCGATGTCATTTACAAAATAGCCTCCAACACTCTACTCAGCAAACTGTACGCAGTCTATCACAGTGCCATCCATTTAGTCACCAAAGCCCCATATACCACCCACCACTGCGACCTATATGCGCTCGTCGGCTGGCCCTCGCTACATATTCGTCGCCAAACCCACTGGCCCCAGGTCATCTATAAGTCTTTGCTAGGTAAAGCTCCGCCTTATCTCAGCTCACTGGTCACCATAGCAACACCCACCCATAGCACGCGCTCTAGCTGTACACAGCCCATCTGTAAATAGCCCATCCAACTACCTACCTCATCCCCATATTGTTTTTATTTACTTTTTTTTGCTCTTTTGCACACCAGTATTTCTACTTGCACATCATCATCTGCACATCTATCACTCCAGTGTTAATTTGCTAAATTGTAATTACTTCGCTGCTATGGCCTATTTATTGCCTTACCTCCTCACTCTATTTGCACACCCTGTATATAGATGTTTCTATTGTGTTATTGACTGCTTTTGTTATCCCACTTGTAACTGTGTTGTTTTTTGTCGAACTGCTTTGCTTTATCTTGGCCAGGTTGCAGTTGTAAATGGGAACTTGTTCTCAACTGGCCAACCTGGTTAAATAAAGGTGAAAAAAATTATAATAATTGGTCTGTAAACTTTGATTGACTCCACACTCCAGTACAGTAGGTGGTGGCATGCACCTCTAACGTTTGTTTGCAGACCGCCATAATACCATAGAAGAAAACTGGGAGTGAATACCTTTATGTAATGTTAGGACATAATTTTTAGACATTGGATTATTGTACCAGTGTTGAATGTTCAAACTCAAATAGCTAACTAACTATTATGTTAAGGTAAGAATTAAGGTAAAAAGTTGTTGTTTTGTTGAAACTGTCGCTGGGCAGTGAAGGTTGTTAACTTCTCTAGGATAGGGGGCAGCATTTTCACGTTTGGATGAAAAGCATACCCAAATTCAACTGCCATCATCCTCAGAAGATAAGATATGCATATTATTAGTAGATTTGGATAGAAAACACTCTGAAGTTTCTAAAACTGTTTGAATCATATCTGTGAGTATAACATAACTTATTTAGTAGGCGAAACCCCGAGGACAAACCATTCAGATTTTAAATTTTTTGAGGTCACTCTCTTTGCAATGGATTTTCATTGGGAATCCAGATTTCTAATTGACCTTCTTGCAGTTCCTACCGCTTCCACTGGATGTCAACAGTCTTGAGAAATTGGTTGCGGGTTTTTCCTTTGTGTAATGAAGAAGTAGCCCTGTTCAGAACGAGAGTCGAGTGAAGTGTACTTTTTGTTTGAGGCGCGTAACCAGAAAGCATGCTACAGTTTGTTTTAATCCTGTATTGAACACAGATCATCCCGTCTTCAATTTTATCGATTATTTACGTAAAAAAATACCTAAAGTTGTATTACAAAAGTGGTTTGAAATGTTTTGGCAAAGTTTACAGGTAACCTTTGAGATATTTTGTAGCCACGTTTGAGCAAGTTGGAACCGGTGTTTTTCTGGATCAAACGCGCCAAATAAATTGACATTTTGGATATATATCGACGGAATTAATCGAACAAAAGGACCATTTGTGATGTTTATGGGACATATTGGAGTGCCAACAACAGAAGCTCGTCAAAGGTAAGGCATGAATTATATTTTTATTTCTGCGTTTTGTGTCATGCCTGCAGGGTTGAAACGTGCTTCTCTCTCTTTGTTTACAATGTTGCTATCCTCAGAAAATAGCATCGTTTGCTTTCGCCGAAAAGCCTATTTGAATTCTGACATGTTGGTGGGCTTCACAACCAGTGTAGCTTTAATTTGGTATCTTTCATGTGTGATTTAATGGACGTTTGATTATTATAGTATTTTATTTGCATTTGGCGTGCTGCATTTTCTCTGGCTTTTGGCCAAGTGAGACAGTAGCGTCCCGCCTAAACTCAGATTTTTGGATATAAATATGAACTTTACCGAACAAAACATACATGTATTGTGTAACATGAAGTCCTATGAGTGTCATCTGATGAAGATCATCAAAGGTTAGTGATTAATTTTAACTCTATTTCTGCTTTTTGTTACTCCTCTCTTTGGCTAGAAAAATGGCTGTGTTTTTCTGTGGCTATGTACTGACCTAACATAATCGCAAGGTGTGCTTTCGCCGTAAATCCTTTTTGAAATCAGACACTTTGGCTGGATTAACGAGAAGTTTATCTTTAAAAGGGTGTATAATACTTGAGGAATTTTAATTATGAGATTTCTGTTGTTTTGAATTTGGCGCCCTGCAATTTCACTGGCTGTTGGTTAGGTGGGACGCTACCGTCCCACATATCCCAGAGAAGTTAACATTACCTAGCTGACCGGTAAATCATGGTATCTAGGCTTCTCCAAAAATGCGCTCTGATGTTGCTGATGGTCATTAGTCAATCAATCAATTAAATGTTTCTATAAAGCCCATTTTATATGAGCAGATGTCACAAAGTGCTTATACAGAAACCCAGCATAAACTACAAGCAATGCAGAAGTAGAAACACGGTGGCTGGGAAAAAACTCCCTAGAAAGGCAGGAACCTAAGAAGAAACCTAGAGAGGAATCAGGCTCTGAGGAGTGGCCATTCCTCTTCTGACTGTGCCGGGTGAAGATTATAAGAGTACATGGCCATTAAGGCCAAATTAGGGCTGTCCCCGACTAAAAAAAATATTGGTTGACCGAAAGCTGTCTGTTCTTTCGACCAATCAATTGTTTTTATTTTTTTTACATGTATTTTTCCATATATAGACACACCCTATACGTTTTAATAAAATCAACTATATGCTTTGAGCTTGTCTGATGCTTTAAGTTTATGGTTTGATGAAATAAGGAAAATGCCTCAAGAGAGATCTAGATAACCAGAAGAAAAAAACCTTAACCTGACTCAACTATTCTCCTCCCGCTCCTGCTGACTTTCGCAGATTCTGCCATTACTCTCCTGAAGTTGCCGGTAATAGGCTACATGAGGAGTTGGCAACCTTTCTCATGTTGAATACCAATTTATCTTACAATTTCTACCGATCTCTGTGCCAGTTAATGTTTTCATATGCACATTTAAGTGAAACAGTTTCATTTAAATCATAATTGTCTTCACATCTCCTGTAACGGTCATATTGTGGTGAATGAGCGGACCAAGGCGCAGCGTGTGATGAATACATAATGATATTTATTAAACAAGACGAAAACTAAACACACTTGAGAATCTACAAAATAATAAACGAAGTCAACAGACCTGAACAAACGAACTTACAAACTACGAATAACGCACGAACAGGAACAGACTACATACACGAACGACAAACGAAACAGTCCCGTGTGGTAGACATACAGACACGGAAGACAACCACCCACAACAAACAATGTGAAACAACCTACCTATATATGGTTCTCAATCAGAGGAAAACGAAAACACCTGCCTCTGATTGAGAGCCATACAAGGTCAAATAAACCTGACACTTAACATAGAACAAACAACACAGACTGCCCACCCAGCTCACGTCCTGACCCACTAAACACAACTATACAAAAGGAAAACAAGGTCAGGAACGTGACATTACCCCCCCCCCCCCAAGATGCGGACTCTGGCCGCAAAACTCAACCTCAAGGGGAGGGTTTGGGTGGGCATCTGTCCACGGTGGCGGCTCCGGCTCCGGACGCTGTCCCCACACCACCATAGTCACTCCCCGCTTCCGTATCCCCCTCCCAATGACCACCCTCCAAATAAACCCACCTAAATTAAGGGGCATCACCGGGATAAGGGGCATCACCGGGATAAGGGGCATCACCGGGATGAGGGGCATCACCGGGATGAGGGGCATCACCGGGATGAGGGGCATCACCGGACTGAGGGGCAGCACCGGACTGAGGGGCAACACCGGAATGAGGGGCAACACCGGAATGAGGGGCGGATCCTGGCTGGCTGGCTCTGGCGGATCCTGGCTGGCTGGCTCTGGCGGATCCTGGCTGGCTGGCTCTGGCGGATCCTGGCTGGCTGGCGGATCCTGGCTGGCTGGCGGATCCTGGCTGGCTGGCGGATCCTGGCTGGCTGGCGGATCCTGGCTGGCTGGCTCTGGCGGATCCCGGCTGGCTGGCTCTGGCGGATCCCGGCTGGCTGGCTCTGGCGGATCCCGGCTGGCTGGCTCTGGCGGATCCCGGCTGGCTGGCTCTGGCGGATCCCGGCTGGCTGGCTCTGGCGGATCCCGGCTGGCTGGCTCTGGCGGATCCCGGCTGGCTGGCTCTGGCGGATCCCGGCTGGACGGCTCTGGCTGGTCCCGGCTGGACGGCTCTGGCTGGTCCCGGCTGGACGGCTCTGGCTGGTCCCGGCTGGACGGCTCTGGCTGGTCCCGGCTGGACGGCTCTGGCTGGTCCCGGCTGGACGGCTCTGGCTGGTCCCGGCTGGACGGCTCTGGCTGCTCATGGCTCGCTGGCTGATCCTGTCTGGCGGAAGGCTCTGGCTGATCATGGCTGGCTGACGGCTCTGGCTGGTCATGGCTGGCTGACGGCTCTGGCTGGTCATGGCTGGCTGACGGCTCTGGCTGGTCATGGCTGGCTGACGGCTCTGGCTGGTCATGGCTGGCTGACGGCTCTGGCTGGTCATGGCTGGCTGACGGCTCTGGCTGGTCATGGCTGGCGGACGGCTCTGGCTGGTCATGGCTGGCGGACGGCTCTGGCTGGTCATGGCTGGCGGACGGCTCTGGCTGGTCATGGCTGGCGGACGGCTCTGGCTGGTCATGGCTGGCGGACGGCTCTGGCTGGTCATGGCTGGCGGACGGCTCTGGCTGATCCTGTCTGGCGGACGGCTCTGGCTGCTCCTGTCTGGCGGACGGCTCTGGCTGCTCCTGTCTGGCGGACGGCTCTGGCTGCTCCTGTCTGGCGGAAGGCTCTGGCTGCTCCTGTCTGGCGGAAGGCTCTGGCTGCTCCTGTCTGGCGGACGGCTCTGGCTGCTCCTGACTGGCGGACGGCTCTAGCGGCTCGGGACAGACGGGCGGCTCTGACGGCTCGGGACAGACAGGCGGCTCTGACGGCTCGGGACAGACGGGCGGCTCTGACGGCTCGGGACAGACGGGCGGCTCTGACGGCTCGGGACAGACGGGCGGCTCTGACGGCTCGGGACAGACGGGCGGCTCTGACGGCTCGGGACAGACGGGCAGCTCGGGACAGACGGGCAGCTCTGACGGCTCGGGACAGACGGGCAGCTCTGACGGCTCGGGACAGACGGGCAGCTCTGACGGCTCGGGACAGACGGGCAGCTCTGACGGCTCGGGACAGACGGGCAGCTCTGACGGCTCGGGACAGACGGGCAGCTCTGACGGCTCGGGACAGACGGGCAGCTCTGACGGCTCGGGGCAGACGGATAGCGCAGGCGGCTCTGGGCAGACGGATAGCGCAGGCGGCTCTGGGCAGACGGACAGCGGAGGCGGCACTGGGCAGACTCTGGCCGGCTGAGGCGCACAGTAGGCCTGGTGCGTGGTACCGGAACAGGAGGTACCGGGCTAAGGACACGCACCTTAAGGCTAGTGCGGGGAGGAGGAACAGGGCATACTGGACTCTGGAGACGCACAGGAAGCTTGGTGCGTGGTGTTGGCACTGGTGGTACTGGGCCGAGGACACGCACCTCAAGGCTAGTGCGGGGAGCAGGAACAGGGCACACAGGGCTCTGGAGACGCACAGGAGGCTTGGTGCGTGGTGCCGGAACTGGAGGACTGGTACGAGGGGTTGCCACAGGAGAGCTAGTACGTGGGGCTGCTACAGGAGGTGCAGGACTAGGGAGGCGTACAGGAGGCCTGGTTCGTGGGACTGTCATTCCCAGACGGTTAGCACGCACCTCAGGACGAGCATGGAGAGCTGACTCAGGTAACATCACATCCCGCACACGCTCTGTCGGGTGGATGTTGTGCCTCACGCACCAACACAGCAGCTCCCTCATTTCACTCTCCTCCAAACCCCCCAATAAATCCTTAACAGTCTCTGTATCATTCCCATTGCTCACCTCCAATATCAGCCCGACTGGCTCTGGTTCCTTCTTCGGGTCCTCACGGGTAGCACAGGAAGTTGACGCAGATCTCCTATCTGAACTCGCCACACTCCCCATGTGCCCCTCCCCAAGAAAGTTTTGGCGTTTCCTCGAGGGCTTCCGAACGAATCCTGGAACCCTCCTCGCACTGCTCCAGCGAATCCCAGGCAGGCCCCGGCACTTTCTCTGGATCGCACGCCCACCTGTCTATCTCTTCCCAGGTTGTTCTCCACTCATCCTTTTCCCGGGTCCATTCCTCCACAAAGCGCTGTTCCCTCCTTTCACGCTGCTTGGTCCTGGTTTGGTGGGTAATTCTGTCACGATCGTCGTAACTTGGAAGAGAGGACCAAGGCGCAGCGTGATAGAAATACATCTTATTTTATTTTGAAGACGAAAAACGAACACTATACAAACTACTACAAAAACAACAAACGATCGTGAAGCTATAACAAACAATAAGTGCAGACACTGGCAACTTACACATAGACAATTACCCACAACAGCCCAATGCCTATGGCTGCCTTAAATATGGCTCCCAATCAGAGACAAATGAATGACAGCTGTCTCTGATTGAGAACCATTCAGGCAACCATAGACATACCTAGATACCTACACTCAACACAAACCCATACACTCTAACAAAACCCCCTAGACACTACAACCACCCAAGACAAGACAAATACACAAAAACATCCCCCCTGTCACACCCTGACCTAACCAAAATATTACAGAAAACAAAGATAACTAAGGCCAGGGCGTGACATCGACACAAGATCCAGCATGACCTGATGCAGGGCTCCCCTGGAGAGTTAGCGTCTTTTAGGTTTTTCTCCAACCCTAATCTAGTGCACCTGATTCTAATAACTATTTGATCGATAAGCTACAGGAGGAGGGTAACTCTCCATGAGTTCTGAACCTCCACCTAGTCCCCCCACCCTTTTCTCTTGTAACCTCACTCCCTCTACTATAGCTGTCTTTGGTGATTGGACTGAGAGAGATGTAAACACAGACAGCCGGCAGCTACGACATTTAACAATGTGTCATTCATTCGCCATTATATCATCATGTAAAATAAAGTGAATCTTTGTTTCATATTCTTGTGTGTTTGTGCTAAGGACGTCCAGTAGGTTAATATGAATAGTACTGATGACTGTATTACAATCATGTTGGTAAGATATTGTAATACTTTCTGTAACTGGTCTCATCACCTGCTGCTTGTATTTCAATAGGTACTTTGTTTTTGAATTATACAATTGCCAGAAAGTGAGAATAAATCAGGCTAAGATGCTGCAACATCAGTCAACAACCATTGTAGTGCAGAACAACATTGCCTTGACACTTGTGATGAGACTCTATTGGAGATATGGCCAAAGAGTAGCTTATACCAACGATCAAGGTAAGAATATACATAGCTATAAAGTTCTATTTCTGTTTGGTTAAATTGTTGCGGCATTGTGCTATTCTATGTAATTTGAGCATTGGTTTGATTATCTAAAGAAGCTAACTACGGTGGAGAAGTCGAATTGATGCAACAAAATGAACGTTTGTAGCCGATCTGAGCTCATGCCTGCATGTTAGATAGTTAATCTACCTTGAATAATACTGTGAATATTGCTGAGATAATTGAACAAAAGAAGTATGTTGAGGGTCAATGTTGTCACAACGAGGGAACAAAAGAAGTATGCTGAGGGTCAATGTTGTCACAACGAGTTAACTAGCTAGCCAACTTGTGCCATAGTTGGGCTGCTCAGACTAGATGTGAACCCGTGAGCCTGGCTGGCAAGCTAGCTAGCTAGCTAGTAGATAGCGTTACAATGTCAACTAATTAGCCTACATTATTGAAATTGTATGTTTATCTGGCTTGAATTCTATTTTGAATATGGCTTAGATATGTCTGAGAACAAAAATATATTGAGCATCAATGTTGTCAAGATATAACGTTAGCTAGTTAGTTAATAACTTGTGTAGGTAACTAGTTAGCTACTGTTGCTAAGATACAAGAATGGCCAGGTTTCGGTTTTACGTCACAGCTCAGTACATAGGACAGATATATCGTCAATGAGGACATGCTGCATTTCTCACCTTGAATGGGACTGTATGATTTCTGATCCTGCTTCTGTCTGTCTATCTTTTCTGTTTCTCTTTCAACAAACAATTAAATATTAGCCTGCTAGCCCCCGTGTAATTACTTAGCTTTCCTTCATGAGTTGCTGTAAAAGAGCAGCGAAAATATTGTTTTTAATTACATCAACAACACATTTCTCGGTTAATCAAATGGAAGGCACTTCTGTCTGATATGTCAACTTTCTTGGTCTTTCGAGCGTCACTGTTGACAATTTAGTGGAACTTCTTAAATGTCTTCTTAGAAAATCCCGACGGGAGAATGGTACATTTTATAGATTATTTTAGCAAGAAAAACGACATCTGCTGACCATTTAAGGAATTGAGTCCTCAACCGGTGTGCCAAATTTCATTCTGTAATATGGAATATTGACGGAGAAATGACAAGCGCAACTGTGGCCACGTCTATAATACTACAGGATTGTGTGGAAATTGGAAGTATAATATTTTTTTATTTAACCTTTATTTAACTAGGCAAGTCAGTTAAGAACAAATTCTTATTTATAATGCCGGCCTACCCCAGCCAAACCCAGGCGACGCTATGGGACTGCCAATCACGGCCGGATGTGATTCAGCCTGGATTCGAACCAGAGACTGTAGTGTCGCCTCTTGCATTGAGATGCAGTGCCTTAGACCGCTGCGCCACTCGGGAGTAACCAGTATTAACAAATGCATTTTTCTCCAGTTGGGTCAAATACATATATCATGAACAGTCCAGGAAATCTCCCTAGCAACACTTTTTATTACATTTCATTAGCAGCTCAAACAAAGCTTGTGTTTGCCCATCGAGAGCTGCCCATGACTAAGATACACCCACCTCTTGCCCTATTTGTTTGTTGTCGGAAATTGCGCTGATAGTCCAGATGTGTGTCTGATAATTAGAATTCAGCGATTGTCATTAGGCCCACTAAACTTGTAGCCAGAATTGATGTGTACACTGTTGTATGCTTGGTCTTGGTCTTGGCCGCTAATCTCCGCTTTCGAAAAATATTAGTGTTCTCGTGAACCACAACGCAATTTGGAGGGTATACTGCCCATTTTCAAGTCAATTCAAGTCAAGAATTGTCATGCAGCTGACATGCGGTAATGTTAAATAATTATGTAATTGCCTATAGTTTTCTTGACATTTCATTTAAAAAATTGTGATAGGCTCACGTTTTACCGGTAAGGCATAGGCCTACCCCTACTATTTATTTTGCCAGGACGCCGTACAGGACCGTACCGGCTTAGTCCACTTTCGCCCCTGTATCTATCACCATCAAGACAGAGTCGGGGTTCAGCGTACTGTCGAAACATCAGTCCCTGAAGTGACAAAATAATTATCCAGTTGCATTGGCTTCAAGTTAAAGCTTTTAGTCAAAAGTGGAGCACAAAGATTAAAGTTTGTGCAGTGTTTTGAGTGTGTCCCAGTGCTAATGTAGCTTTAAAGATGGGCGAGTTTATCCCATAACTACTCTCTTAGAAAAAAAGATTCCACCCCTAACCAAAAAGGGTTCTCCTATGGGGACAGCCGAAGAACCCTTTTAGTTTTGTAGATGGCACCTTTTTTTCTAAGAGTGTAATGGAGCAACCGGCACACCAGGTCGCATCCCAAATGGCACCGTACTCCCTATTTAGTGCACTACTTTTGACCAGGGCCCATACGACTCTGGTCAAAGGTAGTGCACTGTGAAGTGAATAGTGTGCCATTTGGGACGCAGCCCCATGAGCAACGTTACAGAGCACCACGGCGATCCAACACAAAGATTAGCTACATGGCTTCCGTAGTTTCGTTGGCTCAGTGAGGTCATGTTTCATTGTTATCGCAGCTTGTTACTCAAGCCTGGTAAAATCAGCTGTGTTCTTGACCTTGTTATCTGGCACCAGGTATCTAGTCTCTCCTTTGTTTCTCTCTATTTCGTCCCAAAAGCAAACCTTTTTAATCACAGGCCTGGCCAGGTCATTCTTCGCCTTCCAACATCTGATCTTATAACCATCTCCAAGGTTGCGCCCAAAATGGCACCCTATTCCCTATATAATGCACTACTTTCAACTAGAGCCCTTTGGGCCATGGTCAGAAGTAGTGCACTATATAGGGAATAGGGTGCCTTTTGGCAAACATCCGAAGACTTTCTTTCATCTTTTACTCTTTCCCTTCTCTCCATGCAATTGGCCCTAGAAGAACACAGGTTTCCCAGCCTCATACTTCCAAACTTACCAAGGTTGGAGCGTGTGTTGGATCGCTCGATGATGGCGTGTTTACTAGGGTTGTTGAGGACGGAGCGTTTGGCAAGAGAGATGTCCGCAGTGACTCGAGTGATTGATATTCTGATAGGAAGGCAGAGAGAAAATAACTGGTCACCGAGAGACTCGAGTGTGCTCTGATTTCTGAAACAGCCGTATCAATAAAATATTTAACACTTGGGGAAAAGTACAGAGTTTGAAACAAAAAGGCATAGCCGCAAAATCACAGTCCATAATGAAGAGGGGAGAGTTTTGTGATTTCTAAGCAAGGTTTGGTAGAAGAGGGAAGAGAGTGGTGAGAGTATGCTTTGTAAAACTCATTGTTGGTTATCCAAAGGGTTGCACTTTGAGAGGGATATAAAACAATGCACAGTATATGCTAATGATCCTATGTTTTGTCAAATAATTTCTCTACTGCGGATAGGAAAGTGGCCAGGCCGCCAGAGAGGAGAAGAGCTGAGGAGAACCCTGCACTGCACTAGGGCCCACTATAGCCTATTAAGGACATGGATAGGGCCTATTTAAAGTAGCAGCTAGCACACATCTCCAGGCCAAACAAACTTGTTACACACTCCCTCTTGCAAAACCTCCAGGGATGACTAAATACCAGCCTATAGGACTCAGGCAGAGCATACTGAACAAGGATACAGAGAGAGAGAAAGAGGGAGGGAAGAAAGGAATGCAGGGACAGCTCAACTTACCTTCCCTCAAATCTGTGTTTCAAAAAGTCAAACAGTGCTTTTTGCATCATATCTGTCACCTGAAACCAAATGGGACAATAAAAACAGAGTGAACATTTTAGGAATCACCATCATGAAAACAGACAGTGTGTGTGTGTGCATGGGTGGGTGAATCAAAGCCAGCTCGTTGTTGCTGAAAAAGGGAGCCCCACAGCACAGATTGTTGTTTCAGTATTGACTGAGGGCACTTCAGCCTTCGCCTTGTAAACAACTGTGATCCTCCTCAGCTTAGTGTGTCCTGTTCTCACCAGGTTCCAGAGACCCCTGCCCCTGTCTACCTCCCACAAATGCACAGAGACAAAGCTCAACTCTGCCATTGTATCCATGTGTCCACAGCGTAAACTAGTAGTAGAAGTGTAGTTAGTGTAAACAGTATGTATTAGTGAGTTGAGTAGTGGTGCTAGTGCAAGTAGAAGGATGGCAAAATTCCAGTAACTTTTCCAAAATGTCTAGGTTTTCCAGAAATTCCATTTGGCAGATTCACGGAAACGGGAGGGAATAAGCAGGACATCCAGAATCCTCCAACCAGGATTCTGGATGTTACACGTTGGTTTCCTTACCCTGTAAACAGTCTATGGAGAAGGTATGACAACGTTTGGTTTCGTTTCCCTGGCAGTTGCTTGCACAAGCCCCATTGAAGTCATGGGACGGATATTAGCATTTTCCAAATCATATATAAGTGACTTTGTTGAGCTTCACAATAAAGTGTAGTTACTTTCGAATGATTTGGACATGATGTGTGAAAAAAATTATAATGTCAGTCCCATGACTTGAATGGGATTTGTGCCACAAATGCTAAAACGTTAATATTTGGAAACAGTGCCAGGGAAACTAAACCACCTCATTGGATTGCTCTCATACCTTGTCCATAGACTGCTTACAGGGTAAGGAAACCAATATGTAATTTAAACATTTGGGTGAACTATCCCTTTAACAAGTAGGTCCACTGCTTAGACATTGCATGCATCAACCAATGGTTTCGTGCCACGTCATCAACTGTGTCATTGACTGACAGATTGCTATAACATATGATGTGGTTGGCTGACAGGTAAAACGCCTATCCAGGTGATGTAAGATCTGGCAACATAAGTAGTGGAATGCGACCGTTGTGATCTAAATAGAATGTCCTTGTGAGTGTAGTAGTGGTAGTGTCAGTAATAACCTCTTATTAAAGCTTTACACCAATTTATAACAATTATGTTACCTCGTAGCCCTTCAGTGACGGTCCAACCAGGACCACAGGTCGCATGGAAGGCACAACGTCGTATGGAGGAATGTGTTCCGTCTGCCCGGCGACAGAAAACAAACCATCAGCTTCACATCCAGGGAGATTATTATACATAGGGTGCATCCCAAATGGCAACCTATTCCCTACACAGTGCAGGGCCCTGGTAAAAAAAAAAAAGTAGTGCACTTAATAGTGAATAGGGTGGCATTTGGTACGCATAAACAGAATTACACACTAGGTCCAGCAGGGAACAGCAAAGCACAACCCATTAGACCAGGGTTTCCCAAACTCGGTCCTGGGGCCACCCCTGGGAGCTGGTTTTGGTTTTTGCCTAGCAAAACTAACTCATCATCAAGCTTTGATTATATGAATCAGCTGTGTAGTGCTGGGGCAAATGAGAAAACGTACACCTGGGGGAGGGGCAGGACCCAGTTTGGGAAGCCCTGCACTAGACCATTTAATAGAACTGAAAGGAACTATGAAATTAGTTGTCCTAACTGCGAGTCCCAGTTTTCACTCAACACACAAGGATGCCAGCTAGAATGTTCGGACCCATAGAGATAGGGGAGTTCTGTTTTCAAAAGTAACAAATGATACCGAATTATATCACACACTGAACAAATATTAAGATAATCTGTTAGTATTTGCTCTTGGAATACAACATTCTTATCTTCACCCAACCCCTAAATGAATTGACAAGAAGCTTAACATGAACAACAATCAATCAATGTGTGGAAGTCAAGGTATACAGTGGCTTGTGAAAGTATTCACCCCCCTTGGCATTTTTCCTACTTTGCTACCTGGAATTAAAATAGATTTTGGGGGGGGTTTGTATCATTTGATTTACACAACATGCCTACCACTTTGAAGATGCAAAATATGTTTTATTGTGAAACAAACAAGAAATAAGGCAAAAAAACAGAGCTTGAGCGTGCATAACTATTCACCCCCCCTCCCAAGTCAATACTTTGTAGAGACACCTTTTGCAGCAATTACAGCTGCATGTCTCTTGGGGTATGTCTCTATAAGCTTGTCACATCTAGCCACTGCGATTTTTGCCCATTCTTCAAGGCAAAACTGCTCTATCTCCTTCAAGTTGGATGGGTTCCGCTGATGTACAGCAATCTTTAAGTCATACCACAGATTCTCAATTGGATTGAGGTCTGGGCTTTGACTAGGCCATTCCAAGACATTTAAATGTTTCCCCTTAAACCACTCGAGTGTTGTTTTAGCAGTATACTTAGGGTCATTGTCCTGCTGGAAGGTGAACCTCCGTCCCAGTCTCAAATCTCTGGAAGACTGAAACAGGTTTCCCTCAAGAATTTCCCTGTATTTAGCGCCATCCATCATTCCTTCAATTCTGACCAGTTTCCCAGTCCCTGCCAATGAAAAACATCTCTGGGTGATGTGAGGTGTTGGGTTTGCGCCAGACACAGCATTTTCCTTGATGGCCAAAAAGCTCAATTTTAGTTTCATCTGACCAGAGTACCTTCTTTCATATGTTTGGGGAATCTCCCACATGCCTTTTGACGAACACCAAACGTTTGCTTATTTTTTTCTTTGAGCAATGGCTTTTTTCTGGCCACTCTTCCGTAAAGCCCAGCTCTGTGGAGTGTACGGCTTAAAGTGGTCCTATGGACAGATATTCCAATCTCCACTGTGGAGCTTTGCAGCTCCTTCAGGGTTATAGTTGGTCTCTTTGTTGCCTCTCTGATTAATGCCCTCCTTGCTTGGTTCGTGAGTTTTGGTGGGCGGCCCTCTTGGCAGGTTTGTTGTAGTGCCATATTCTTTCTATTTTTTAATAATGATTTAATGGTGCTCCGTGGGATGTTCAAAGTTTCTGATATTGTTCTGTAACCCAACCCTGATCTGTACTTCTCCACAACCTTGTCCCTGACCTGTTTGGAGAGCTCCTTGGTCTTCATGGTGCCCCTTGCTTAGTGGTGTTGCAGACTCTGGGGTCTTTCAGAACAGGTGTATATATACTGAGATTATGTGACAGATCATGTGACACTTAGATTGCACACAGGTGGACTTTATTTAACTAATTATGTGACTTCTGAAGGTAATTGGTTGCACCAGATCTTATTTAGGGGCTTCATAGCAAAGGGGGTGAATACATATGCATGCACCACTTTTCTGTTTAAATTTCTTAGCGTTTTTTTAAACAAGTATTTTTTTGCATTTCACTTCACCAATTCGGACTATTTTGTGTATGTCCATTACATGAAATCCAAATTAAAATCCATTTAAATTCCAGGTTTTAATGCAACAAAATAGGAAAAACGGCAAGGCGGTGAATACTTTTGCAAGTCACTGTACTTGTGTTGAGTGTGGAGATAGCAGAATCTCTAATTTCACAATTCTTATCTACTCAAAGGGAAATGTCAGTAGAGGAACTCGTTAGTCAGAACAGGGATAATCACAACAGAAGGCTAGAAATGCAAACTAGAGAGGAGCAGACTAGCAGAATAAAAAAAACACCCAGTCACACAGCGACAGAGTAGGAGCTCAGTGTATCTCAGTGACAGCTTCAGAGGGATCTGTCTGTGTGCGTGTGTGTGTGACAGCGAGGCAGTAGACCTCTAATGCCACATCTGCGTGTGCTGTCACAGTGGTGTGACAGTGCAGTATGAGGAACACTCAGACAGACTGACAGACAGACGCGCCATTGCTTTGCAGGGAAATGAAAGCAGAGAGAGCAAGCGAGTGAGAGAGGCAGATGTCACACTTCTACCTCCTCTTCTGTGCAAAATTAATGGACAATAACGTTTTCAAATGTAATCTAATCTTCTTTCACCACTCTGTATTACTGCTAACTACACTGCACAAAAATATATACGCATTTCAAATATTTTACTGAGTTACAGTTCATATAGAGAAATCGGTCAATTCAAATAAATGAATTAGGCCCTAATCTATTGATTTCACATAACTGTGAATACAGATATGCATCTGTTAGTCACAGATACCTCAAAAAAAAAGTAGAGCGTGGATCAAACCAGTTAGTATCTGGTGTGACCACCATTTGCCTCATGCAGCGCGACACATCTCCTTCGCATAGAGTTGATCAGGCTGTTGATTGTGGCCTGTGGCATGTTGTCCCACTCCTCTTCAATGGCTGTGTGAAGTTGCTGGATATTGTCTGGAACTGGAACATGCTGTTTGTACACGTCAATCCAGAGCATCCCAAACATGCTCAATGAGTGACATGTCTGGTGAGTATGCAGGCCATGGAAGAACTGGGACATTTTCAGCTTCCAGGAATTGTGTGTACAGATCCTTGCGACATGGGGCTGTGTATTATCATGCTGAAACATGAGGTGAGGGTGGTGGATGAATGGCAGACAATGGGCCTCAGGATCTCGTCACAGTATCTCATGTGCATTCAAATTGCCATTGATAAAATGCAATTGTGTTTGTTGTGCATAGCTCATGCCTGCCCATACCATAACCCCAGCGCCACTACTCTGTTCACAATGTTGACATCAGCAAACCACTCGCCCACACGACGCCATCTGCCCGGTACAGTTGAAACCGGGATTCATCCGATTCTCCAGTGAAGTCTGTTACGACGCCAAACTGCAGTCAGGTCAAGACCCTTTCCTGAGACGGTTTCTGACAGTTTGTGCAGTAATTCTTTGTTTGTACAAACCCACGGTTTCATCAGCTGTCTGGGTGGTTGGTCTCAGATAACCGCGCAGGTGAAGAAGCCAGATGTGGAGGTCCTGGGCTGGCGTGGTTACACGTGGTCTGCAGTTGAGAGGCCGGTTGGACGTACTGCCAAATTCTCTAAAACGACGTTGTTGAGAAATTAACATGAAATTCTCTGGCAACAGCTCTGGTGGACATTCCTGGAGTCAGCATTCCAATTCCACGCTCCCTCAAAACTTGTGTTGTGTGACAAAACTGCACATTTTAGAGTGGCCTTTTATTGTCCCCAGCACAAGGTGCACCTGTGTAATGATAATTATGTTTAATCAACTTCTTGATATGCCACACCTGTCAGGTGGATGGATTATCTTGGCAAAGAAGAAATGCTCACTAACAGAGACGTAAACAAATTTGTGCACAACATTTTATAGATAAGCTTTTTGTGCATATGGAACATTTCTGGGATCTTTTATTTCAGCTCATTAAAACATTGGAACAACAATTTATATTTTTGTTCAGTGTACCTATTGCTCTTGCAGTTTTTTTCTCCATCTCACCCTTTTTTAAATATCTTAGTCTCTCTGCTGTCTACCTGTCTTTTCCTCTCTCCATCTCTTTTCCTCTCTCCATCTCTTTTCTTATTTTCCTCTCTCCATCTTTTTCCCTCTCTCCATCTATTTCCCTCTCTCCATCTCTTTCCCTCTCTCCATCTCTTTCCCTCTCTTCATCTCTTTCCCTCTCTCCATCTCTTTCCCTCTCTCCATCTCTTTCGCTCTCTCCATCTCTTTCGCTCTCTCCATCTCTTTTCCTCTCTCCATCTCTTTTCCTCTCTCCATCTCTTTCCTCTTTTCCTCTCTCCATCTCTTTTTCTTTCTCCATCTCTTTCTCTCTCTCCCCCCTTCCCCTCGCTCTCTCTCTCCAGCTCTCTGTCTTTCTAGGTCTCCATCTCTTTTCCTCTCTCAATCTCTTTCTCTCTCTCCCTGTATCTGTCTCTGTCTCTCTCACTTTCATTTTTCTTCTGCTGCCGTCACTGGCGGTCCCTGGGGAACTCTTGTTACATCTGAGTGGGGAAAGTGCTGCTAGATGCAGGCCAAAGCTGACCACGTCTGGAGAACTACCGGTCACTGTAGTCACAGATATTTTAGGCCATTTTTTCCTGGCCTAGACTACAGGGTTATTGTTACAAAAATATTCATGCTGCTAGATGATTGAAAATGGTGGCTATTGTTGCCATAGTTGTATGGTCTTAGAAAGGACATTAGACTGTACCTCTGTATCCATTTTGTATGCTGATTGTAAAAAATAAAAAATGGTTTAAAGAAAGAGAATGGAGATGATTTTGGGGTTTGACAAGATTTGCTCCAAGTCAAGACATGGACTGACTAGGACACTAGGGCTGAGAACGCTTGTGTTTGTTATGTGTATAAGGTATGCCTACACACACATCCCATCATGTGCCAAGAAAGCCCTTACGGGATGTTCCTAACTCCTTAGGAATGGTGTTTTAAACATAGCAGTGCTATACATAAGAATAGATTGACATAAGTCGTTTCATAATAAGAAAAACACAAGAAGTGCTGTTGTATTTGTTCTAAAAGAGGTCACACTCGATTCATATTACTGTGGATATACACTTCTGGTTAAGAGCTGGATACGCTGAGTTCCCACTAAATCTGCATCACGCACGCACACACGCACACACAGAGACCACAGCGACGACAGTGAGTAAGAGGGGAGTCCAGAACGACCACAACCACTGCAGAGAAATCACAGAGGCACATCCCCCAGACCCCCAAGGCCCTGCTGGGGGTTTGGTGTGTGCTGCATGCTAACTTAACTTACCGACTTCTGCTTCTGCTTAGCTACAGCCCAGATGGAAGAGGAGAGAGAAAGAGCGTTAAGAAACAGGCAACATGCGTGCTAATGGCTCAAACGCCCAGCCGGGGGGAAGAGACACTGACTGCGGCAGTAAGACACGTAGGGTAAACAGAACGGACAGACAAGCGGATTTTGGACAGAGTGATGCTGAGCAGCCACGGTCAGGCAGTTGTCAAGGGTAGCCGTGCGGACGGACGGAGAGAGGAGATACAGGTAGAGGAAGAATACCAGCGTAGTGCCATGTTTACCTTCTTAAAGAAGGGCATTCGTTTGTCTTTGGCTAGGGTGGGTGACATGACAGTGTTTGGCTGACTGACTTTAGGGGAGCGAAGGTGGACTGGAAGCTCATTGTCCTCGGGGTCTAAGCCTGTGGCGTCTATGTCAACGGCTATGCACACGGACATACAAGGCCACCGTCACACAGAGGCAATACACAGAAGGCTACAGAGGTGACAGTGAACACCTAACACTGAACAGATACACAGGTTATTCCAGCACATATAACAACTATACAAACCATAAACAAACCATAGCCAACTATAGTCATACTATGGTTTGACTATACAGAAAAAGAGCACTGACAGTAACCAATAGCACATAAGTTAAGCAAACATTTAAGGCCACAGTAAAACAAAAATACCATTCTAAAATTTTTACTATGGGCCTACATCCTGTTGATTTAACTACTGATTGGTCAAATTTCCTGACGTGCACCAATGACAGGTCAGCAGTAAAGTCCAACTAATGACCTTACTAATAAAACTTACCGTCGTCTTCTATTTCTGTCCCCCTTCATACTCAAGCCCTTTTAGAGGTCGATGGAAGTTTGATAATACTCAAGTGTTAAGAGTAAAGAGTTTGTGTTAGTGAAAAACATGTCGACCACTGTCAAAACCCTGCTCCAAAAACCCTGCTCCAATGGCCTTTACTCACCAGAGGAAGGGGGGGTGGATTTCCGCGAGTTAGGAACCACTTCACCTAAACTGGTAGAGGAGTTTGCTCCCGATTTACTGCGAAGATAAATCATTCACATCAGTATATCATTCATAGCAGCACATTTGAGGTGTTGCTAGTTGATAGTGTGGGATATCTCAAGCAGGGCTTGACATGAACTTTTTTAGCCACTTGTCATATCGGACAAATAGGACTTTAATTAATGGTCTTTAATACCATGGGCCAAACAGTGACTGAAAATTGTGTCCTATGATGCAAGGAACCACTTCACAATATTACATTCATTATTGTCACTTGTATGGAACGGAAGGCTGCTGGTTTCTGATCCCATGTATTTTATCTCCTGCCGTTGTGGCCTTGAGCAAGGCACTTAACCCCACACAAAATACAATACTTCACTGATGGGCCACTGTATAAAAACACACGTGGTCCATTATCTGGAGAGCTACTGGGGGTGCTGACTTTTGGTCCAACCCTGCTCAAACACACCAGAGTCAGCTTATCAAGGTCCTGTTGAGCAGCTGATTTTTTACAATGTGGTGAGTTCGTGCAGGACTGGAGCAAAAGCCTGAAGTATCTCTCCTGGACTCTCCAGGAGGAAGGTTGGCCACCCTGAAACATTGCAATTATCACCAAATACTTTTTATGTCCTTATAAAATAATTCCCTCACTCACTGAACCAAGGATCAGATGGCTAAGGTCGGTGAGGTAGCTAACTAAAATGTTTTTCTATTTGTAAGGCTAACATAGTCAGTGAGATGGGAGATGTTGGGAGATGTTGACAGCATAGGAGTTAGGCTACTTGTCAATTAGGCTATTCTTTAAAAAAAATACTTTGTCAGAATTACATGGCCGGTATTGAATAGAGGCGAATCCTAGACAATTTTGAGTGCTTGAGAGACTGTTTTACAACTGGGGTATGCAGCATTGGTTTCATCAACTGCACACCTACAAAGTATGTGGACACTTGCGCATCGAACATCTCATTCCAAAATTATGGGAATTAATATGGAGTTGGTCCCCGTTTGCTGCTATAACAGCTTCCACTCTTCTGGGCAGGCTTTCCACAGATGTTGGAACATTGCTGCGGGGGCTTGCTTCCGTTCAGCCACAGGAGCATTAGTGAGGTCGGGCACTGATGTTGGGGGATTAGGCCTGGCTCGCAGTTGGCGTTCCAATTCATCCCGATGGGGTTGAGGTCAGGGCTCTGTGCAGGCCAGTCTAGTTCTTCCACATCGAACTCGACAAACTATTTCTGTATGGACCTCACTTTGTGCACAGGGGCATTGCCATGCTGAAACACTATGCATTGCGACAGGTAGCGTTCTCCTGGCATCCACCAAACCCAGATTCGTCCATTGGACTGCCAGATGGTGAAGCGTGATTCATCACTCCAGATAATGTGTTTCCACTGCTCCAGAGTCCAATGGCGGAAAGCTTTACACCACTCCAACCGACGCTTGGCATTGAGCATGTCGATTTTAGGCTGGTGTGCGAATGCTCGGCCATGGAAACCCATTTCATGAAGCTTCCGAAGAACAGTTCTTGTGCTGACGTTGCTTCCAGAGGCAGTTTGGAGCTCGGAATTGAGTGTTGCAACCGAGAACAGACAATTGTTACGCACTACGCACATCAGCCTCAGCGGTCCCATTCTGTGAGCTTGCGTGGCCTACCACTTCGCGGCTGATCCATTGTTGCTCCTAGATGTTTCCACTTCACAATGTCAGCACTTACAGTTGACCGGCGCAGCTCTAGCAGGGCATAAATTTGACCAACTAACTTGTTGGAAAGGTGGCATCCTATGACGGTGCCACGTTGAAAGTCACTGAGCTCTTCAGTACGGGCCATTCTACTGCAAATGTTTGTCTATGGAGATTGCATGGCTTTGTGCTCATTGTATACACATGTCAGCAACGGATGTTGCTGAAATAGCCAAATCCACTAATTTGAAGGGCTGTCCACATACTTTTGGCCATGTAGTGTATATCAACTACGTGTTGGCCATTTGCGGTTATAGCCAAGACGAGTGTCGGTGGAAATGTATTTTAGGACATTGGATATGACAATGACATTAATACATTCCAATAGCGAAATAGTTAGTCTGTTATTTCACCTGCTAGGCAATGTCTCTCGCTCTCCCTCTCCTTTGGCAATGGTAAACAGGTGATGCACACACCATGCCTTTTCCAGGACTTCTTTGCTGACCAGAAATTTGCTATAACTGTGCAAATAACTCTCTAACTAACAATGAATATCAATAAATGTGCAAATGCAGCTAGGCTCACTTTGATCTCAAAAACGCATCTGGCGACGGCATGATTGAAATACCGCTCGTGCCTGTCAGAGCAGGCCTACAATAATTATACCCCAATGTGATTTACCTCCCAATCTCTGATACAATTCTCATAGAAGTAGAAGTAGTTTGATGTTGTGATTTTTGCATGATTTTTCTGTACATTTAATCTATAACCTGCTTGTCAGGCAATTACTTTTACTTGACCCGGGCAAGCGGACAAGCGTTAATGTTGAGTCCTGTCAAGTGTTGGCTCCATGGCAGCATCATGATTGGGTGAGGTGCATGTTCATTTCCGTGATGATTTCAATGAGCGAGGGGGCTGGTATCTACCTGGAGTGGAACTTTCCCTGTTTGGCTCTGTGCTCGTGTTGTACCCGAGTGTTCTCGATCTTCACAGGACTGGGGATGAAACCGATTTCACAGCCTTCCTTCACCAGACGACCTATCCACCAGTCATTATTAAATTTCTACAACAGTGGGACAGATGTAAGGGGTTAATAAATCAGCCTTCTCCTTTTGCTCATCATCACCAACATCATTGTTATCGTCATCATGGTTATCATCATCATCACCACCTTTATCATAATCATATTTAACCTCACCCTCCTCCTCCTCATCGTCATCATTGTTATTCGCCATCATCATAATCATCATCATCATCCTTCTCCACCACATCATCATGTGATATTACTGTGACCCCTGACCTCTTTGACGTGGAGGAAGTCTTTAGCCTCAAAGGAGATGGCCATGCCCGGCACGGGGACGCCATCATCATTGGCGGCGCAGTAGTTGACATTTGTGCGGACAGCAAACGCAACTGGTTTAGTCTGCCAAAGAAAGAAAACGGAGAGGTTAAGAGTTTTGGTTACACAAGACATGATACTTATGGGTGTGAATGTTTAAACATTTAACAATGTTTAAACATTCAAACTATTAAAGTAAATTGGGATCCTTAACTTTAAGAAAAATCCCTAATTGAAAAATGATGTTAGTGGGTCAATTTATGGGTAATAGTGGGTCGAGTTCCTCAGCAACTAAGAGCGCTGAAGCGCGAGGATCCACTTCTCTGCTGTTTTGGTGCCCTGGCTACCAAGCTGAAGCGAACCCGTGCACATGCGCACATATGCGAGAAAGAAGTGTTACATCTCGCTCATCTCAATACCCTAGCCTATTAATTGAAGTTGAGAGACATTGCAAGCAAAGAAAGGACAAGATACAGCACTCAGATACAGATAGGCATAGTGCACGGGTTCAGACTGCCGGTCTGTTGGCCGACCTGCCTATACTGTGCTCCTCCCCTCTCTCTCCGTCCCTCGCTAGCTTGCTATGAAAGCGGCAAGTGTTTGCATTCTCAGCAGTACGACAACTAATCAGTCTCCTCAGTTCCAAAACGACTGAATCTTAGGAGTCGATTCCCTAGCGGAATCCAATCTTAACATTTAGAAATGGGAGTCGACACCGGAAGTCAATGTGCAAGGAGTCGAGGAATCAATTATAGAAAAGAAGGGTGATATGCACATCCTAAACTTGAGAATACCAGTGCTGGGAAAAAAAAGTTATACTGAGATATACACTAGAAATGAGAGGACTGTACACCTAATTCTGCTGCTCTGCAGTGCTTTAATCCTGCACTCAAATACAGTACACGACGTTTCCACTTCACATAAGTCTTCATCAGGAGGCAAAGCTGAACTCAATGGAATGGGGAGACGGCAGCGTTCGTTGCCTGAATGTAATTCTGCGTGATGTTTTTTATAGCTGAGAAGAGAGTTGTGCTATTCGCGGGGCTATTTTCTCCCCCATTTGTGTGAGGTGTAAAAATAACTGCAGTCGGAGATGCTGCCTGGCAGGCAGGTTGTGACTCACGCACACTCACTTCTTTCTTTATCAATGACCATGCTGATGTGCTGGGATGCGTTCCAAATGACACCCTATTCCCTATATAGTGCGTTACTTTTGAGGAGAGTCTGGTCAAAAGTAGTGCACTAGATAGGGAATAGAGTGCCATTTGGGATGTATGGATTCTCTGCCCCTTCCTCTATCACCTTGCTATGGGCTACACAGCCTGGATGACAATGAATTGGAGAAAAGCAACACAGCATGAGTTAGTGACATAACCAACATACTGTATGAGCAAAAAGATCAACTAGGGTTGGAGCCTTGGAGTGATTAGACAGTTTCATAACTAAGCTTTGTTTTTGTCTTGTGCGTTTCCTTCTGACTAACAATGAGCCAACTGTACTTGTGCGAATGATCGGTAAATATAATCTGTACAATGGCTGGATCAATGTGTCCCAACATGAAATCATTTATGACTTTTCCCCTCTGGGACAGCCATTCATCCAGGATGTGTCCCAAATGGCATCCTATTCCCTTTTTAGTGCACTTCATTTTGATCAGGGCTCATAGGGCCAAAAGTATAGGGAATAGGGTGCGATTTGGGATGCAATGCCAGTCCATCTGAATAAAACAAACGGAATAAAATGTTTTCCCTCCTAGGGCCTGACATAACCGCTTTAAGACAGAGAGATCGATCCAATGCAAGAGAATGCAACGAGGTCGAATCCCCCCCCCCCTCAAACTTTCTAAGAGACAGGAGGGAGCAACATGTCGTGCAAATCCACCCCCACCGTCGTAAGGCATTGCACTTTCTGCAAAAATGAATTTAGAACATAAAGACTTTAAAAAATAGGTCACTGACAACAGAAAAGAGACGGAGAAAAAAATCGTAACCTGACCGTGGCCTTAAAGAATATCCTTTTTTATAACTTGTTTTCGAGAATTACATAAAATGTTATTGGACATTATAGTAATCTGTGCTGAGTCTGGCCGTGGCAACGGTAGCGGCAGTTGGTAACATGGACATGGCCCTATCGGGATTACATTTCCTCTGCCTGTGAAAGCATGACGAGCCCCTCGGCCACTGGCGGTCGACGGAGAGCCAAGCCAAATGCACAATGATACAACCCACATTAATCTCCACTGGCCCTTTGCTAAATGTTTACCTGAAGATGAACGAGAGAGGGAAGGGGAGTTGGAGTGGGAAATGGATGGCTTAGCCTACCACTAGTCAAAAAAAATATCAGAGATTCATACAGCATAAACCCAATGTAAAACCTTGAAAAATGTTACGCAAACACCAAAGGAATGATAAAGCAAAATCTGACTGGCCATTGGGCAGTTTGGGAAAGTTCCAGAAGGGCTGGTCAATCTTTAGCACAGTGCAACTAACTAAATTGTGTTTTTTGCGTAGAATGATCATTAATTTGCTAATAATTGAGGCCTGCATGGTGTGTACAGATGTTGGATCATAATTTGAGCCAGTTTGCTACAGCAGGAAAATAATCCTGCAGCAACAGAAAATGTGAATTATTATGTGGATTATAATTAATGGACTTTTTTGCAAGGGCTGATACATTTTTCTTAAGGGAAAAAGGAGAGTCTGAAATTTCAAAGTGGAAATTACAAACTTCAGAAGCCTTTTTAAGCCTCAAATACACTACACATTTGAAATAGTTCTCCTGCAACAGGGCGATCCAATTAAGATCCTACATCTGTAATGCCCAGACTCATTTCTGGTCCCAGTCCTTCCCTGTGTTGAAGAAGCCATACAAATGGCCCTGGAAAGCACTAAGCCTGGATTAAAACCCATAGATGTTGCAACGACTGTTAAGTAAGAATCCTCCTCCAAGAAAAGGGGGCATCAAGAACACTTGGAGGAGGGACTGTAATTCTTCCCAGTCACCTTCAGCCTTCACCTAGCTAATGGGACCCTGGGCCGTCACCAGGGTTTGGTAACATTCGGGGCTCAGTCGTGAAGACCAGGGGCTGGGGGGGGTTGTGGGTCCCAGAAAAGAAGTGCCTTGTCTAAAGTCATTTCCTGCAATTCTACGTCATTTTACATGACTGGAGACATTACAAGGATATTTATTTCTACCACACAAATGATCCAACTGACAAGCTGATATTTATATACTGAGGTCAATAAAATGAAAGACCCATGGCTTAAACGCAACCAATAGCATAGGCCAATGAAAACAGTGGATACATAGCTTTTAGGCCTACAATATGAGGAGGAGATTTTAGTCCACCAACTTTACAGTGGTACTCACTTACTCAAACAGGTTTTTCCCGCCTTTGTATTTTGAAATATTGCGAAATACCTTCTAGCTGCTGCCTGCTGTTCATTGACAGCCACAACTCAACAATCAGCGGTTTTATATTTGCTGCCCAAATGCGGGATTCTCGACTGTAGACTAGGCCCATGTGCTCATAATGTGACAGAACGCAATCTACAGCAATTTGTAATAACAAGCTAGTGGTCCTCTGTGGCTAAATTCTGCTGGTGTAGTATTTTCAATGCTTTCATTTATTTCCATAGGAGTAATTATGTAATTTGGCAAATGTATTTCAATTGATCTGCAGCACTTCCAGCACCCCTTCCTGCAGCACTATGTTTCCTTCCATGTTCCAAGGTTGAGGTTGTGTCCGCAAGTAGCCTAGCCTACAATTACAAGAGAATAAATTCAGTAAGTCAATGAAGCCAATAGTGGTTTCAGCTATATTGTTACTGAAACGATGTAGGCCTTATGAACTTTTTAAACAATGAAACAAATTTGTCAAATGACTTGTGTATTCGCAAAAGTACACAAAATGACTGAGATTCACCATAAAAGTATTCACAAGTTCAGGAAAACATCAGGGAAGCTCACCAGGTAAGCTATAGGCATGATGTGTGTGTGTAGAGAGAAAATCTGTATTGCTTTCAATTGCTAGACTAATGATCATGAGCACTCACCTCAATTTAGATAATATTTCCCAGCCTAATTGTGACCAAACATCCAAGCGGAGATTCAGTGAAAGCAAAAATATGAGTTCCCATGCTTGTCTCAAAGCAGCGCATTGAAGCTGTCACTGGCTTACTGGTGCTCTTTCATGCCGTCCTTAGGAGGGGTGCGTCACTTGAGTGGGTTGAGTCACTGACGTGATCTTCCTGTCTGGGTTTGGTGCCCCCCATTGGGTTGTGCCGTGGTGGAGATCTTTGTGGGCTATACTCGGCCTTGTCTCAGGATGGTAAGTTGGTGGTTGAAGGTATCCCTCTAGTGGTGTGGGGGCTGTGCTTTGGCAAAGTGGGCGGGGTTATATCCTTCCTGTTTGGCCCTGTCCAGGGGTATCATCGGATGGGGCCACAGTGTCTCCTGACCCCTCCTGTCTCAGCCTCCAGTATTTATGCTGCAGTAGTTTATGTGTAGGGGGGCTAGGGTCAGTTTGTTATATCTGGAGTACTTCTCCTGTCTTATCCGGTGTCCTGTGTGAATTTAAGTATGCTCTCTCTAATTCTCTCTTTCTCTCTTTCTTTCTCTCTCTCGGAGGACCTGAGCCCTAGGACCATGCCTCAGGACTACCTGGCATGATGACTCCTTGCTGTCCCCAGTCCACCTGGCCGTGCTGCTGCTCCAGTTGCAACTGTTCTGCCTGCGGCTATGGAACCCTGACCTGTTCACCAGACGTGCTACCTGTCCCAGACCTGCTGTTTTCAACTCTCTAGAGACTGCAGGAGCGGTAGAGATACTCTCAATGATCGGCTATGAAAAGCCAACTGACATTTACTCCTGAAGTGCTGACCTGTTGCACCCTCTACAACTACTGTGATTATTATTATTTGACGATGCTGGTCATTTATGAACATTTGAACATCTTGGCCATGTTCTGTTATAATCTCCACCCGGCACAGCCAGAAGAGGACTGGCCACCCCTCATAGCCTGGTTCCTCTCTAGGTTTCTTCCTAGGTTTTGGCCTTTCTAGGGAGTTTTTCCTAGCCACCGTGCTTCTACACCTGCATTGCTTGCTGTTTGGGGTTTTAGGCTGGGTTTCTGTACAGCACTTTGAGATATCAGCTGATGTAAGAAGGGCTATATAAATACATTTGATTTGATTTGAATTAAAACGGTGCTCGAATTATCAGTTGACCGCACATGGCAATTGCTTAAAACATTTTTTTAGGTATCCTGACGGAGCACCATTTTTTAATTATTACTAAGCCATCATTACTGAATGAAAGTTGATACCAAAGCCTATTGTATAAAATCATTTTAGAATATACTGACAATGCATCATCCAAATTGGATGATTGCCTATGCCTACAGATAGGGTAAGTGGCTAAAGGAAAAGGTTCTATTTTGTTAATCCTAAAACACCAAATTAGGCCTACCTTATCATACATTAGGCCTACCTTGAATGATATAAGTGAGGGTGGCTAACCAGCCGAACCAATAGAAGTATAGAGCAGCCACAGCATGACAAAAAAAAATCACAATCATGCTAAATTGACATAATAAATAACATGGTGTTTTTGGTTTAACAGTACCCTGACATTATCATGCTATTGTATTCGGTTTGTTACGTAGAATACTAATTCGTCATCAAGTGATCTTGCGAGACATAGCACCATTATGAGAAGTGGCGGAGCGTCACTCTGCTGCGCACCGGCAGCACCGGCAGCACCTTACCCGTGATTATAACGGTTGGATGACTTCGGGAGTTTCACGTAACCACAGCTCTATGAACTAAGTGGCGCATTCAGTAGCTACCATTTTTTTTCTCCGCCATTTGCAGCAGCGCAAAAGATTCAGGGCTGACCCAAAATCATTAGGGGCTAGAGCTCCGAAAGCCAGGTCCTGGTGACGTCCATGATGGGGCCATCTACCATTAATGAGCACCATTAGACTGATTGCCCAGTTTTATCTTGATCTGTAAATGGGTTTTTCCCCAGTAAAAACACATGTTTTTTTCCCCCCAAATGGCACCCTGTTCCCTATATATGCACTACTTTTGATCAGAGCCATAATGGCCCTGGTGAAAGTAGTACGCTATAAAATGGAATGGGGTACCAATTTAAAACACCGTCAGGTAGTGTGTGCCTGTGTGGTCTGGAGAACTGGGACTACCTTCCTCATGCTCCACTGCTTCTCTCTCTCTAGCCATTCAGGTATCAATTACCTGGTCTGTGACGTCAGTAGCCCATGCTAGCCCAATCATATGATGCAAAACTCGTTCTGCCAGCTGTATTTCTGCCTGCTCGAGCAGCAATAGCTTAGATACACGTGAAAACATGAAATGACCCCGGAAATCGATAGAATATCGCTCAGAGATGCACAAAAACGATTATAGCATTCAAAATGTGTGAATCTTTCTCTTAATGCAGATACCTGTGTGCATCTCCCTGTTCCTCTCCCCTCCTATCCATCCCCCTGTTCCTCTCATCTCCTGTCCATCCCCCTGTTCCTCTCATCTCCTGTCCATCCCCCTGTTCCTCTCCTGTCATCCCCCTGTTCCTCTCCTGTCATCCCCCTGTTCCTCTCCTGTCAATCCCCCTGTTCCTCTCCTGTCATCCCCCCGTTCCTCTCCTGTCATCCCCCTGTTCCTCTCCTGTCCATCCCCCTGCTCCTCTCCTGTCATCCCCCTGTTCCTCTCCTGTCATCCCCCTGTTCCTCTCCTGTCATCCCCCTGTTCCTCTCCTGTCATCCCCCTGTTCCTCTCCTGTCATCCCCCTGTTCCTCTCCTGTCCATCCCCCTGCTCCTCTCCTGTCATCCCCCTGTGCCTCTCCTGTCATCCCCCTGTTCCTCTCCTGTCATCCCCCTGTTCCTCTCCTGTCCATCCCCCTGTTCCTCTCCTGTCCATCCCCCTGCTCCTCTCCTGTCATCCCACTGTTCCTCTCCTCTCCTGTCATCCCCGTTCCTCTCCTGTCCATCCCCCTGTTCCTCCACTCTCCTCATCTCTCCCCTCCCATCATCCCCTTGTTGCTCTCCTCATTGCTCCTCTCCTGTCCATCCCCCTGTTCCTCTCCTCTCCTGTCATCCCCCTGTTCCTCTCCTGTCCACCCCCCTGTTCCTCTCCTGTCATCCCCCTGTTCTTCTCCTCTCCTGTCATCCCCCTGTTCCTCTCCTGTCCCCCCCCCTGTTCCTCTCCTGTCATCCCCCTGTTCCTCTCCTGTCATCCCCCTGTTCCTCTCCTCATCTCCTCTCCTGTCACCCCCCTGTTCCTCTCCTCATTTCCTCTCCTGTCATCCCCCTGTTCCTCTCCTCATCTCCTCTCCTGTCATCCCCCTGTTCCTCTCCTCATCGCCTCTCCTGTCATCCCCCCTATTCCTCTCCTGTCCATCCCCCTGTTCCTCCACTCTCCTCATCTCTCCCCTCCCATCCATCCCCTTGTTGCTCTCCTCATCGCTCCTCTCCTGTCCATCACCCTGTTCCTCTCCTCCAGTTAATGTAACACAGGAAGACCTTCATTAGGCATTCAGTATTGGCCGCAGCCAGAGAGAGGGTGGGAGAAAGGAAGGGAGGGGGAGAGAAAGAAGGCTGGTGAGAGTGAGTGAGCGGAGAGAGAGACGGGGATGAAGAGGGAGAGAATAGGATAGAGGGAGGACAGGCCGGTGAGAGAATGAAGGGTTGGAGAAGAGCGAGTGAGGGTATAGGGAAAGGGAAAGAAGGGAGGAAGAGAATGGAATAAAGAGTGGACCGACGGAAAAGAGAAAGCGAGATAGCAGGTTTAAGAGGAGCCAGATCTTTAACTGGGAACCCTGGCAGGTTGCGCTGTGGTTGACGGCCAATTAACACCACAAAGTCCTTTCTCTCTCTCTCTTCCTTGTCTTTCTCTCTCGCTCTCTGTCAACATGACTCTATTTTATGCATATTTCATTGGCTACTAACCTGAAGCCTTCTCTGTGCCTGTACTGACAGTGTTATTAGACACCTGCCCTGTGTGTTGCTGTGCCCGCCTTGTAACTTGTAATCTGGCACCGTCATTGCATAAGCATGCAACGGTGGATCTCGCACCATAAATAAAGATTCTCGTCTCGTTTCACCTTGAGCAAACGTTTCGAATTGTTCTGAAGTCAATTGTATAAATCCTTACAGCGCGCAGAGCGGGCACAATGTGCTAGCTGTGAAGTAGGAGCCCGTAAAATGTGCCGAGCTAAGGTCCCCTTAACCTTCATCAATCCAGCGGGTTTTTTTTTGGTTTCATAAATGAGCAGAGCCATATGGCCATTTCAGCACTGCCTATGCATAATGCAATAGATAATGAGGACAGTTCTCAGAAGTCTAGACAATTGACAATTTTACATTCATATTGTACGTAATTGGGTGACATTGATTGATTGTTGGGGGTATTTTTACAGAGGAAACGAGAGGTCCGCCTTGGTTTGAATCTGGGGTTATGTCTGAAACTGAGCCCCATTCCCTATAGGCACTACTTTTAACCAGAGCCCTCTTTCTTTAACACTATAATTTTCTCTCTCCCTCTGTCACTCTATATATGTTGCTCTCTCTCCCTCCGTCACTCTATATATGTTGCTCTCTCTCCCTCTGTCACTCTCTCTGTCACTCTATATATGTTGCTCTCTCTCCCTCTGTCACTCTCTCTGTCACTCTATATATGTTGCTCCCTCTCCCTCTGTCACTCTCTCTGTCACTCTATATATGTTGCTCTCTCTCCCTCTGTCACTCTCTCTTTCACTCTATATATGTTGATCTCTCTCCCTCTGTCACTCTCTCTTTCAATCTATATATGTTGCTCTCTCTCTCTGTCACTCTCTCTTTCACTCTATATATGTTGCTCTCTCTCTTTCACTCTATATATGTTGCTCTCTCTCCCTCTGTCACTCTCTCTGTCACTCTATATATGTTGCTCTCTCTCCCTCTGTCATTCTATATGTGTTGATGTCTCTACCTCTGTCTCTCCCTCTGTCACTCTATATATGTTGCTCTCTCTCCCTCTGTCATTCTATATGTGTTGCTCTCTCTCCCTCTGCCACTCTCTCTTTCACTCTATATATGTTGCTCTCTCTCCCTCTGTCATTCTATATGTGTTGATGTCTCTACCTCTGTCTCTCCCTCTGTCACTCTATATATGTTGCTCTCTCTCCCTCTGTCATTCTATATGTGTTGCTCTCTCTCCCTCTGCCACTCTCTCTTTCACTCTATATATGTTGCTCTCTCTCCCTCTATCACTCTATACATGTTGCTCTCTCTCTCTTTCACTCGATATATCTTGCTCTCTCTCTCTCTGACATTCTCTCTTTCACTCTATATATGTTGCTCCCTCTCCCTCTGTCACGCTCTCTGTCACTCTATATATGTTGCTCTCTCTCTCTCTCTGACACTCTCTCTTTCACTCTATATATGTTGCTTTCTCTCCCTCTGTCACTCTCTCTTTCACTCTATATATGTTGCTCTCTCTCCCTCTGTCACTCTCTCTTTCACTCTATATATGTTGCTCTCTCTCTCTCTGTCACTCTCTCTTTCACTCTATATATGTTGCTCTCTCTCTTTCACTCTATATATGTTGCTCTCTCTCCCTCTGTCACTCTCTCTGTCACTCTATATATGTTGCTCTCTCTCCCTCTGTCATTCTATATGTGTTGCTCTCTCTCCCTCTGCCACTCTCTCTTTCACTCTATATATGTTGCTCTCTCTCCCTCTGTCACTCTATATATGTTGCTCTCTCTCTCTTTCACTCGATATATGTTGCTCCCTCTGTCACTCTCTCTGTCACTCTCTCTGTCACTCTATATATGTTGCTCTCTCTCCCTCTGTCATTCTATATGT